>NC_058084.1:183716054-184050684 GCF_014858855.1 Bufo gargarizans
CCATAAGTGGTGGTCGTGCTTGTACACTATAGGAAAAAACACTAGCTTATGTGCACTTCCACGGCCCCGGCCACCAGAGAGGCCAACACTTTTTCCTATAGTGTGCAAGCACGACCACCTCTGATGGATTGCTGGACGGTCATAACCATGGGAACAAGCAGTGCATAATGTGATGGGAAAATGAATCCAGCCTGCAAAGGAAGCAATATGGAAAATTAGTACATTAGTAAGTGCCTTCTATTAACTTTCTGTACATGATAAATACTATTTACTGAAGTGACACAACCCCTTTAAAGTTCATTAAACAAACACACTTGTGAACATACCCATAGACTGCCATTGCTCTGAAAATTGTTCTTTTTTTTAATTTTAATTATATTTATTTAATTATATTATTAAATTATAGATTTTAGTTTATTATTATGTTATATGATAGCAAGTGTCTATTTATTACTAACTGTAATCTAATCATTGATTTTTAAAAAGACACATGAATTTCAGTATGCTAAAAGCAATTTGCAGAGCATTTGCTATTGATTTGATATAAAATTTTGGAAATTTAATATGGAGAGGATGAAAATATCTGCGCTGTTTTGGAAAAATGGAGTCCTATCATGTATTATTTCTCAGAATTATAGTTTCTGTGGAACACTTTATTACCCTATCTTCTAATGCCATATCCTGTAATTCATTGCACATTGAAGTCAGCTTTGCAGAGCACAGACTAGTACCGAATGACAAAGCACATAATAACACAGAGGAAGAATTTGATTTATACAATGCTGGAAGGCAAATCCAAATTTGTGAAACCCAATCCTCACACTGGAATATCAGATAGTCTGACAGTCTTATGGATTTTATATCCTTTCTACTTCATGCGATCAACTTTTATGCCTATGGCTACCAGCAAGATGAACTTACAAGAAATGGGAGCTCGTGGTCAGCTATTTATTGGCTTGTACTCCTGGCTTGTTTTACTGACTGTGGAGCATTTGCCCTTTACACTCTTTGGCTATGATATCTTTGATGTATCCTGGGAGGAGAACATAAGACTTCCAATTCTGTAGCTGTAAAATAGTGGGATGGTTTATGCATTTCCTCTTTAATGTTCTATAATATTTGAATCATTAGTCAGGTTTTGACATGTCTCTGGTGGTTCTTATATGGTATAATAAAGTGTCTTTGATTTGGAAGCAGTTACAACATATTAGACAAGGTCACCATCAACTTTACTGCTGAAGAAGACGTTTTGCTAAACAATTAAAGTGTCAGGTTCATTTAACAAGTCACGCATTGACACTTCTCAGGTTGTATTGTTATTATAGCATTATATTTGCTATTACTTGTCCAGACCCTTTATGATCAGACAATAATTCAATGTGTAGCATTGCTATATAAATTGTGTTAGTTTAAAATGTTTTAGATGTGAGACTACACTCACCTAAAGAATTATTAGGAACACCATACTAATACGGTGTTGGACCCCCCCCCCCCCTTTGCCTTCAGAACTGCCTTAATTATACGTGGCATTGATTCAACAAGGTGCTGATAGCATTCTTTAGAAATGTTGGCCCATATTGATAGGATAGCATCTTGCCGTTGATGGAGATTTGAGGGATGCACATCCAGGACACAAAGCTCCTGTTCCACCACATCCCAAAGATGCTCTATTGGGTTGAGATCTGGTGACTGTGGGGGCGATTTTAGTACAGTGAACTCATTGTCATGTTCAAGAAACCATTTTTCCAGTCTTCAACAGTCCAATTTTGGTGAGCTCGTGCAAATTGTAGCCTCTTTTTCCTATTTGTGGTGGAGATGAGTGGTACCCGGTGGGGTCTTCTGCTGTTGTAGCCCATCCGCCTCAAGGTTGTGCGTGTTGTGGCTTCACAAATGCTTTTCTGCATCTCAGTTGTAACGAGTGGTTATTTCAGTCAACGTTGAATCAGTCGGCCCATTCTCCTCTGACCTCTAGCATCAACAAGGCATTTTCGCCCACAGGACTACCGCATACTGGATGTTTTTCCCTTTTCGCACCATTCTTTGTAAACCCTAGAAATGGTTGTGCGTGAAAATCCCAGTAACTGAGCAGATTGTGAAATACTCAGACCGGCCCGTCTGGCACCAACAACCATGGCACTCTCAAAATTGCCTAAATCACCTTTCTTTCCCATTCTGACATTCAGTTTGGAGTTCAGGAGATTGTCTTGACCAGGACCACAACCTTACATGCATTGAAGCAACTGCCATGTGATTGGTTGACTAGATAATCGGATTAATGAGAAATACAACAGGTCTTCCTAATAATTATTTAGGTGAGTGTATATTTCACACTACATCTTGTGCATCTGATGTCCACTTTTCATTTAGTAAGACTGTATATAACTGCATGTATTTCTAATTAATTCATTTTTAATTGTTAGATTTTGTGATAGCTAAAAACAATTTAAAAAAAAGTCTGGTAGAATTCACAACTCAGTTTTGCTGCTGTCTCTGCTGCTTTTATTGGTACTAAATTTATCAAACGTAGCATGATTTTTGATAAATTCTGGTGAATCATTACCAGCTATATGCCCCCATGGTCTGAGAAGAAACAACCCCTTTAAGTGTACTTTTAGTTTATATTTTTTTATTCTTCAGAAATGGTTTCTTAATTTGCATTATCATGGTCCACTAATCCATCTGACACTGAGTGCTATTTTCTCACATCTACAAAAAGTGTATTGTAAAACAGTGAGATATAGATCTAGCAAGTGCCAAAATCAGTGGGTTAAAGTGTTAACCAGTGTTACTCAGTTAGCAGGAGAGGGTAACAAGCTTTGCAAATTTTAAAACTAAACCAGAACCATAAACTTGTGTGTTAACGCGCCAGGAATTACTTTAACGTCTGCTGTATCTGTATTTGAAAATCAGAAACGTACCCTAAAGTCTGTGGATTTTTTTTTCCATGATGTTTTGAGAACCCCATTTACCATGTACTGTACTGTCCATGTATTGTACTGTCTGTTGCATTTTTTTTTTTTGTTTTTGTTCACCATAGTTGAATATGGACAAAAAATAATACTGTACATTGTTCCTGTGGAGTTGCTATACTTTTAAATAGGAGAAGCAGGAAACAACTGACATATTTAAAGTGATCTTTTTGGTTGTCCTTACTCATCTGTTTTAGAAAACACCTGCCTTTCCCCCAAAATAAGAATTCTACTCAGCATTGTACTGTTCCTTTGTTACTCTAGAAATCTATGAATACGTTGACAAAATGTTGCATTCTTAGTGCCAAAGGGTTTATCCTTTATAAAATTGTCAACCGGTCCTCTTTAATGCAAAGCTCCAATTTGAGTCCGTTTTCTTAGACAACTGCAAACCTAGCAAGTGGTAGTGTCTAAGTCAACCCCATATTAAGTCTGTCATAACATGCTGTCATTTTCATTTTTAACAAAAAGCATTTAACTTCATATAAAATAAGAAAAATACTACATTTGGAATGTAATTTGTTTGATTATATTGTTTAAGATTAATTGGGTTCATAGGATTAATGAGTTCATTGCACATAGATATTAGTTTGCTATAAATTACGTTTTTTCTACTATGAAAGTTCTCTTTAAGATCCCACTTCACACTTTTCTGCAGTGGATGCATCTATAAGCATAGCCCCCGGTTCTCGAGCCTGTAAATCTCCTGGTCCTCTACTGTAATAAATCCTCTTGCTACCTTTTAATTATTTACATTTTTCTTTAAGCCATTTTACCAATTTCAATAAGGTCAGTTTCATAGAGTAAAGGAGGAAAGTTTAAATCCAGAAAAATCTGGCTTTAAGTTACAAAAGTTCCTATTTTGCACTTAATCTATAATGGAAAGAATTATGAGCTGGACTAATTAAAACATTATTTTTTAATTTTTTGGTACAAAAAGTATTACTGAGCGGACTTGAACTGCAAGGCTAGTAGTATTTCTGTATATGAGATTTAAAATGGAAAATTGAAAAAGGTCTATGCATTCAACCACTTTTAACTATTCCTTTCATTGAATTCAGATTTTAGTTTCATCTAAATTAATAACTTCCAATATGATTTTTCCATTGTCCTCCAAAGCTACTTAAAAGTGATGACTGTGTGCATTTTATTAAAATATATCCTTAAATGGTTTGTCAGAGGTTTTTTGTTTTTTTATATTCTGGTAAAATAATGACCTTCCCTCTCTGATCCCACTCCAATGCAGCACAGACTTTCTTTCTTCATAGGCTAAAGCCAGTAACGTGTTGTTTGTCTGTAGCATTCTGTATACTGCTGCTGCAAGTCCCTGGCCTCAGCAGTCTAAGGCTGGGTTCACACCTGAGCGTTGCGCAAACGCGCGTTTTACGCGCGTTTTTGTCGCGCATTTTTATGCGCGTTTTTTGTAATAGTAAACGTGCGTTTGACGCGCGTTTGTGTGATTGACTACAGTGTCCTATGGCCACAAACGCGTGTCAAAACGCCCCAAAGAAGCTCAAGTACTTGTTTGAGCGTCGGGCGTTTTACAGCGCGATCGTACGCGCTGTAAAAAGCCCAGGTGAGAACCATTCCCATAGGGAAGCATTGGTTTTCATGTGTTGAGCGTTTTACAGCGCGTTTGAACACGCTGTAAAACGCTCAGGTGTGAACCCAGCCTAACACTATACATGATTGGATGCAGTGGCATACATAATGGGATGCAATTTCTATAGCCCAACAATATGTCAATGGCTGTAGCCCGGCAAGATGACAGAGAGGTCGTGCTGGATCAGAGTGGTCACAAAAAGAGAAGGACATTTTGTCAATTCAGTAAAATAGAAAATTATATATATATATATATATATATATATACAGACGTGGACAAAATTGTTGGTACCCTTTGGTCAATGAAAGAAAAAGTCACAATGGTCACAGAAATAACTTTAATCTGACAAAAGTAATAATAAATTAAAATTCTATAAATGTTAACCAATGAAAGTCAGACATTGTTTTTCAACCATGCTTCAACAGAATTATGTAAAAAAATAAACTCATGAAACAGGCATGGACAAAAATGATGGTACCCCTAGAAAACACAGAACATAATGTGACCAAAGGGACATGTTAATTCAAGGTGTGTCCACTAATTAGCATCACAGGTGTCTACAACCTTGTAATCAGCCATTGGGCCTATATATATGGCTCCAGGTAATCACTGTGTTGTTTGGTGATATGGTGTGTACCACACTCGACATGGACCAGAGGAAGCAAAGGAAAGAGCTGTCTCAAGAGATCAGAAAGAAAATTATAGACAAGCATGTTAAAGGTAAAGGCTATAAGACCATCTCCAAGCAACTAGATGTTCCTGTGAGTACAGTTGCACATATTATTCATAAGTTTAAGATCCATGGGACTGTAGCCAACCTCCCTGGACGTGGCCGCAGGAGGAAAATTGATGACAAATCTAAGAGACGGATAATCCGAATGGTAACAAAAGAGCCTAGAAAGACTTCTAAAGAGATTCAAGGTGAACTTCATGCTCAAGGAACATCAGTGTCAGATCGCACCATCCGTCGTTGTTTGAGCCAAAGTGGACTACATGGGAGACGACCAAGGAGGACACCATTGTTGAAAACGAATCATAAAAAAGCAAGACTGGAATATGCCAAACTACATGTTGACAAGCCACAAAGCTTCTGGGAGAATGTCCTGTGGACAGATGAGACAAAAATCGAAGTTTTTGCCAAGGCACATCAGCTGTATGTTCACAGACGAAAAAATGAAGCATATCAAGAAAAGAACACTGTCCCTACTGTGAAACATGGAGGAGGCTCTGTTATGTTCTGGGGCTGCTTTGCTGCGTCTGGCACAGGGTGTCTTGAATCTGTGCAGGGTACAATGAAATCTCAAGACTATCAAGGAATTCTAGAGAGAAATGTACTAGCCAGTGTCAGAAAGCTTGGTCTCAGTCGCAGGTCATGGGTCTTGCAACAGGACAATGACCCAAAACACACCGCTAAAAACACCCAAGAATGGCTAAGAGGAAAAAATTGGACTATTCTAAAGTGGCCTTCTATGAGCCCTGACCTCAATCCTATTGAGCATCTTTGGAAGGAGCTGAAACATGCAGTCTGGAAAAGGCACCCTTCAAACCGGACACAACTGGAGCAGTTTGCTCATGAGGAGTGGGCCAAAATACCTGCTGAGAGGTGCAGATGTCTCATTGACAGTTACAGGAAGCGTTTGATTGCAGTGATTGCCTCAAAAGGTTGCGCAACAAAATATTAAGTTAGGGGTACCATCATTTTTGTCCATGCCTGTTTCATGAGTTTATTTTTTTACATAATTCTGTTGAAGCATGGTTGAAAAACAATGTCTGACTTTCATTGGTTAACATTTATAGAATTTTAATTTATTATTACTTTTGTCAGATTAAAGTTATTTCTGTGACCATTGTGACTTTTTCTTTCATTGACCAAAGGGTACCAACAATTTTGTCCACGTCTGTATATATATATAGTGGGGATTCGCTCTGGTAGTTAGAACTAGCGGATACAGTATAGCGGCAAAGTACACAGCTGTGTTTATTCACACATTGGTGTATGACAAAATGCAGATAAGGTGTATCACAAAACTCAGGTGGCTTTGTGTTTGTTCACACACAAGGAAAGTCCATAAACAATAAAAGTCACCTTTTCTCCGGGGTGTTTATTCACACCCTGTTCAAACCTCAAATCCCAGCACAGCCCTCAGTTCATAGCACGCAGACTCCTGAGCTCAACTGTCAGAGGGAGGTAAATCCACACACCTGGAAGCGCTGGCTGGTTTTTATGGCTGGCAAAACTCGGCCGGGAACACCCAGCACTTTGATTACTCCCAGTAAGAGCCATCCTGGATCAGCTATAACAGCCATGCTAAATCTTTAGGTGTCAATTAGCAATAGCTGATGCTGACACATAAAATACCGGCTCTTACCTCACCGAGGCCATGAACCTCGTAACACATACCTTCCATCCACGATGATTCCAGGTACCTTGTTACAATATAATATGTGTGTATATATATATATATATATATATATATATTCTTCTGTTTTCTACACAGAGCTGTTTCCTAATATACAGTATGACAGTGTTTATATTTATATATAGGGGATATGCAGATTACAGTCCACCCACTAGTAAATTTAAGTCACTTCTGCTCTAAATGACAGTAAAGACACTAAATCCAGAATTAAATAAAGAAAAGACAAGATCCATTCCATCCAGTATTTGTGTGTCGATAAAATGAGTACATTAAGGGCGGGTTCACATCATCGTTATAGATTCCGTTTTTGTTTTCCATTAAATCCTTCATAATACAAGTCTGTGGGCAGCAAAACAAATCCGTCCTGGTTTCCATTACACAGGAGTCCAGTTCTGCATAACGGAAACCAGGATGGATCCGTTATGCTGCCCATAGACTTGTATTATGACAGAATGCAAAACGGAAGCCTTTAAAAGGCATTCCCTTTTGCTTTCCGTCACAATAAAAGTCTATAGGAATCATAAAGGATCCATCTGGTTTCCTTTATGCAGAACGGAATAAAAAGTCCTGTCAACAGCACTTTGTTTTCAGTCTTGCCTAACGGGAACCAAATGGCTCTATTATGATTCACATAGACCTCGGTTATGATGGATCAAAACGGAATGCCTCTTAACCCCTTAGTGACCAGCCTGTTTTGGGCCTTACTGACCAAGCGTTTTTCTTCCTTTTTTCATTGTCGCGTTCCAAGAGCTATAACTTTTTTATTTTTCCGCTTATATAGCTTTCTGAGGGCTTGTTTTTTGCGGGACAAGTTGTAGTTTTTAATTATTATTTTTAATTATTATGTTAGTTGTAGATCATTGGCAGAACAGAGAGTGCAGGTAGGGTAATAGAGAGTGATGAGGGAGGATATATGCTGAGGAGTAGCACTGTGGAGAGCTTTGTGGGTGAGGGTAAGAAGTTTAAATTATATTCTGTGTTGGATGGGAAACCATTGAAGTGACTGGCAAAAGCTAGAGGTACAGGTGTAGCGGGTGGACAGATAGATGAGCCTAACTGCTGCATTTAGGACAGGCTAAAGGGGGGAGACTTTATTGAGGGGAAGATCTATTAGTAATCAGTTACAGTAGTCAAGATAAGAATGAATCAAAGCAACAAGAGTTTTGACCATTTCCACCATGAGAAAGTCAGATTCTGGAGATGTTCTTGATGCGTAGACACGAAGAGTCTAGATAGAGCTGCACCTCGGCCATGTAACCAATGTATGGTGACGTCATTGGCCTACAAAGAAGCTCCACGGCTTGTTCAAATAGCTGATCGGCAGGGGTCCTGGGAGTTGGATCCCACCAATCAGATATCGATTAACTATTCTGAGGATAGGCCATCAATATATAAATCCCAGAAAACCTCTTTAACATTTTATACTTCAAACTGTAAATCTAAAATCTAGGTTTTAGCTTCTGCTTTTTTTTATGCCGTATTAAAAAAAAATAATAATGAATGGATTGTGTAATTGTGCCTGTATCTATTTGTATTTTTTTCAAAAACAGAAAATGAGCATTTTGGTGAAATATATATATATATATATATATATATATATATTTGTTAAATATACCATAACTGCAATATACCAAAGGTTTACCATACTTTCATATTTGACTCATCATTTTCCACCTACTGTCTTGTAGAATAAAAGTATGTTTTAAATAATATGTGTTCTCTTATGAAGACCAAGTGTTTATGATAAAAACATGCCTTATACAATTTCTAAGATTTTCACTTCCTATCCTTTTTATCTATTTTAATGCAAACCAGTGGAGGTGAAAAGTGATATTGTGAACTGTTTTGAAGCTTATTAAGGGTTGTTCCATAATATAATGAGATATCCCTCATCTAATTTATCATCAGCATTGCCAAATCCTTGGAGCATATGACTGGATAATGCAAATTGAATTTCTGTCTCATTGAGCATTACAGAGAGAATCTAACATGGGTCTTCAAGGGCAGCTCTTGTAGTGTCTAATGTTTTTACCCCATACAAATTTTTATTGAATATTTTACAATTATTACATAAAGCACATTACAAAGCCACATTAACCCTAGCTGAAATGAACTTGAAATGTGTTGACCACATTTCGAAAAGTGTATTACAATTATATACATATATACAATTATACTGTATATAATAATTTTAATTATAATTTATTTCCCATTATGCTGTAATGTTGCACAGAATTGTAATTTGAATATTATCATCAGAGATGAGCAAATCTTTAGCAAGAAGAACAGATGAGTCACTTTTATTTAATGTGTATCCCAAAGTAGGCAAATCAATTCTACGATTTATAATTTTTGTATAAATAATAAAAAAATGTGAACCCGCGCTAATTGAGTATCAAACAATACTGTATTATTATAAGGCACACTAAAAAGCACTACCTTTCAAGCTGTAGGGTGAGTCTTTTTTCTTTGATATCCTCCAAAGAGATATATAGGAACTGATCCAAAAGTTTCAGCTTCTTCTAACCTCAAAGTGCGGCTCCGGCCGGTAGCACGCACGTGCAGGGAGAAGCTATGCTATAACCAAGAAGACTCGTATTCAGTGTCGACATCACACGCTCTACGGGTGCCTCCTGAGTTCACACTTCCTCCAACACGTTTCGGAATACTCGGATTCCTTCATCAGGGATACGTGCAGTGGTAGGGAATCAATATTTCCTGAATGGTGGTAGACAATAAAAAAAAAGTCATATTTACCTCCATTTGATCGCGACGAGCCAGCCGCAGCCATCTTGATTAAAGATCTTGCATGAAATCCTGTGTGCCGGCGCTTTGCAATTAAATGGATGAGGGTAAATATGATTTAATTAATTAAAAAAAGTTACATTGTAATATCAATGTAAGATCCCGCAATCAGCTATGAACGCGGCATCACTCCCTGTCATTGCACCTACTACTTACAAAGTAATGTGCTTTGTGATGAAGTCATTTTTTGTAAAATTCAGTGGAGCAGCTGAATCAAATTTTTGAATACTTTGCTCATCACTAATTATAACCAATCATTTTTTTTTTATAATTTGTAGTCAGTTTTACATTTTGTGAAACTTCATATCATGAGACATTGTGTTAATAAGATAGTTTTTTTATACCTAATATTTTTTTATAAAGATGCTAATTATATATAAATGATTATCACACATTGTATAAAAAAAACTTGTAAAATGTAATACAATGTAAAGGGTAGTAGAATTGATTACAAGAATAAAACTTTCTGTACAATTTGTCTTCTATTTTCTAAGTCTGTCTTAGGATAAGTACACACCATATTCACTAATTATGTTTGGTTTGACCGCCAAACATATTCCCCAGACAGATGCAACTACAGTATATAACTTTAAAACTGCACAAATATGCTATTGAAAAACATGTATACTGTGGAGTATATGATTTATTCTTTTTTTTTTTGTATACAGTTAAAAGGGTTATCCATGACTAATGTCAAACATGAAAATCAAACATCATATAGTACATGGCAATCTCTTTCTAACAAAGAACTAGCCCTGTACCTCACAAGAATCCAGGGATCTCCCCATTCAATGCTCTACTACATTTATATCAAGCTGGCAGTTCAAGTGGAGAGTCGTTTATGCTGGAGCTCATAAGGTGTGTCTTTTCTGCTGCAGCTCCATCACTATCATAGCTCAGGAGGCAGTTGAAGGATAAAACTGAGCATGTGCGGCCTTCTCACTGAGCTGGAATAAGAAATCTGAAAAAAACAGCAGGTTTTGATTATATAAATAAAGAGTATTATTATATCACTGTAGTGCCACTATATTTTGCAGGGCTTTACAATTGAGAGGGTACAAGCACAAAGCAAAGTAGACATCACAGGATTACAGGCTAGTAGATGATTGAGACACTAGGAGTGAGGTCCCTGTTCATAAGAGTTTACAATCTATCATTATTTTCATGAGTTCTGCAGAAAGTTCAAGTTCTACAGTATCTAAGTTGCGTATTATGATGTTCTGTAGCATTTGGAGTATAGTACTACTCGAGTAGGATTGGCACACAAGTCCAAAGGTAGTCATAGTCAGCAGGCTGAGTCGTAACCAGAAGCAACAGTGAAAGACCAAAGGATGAGGTAGAGGTAAAGTCAAACAAGTAATGGGTCAGAGTATGCAGCATAGGTACAGGTCAGATAATCTGGATTGGCAACAGGAGAGTTGAGATAAGCAGACAAGGATCAAATAGGCAGAGGAGTCCAAAAACAAGCATGGTTCTGGTATACAGGAAAACAAGCTCAGAAAACAGAAACCTTTGCAGGACCTTGATCAACCTTGATCAACCTAACCTTGACGCTCAGGCACCTGAGAAGAGGGCTGGACCACTTATATAGGCGCAGGAGGGCTAGGATTAGTCAGCCCGGTCACATGTGCTAAACCCATAAACACACGGGAAGTGACGCGTGCTGTCCTTCAATGAACTACTACAGGAAACTGAAAGCATGCTGTGCTCAGGGCTGGAAGGAAACTGTGGACTAGATTCTAGGACGGACAAGGACAGAGCCCAGGACTGCAGCGGTGAATGGGGAAACACTGGCAGCAGATCACAGCCAAACAAGGAGCCTGGGAGCGCGGCCGTAGGCAGAGGAACAGCGGAGGACAGCAACCACTATTACAATATACATGCTATAGCTGTTGAAAACCTTTGTTATTCAAATGTGAGAACGCACTGCACAACATCTACAGTTTTAGGCACTCCCTAAAAACTTATCTTGTTAGGTTTGCTAATCACATCCCCTGATCTAACTCTTCTCCATTCACTCCCCCCCCCCCCTCTTTAGTATCATTCTTCTGAACCTGAACTATTGTCAAATATCCACACCCTATGCACTCAGAAGCACTACAGATATCGGCTGATAACTGTGTCATGCAGCCTTATATCTACTCCTCTATCGTATTAAGATGACCGAAGTATTGTACAAATCAAGCACTTTTAAACTTCTGTCACCCCATCTCCTCATAGATTGTAAGCTCTTGCAAGCAATGCCCTCGTTCTTCATGTTTTTATTATTGACTTGTCTTTTGCTGTGTTATTTATGACTGTGTTTGTACATGAACCCCTGATTGTAAAACGCTGCGGAATATGTTGGCGCTATAAAAAGATTATTATTATTATAGTCAGTCAGTGGTTGGCATGGGAGACATAGGGTGAAATTTATGAAGAGGGATGCACTACAATTGTAGTGTGCTCTCACCACTATTTGTCTAAAGGCTTAGTTTGAGGATTTCTATAATTTATTTCAGAAATTGGCATAAATTATTTCAGAAATCAAATCAGTTCTTAGCTGGACTCGATTTCAGTTTGTGTCATAGGGACAGCCCAAAGTGGCACCAAATTTATTAAGATGCATCTTTGAATAAATTATGTGTATCTTACTCCAGTGACCGTCACATGAAGACTGACTACTAGTCTTAGTTAATTCCCGCCACCAGGTAGTGTTACTTATTTCTGTATAATCATCAGGTTCTGACATCAGGGTGTGATGCTTACAGGTTTACATTAGTTAGTGGGTATATTATTGTGTCTTTAGCAACAGATTTTACTGTAAATGTTTAAAATGTGACTTGCTAGCAACTATAAGGAAAATATAAGAAATACGTGCTTTAGAGTCATGAATATTTATTTTTCATCTGGTGTTTCTAATGGAGAGGAGTCATAGCAATTAGAGTGATTTAGAGTGATCTGGTAGTAAACTAGTTGAAATATCTGCAAGACAGTATTTAAGCTCTTATGAGAGCATAGGGATATCGGTATATGCTGTAATTACACTGTTTTGTAACGTTTGCAGTTCTTCTAAATGGTCGAAGAGAATAATGATGTGAGTTATCAAAAGCATCTCTGTTCTGGCGCTTAGTGCTTACCTAACAATGAATAGCTTGACCTCTGCTACATTACTTTGGGATGTTTTTTTCTAACTTTCAGAAAACCCATTAGATATTGACATATTTTACAGATTATGTTACTGGAATATGAAGCAGACATCACTATAAATTTAAAGTGCTTTTCAGTGAAGGAAAGGGGGTACAATTGTTTCAACACAGCATATATCACAGTAAAATAATATAACATTAGTCAAAACATATCATTCATTTTAGAGATGTGAATCAATTCTACTGATTCAGAATTCGTCGCGAGGAGGGATGAACTCCACTGGTAAAGAAATGTGCAAGTCAGTTCTCCTTCCAAAAGAAGAAGAGTACTGAATGATTAATGCTACTCTGAATGATATGTATAAGTCAGTTCTCCTAGTAAAAGGACAAGAAAATAGTTTTTCATGAGAAATTGCCCTAGTTGGTTGAGTAGCCTTTGTTGGAGTCTTGGAGGTGCTCTTTGTCATTAGCAGGGGCGTTGCTAGAATCTCAAGAATTTGCTGTATTTACTATACAGCAGCACATACATCTCACATCCAGGGACCCCCTAGGTGATGTCTCCTCTGATGTAAATCTTCTCATCATCTTCTCCATTTGGTCTGTATAGCTTCTCTCGGCCGCCTCATCTCTGCACAGTGTGACACACGGACATCTTAGCTTCCTACCATTTCTATCATCATCCCCCAACCTTGAGTCCCCACAGTGTTATCCTGCTGCTTGTTGTGCTCCCCAGTACCTCCAAATACTATCCTGAAGAAATATGAGTGTCCCTATAGCAATAGTGCTCCTCATAGTCCTACCAATAGTAATTCTCTTCTATAATGCCCTCATTCATAATACTCCCCCCTACAGTGCCCCCAACAGTGATAATGCTCCTCAAGAATGCCCTCATTAGTAATACTGACCCCTACAGTGCCCCTAACTATGATAATGCTACCCAAGACTGCTCCCATTCATAGAAGAGCCCTCCAGTATTAATAATACCCTCACAGAGCCCCCAATAGAAATTAGGCCTCCTATTGTTCCCCCAGTGGTAATAAAGCTGTCTACAGACCCCTCAGTAGTAATACGGCCCTCATAGTGCCCTTAGTAGAAATAAGGAAGATATTATTATCTTAAGTCCTTCCTATAGAGCCCACAGTAGTAATAAAAATGCTTATGATGTCCCCTGGATTTTGAATACCCATACAGTGCCCCCAGTATTTATCCTGCACCCTACTGTTATAATGCTCACCTTAAAGTTCCCCACTATTTATAATACCCCTGCTGTGCCCCATGTAGATATATTGATCCCTATACCATACAGACCCATGTAAATAACATCACACCATCTCTCCTCCCCTTCAAAAAAACAGTCATATGGAAAATAATATCACTCCCCTCCCTTCAGCCCCACCAATATATAGTCCCTTGTAAATAACATTATTTCCCTCCCTCTGCTATAGAGTCCCATGTAATAACACCACACCATCTCTCCAGCCCCCTCCAATATACAGTCCCATTTAAATAACATCCCTCTCTATCTACAGCCCCCTCCAAAATACAGTACCATATAAATTATATCACCTCCTCCCCAGCCACCTTCAACATACAGTCCCATGTAAATAACATAATTCCCCCCACCAGCCACATTCAACATACAGTCCCATGTAAATAACATCACCCCTCAAAATTCAGTCCCATATAAATTACATAACTCCCTCCCACAGCCATCATCAACATACAGTTCCATGTAAGGACAGGTTAACATCACCGTTACAGATTCCGTTTTTGTTTTTTGTTATAACACAGTTATAACGCAAAAAAATTGAATCCATAAGACATAAATCAAAACGGAAGCCTTTAAAAGGCATTCCGTTTTGCTTTCCGTTATAATAAAAGTCTATGGGAATCATAACGGATCAGTCTGGTTCCTGTTATGTAAGACGGAAAATAAAGTCCTGTTGACTTTTAATATGACGGAAAGCAAAACGGAAGGCCTACATAATGCAAGTCTATGGGCATCATAACGGATCCGTCCTGGATTCCGTTATGCAGGACTGTTATAACAGAAAACAAAAACGAAATCCATAACAGTGATGTGAAACCTCCGTAAATAACATAATCCCCTCACATTCACCTTTAACATACAGTTCCATGTAAACAACATTGCTCCCTCCCACAGCTGCCATCAACATACAGTCCCATGTAAATAACATCACTCCCTCCCGCAGCCCCCTCCAACATACAGTTCCATGTAAATAACATCACTCTCTCCCTCAGCCCCCTCCAACATACAGTCCCATATAAATAACATCACTCCCTCCTATAGCCACCATCAGCATACAGCCACATGTAAATAACATGACCCTCTCCCCAGCCACCTCCAACACACAGTTTTATGTAAATACCATCCCTCCCTTCAGCCCTAACATACAGTCTCAGTTAAATAACCACAACTCCCAGCATTCCTCTGCCTCTCCCATCACTTACCTCTCCTCGTGTAGCAGACATCACTACAGCATATTTTCCCAGTTCTTCTCCTCTTTACTGCCATCTTCTCCTGCACTGGTCACATGGTGACATCATCGCAGGTCCTTCTCTACCACTGCATGTTTTACTGGTC
The DNA here is from genome assembly GCF_014858855.1 of Bufo gargarizans. Lineage (NCBI taxonomy): Eukaryota > Metazoa > Chordata > Amphibia > Anura > Bufonidae > Bufo > Bufo gargarizans. Next base: position 183,731,585 of record NC_058084.1, read on the forward strand.
ACATGACCTGTGATGTAGTCACAGGTCCTTCAGCTCTTCCAGTGCATTAGATTCAATTGTATTTCCATCCTGAGGATGGCAATACAGTTGTATCTAGCTGGCAGGCAGGACATTTGGGGCCTGGTACAAAATATCAGGGGCCCAGCAATATCCCTGGTCATTAGGGAGACCACCTAGTATGCATGAGTATTGTCGTCCAGGCAATCCTGCTCTGTGTTTCTAGGAAAAAATATATGAAAATTAGTATATCTTACTTCTACTGGTGTCAGATATGCTTAGTGAATATCTTTACCCAGAAACTGAAAGGTATGCAAGTTAGCTCCCTTTTATGAAAAAGCACTGATTGAACAGTTCAAGGCTACGACCAGGGGAGAATCTTATTATCAAAAGGCACTGATTAAATAGTTCCAGGCAACCACCACATTATTATTTTTTTATTCAGGGAATCATAACTGTAACAAATTTCAAGAAAATCACTCATCTCTAATACATTAGTAAATTATGCTTTATATATATATGTGCCAACATGTATACCAGTGTATGTGTGTATGTGTATATACATAATGTATAAGTTAGCTACAGTAACTAAGATAGATCCAGTCATTAGAGCTACATAACTTAGTCTATTAAAGAGGTTATCCAAGGGTAGAAAAAAATATATATCACTAGCTCCGATGCTCCCCACCACACAAGCGCTGATGCTCCAGTGGTCTTTGTTTAATTGCCAGGATTGTTGAACATATGACCTCTGCATTCAATCACTGTGCTCATCGGTGATGCCAGTAGCTATAGCATGTGACTTCTGAGTAGAGATAAGCGAATCGAATCCCACTAAGTGGAATTCGATCTGAATTTCAGGATAAATTAGTTTTGCCTAGAATCTGAATTTCCTCATACTTCGTGTCAGCGAATTGATTTAACCTGAAATAGTATAAAAAAATAAAAAATTCTAACTTACCTCCTCCATTTGCTTGCGATGGGCTGTCAGCCTCCATCTTGCTTAAAAATCTCAGTTGAAATCCCGTGCGGCGTGAGATTACATCATCATGCCGGCCCACGTGATGACATCATATGTCACCATGCCAGCCGGCATGATGGCATAATCTCGCGCCGCACAAGATTTCGGCTGAGATCTTTAAGCAAGATGGAGGCTGACAGCCCGTCATGAGCAAGTGGAGGCGGTAAGTTTGGCTTATATTGTTAATTTTACACTCAGATGCCGCGATCATGTATGAATGCGTCATCTGAGTGGTACAATGACGGAGGTGGCACTATCGCAGCTCCCTGTCATTGCACACACTACTTACAAAAAAATGCGCTTCGTGACAAAGTAATTCTTCACAAAGCAATTTTAGTGAAATTCGCTGAATCAGCCTAATAGAGCTTTTAGGAAATTTGCTCATCTCTACTTCTGAGGCTAGAGATTGGCTGCTGTGTTCAAGTGCCCCTATGGAAACACATTGATCCTGTAAATTAAACAAAGGTAGACTACCTATTTTGTTTTTCCTGACAGACAACCCCTTTAAGTCTTTGGTGCTGCATCATTTGATAGTTGTGTACCTTGTAGAATGACTATGACTATGATTAAGATTAAACTGTAGTTCCAGCTAAATTCAGTGTCAGAATTATTTAATAACATACCGTAACTTTTGATGAGCGAATTTCTGGATATTCGATTGGGGTCTGATCTGTCTAAATCTGGCATGTGATTTGATTTGGTTTCAAATCAAAAGTACTTCAATCTCCCTAAAATCTCTGATCGGCATTCTGAAATTTTATCTTCTCTCTCTCTCTTTTTCTATCTCTGCAAAAATTCTTCTGAATCTAATCATATGAAATTCTGATTCTATAGAATATTACAATTGGAAAAATCCAGGTTGAATTTTAAATCTACTGAATCGATTCGCTAAGCATAACCTATAAATAAATGTTTTGGGGTTTTTTAACTCAATTTTCAACATTATTTTTGAACTTTTTCAAGTCTTATAAAGAAGCCAAAGGGAAAAAAATTAATAAAAAAAAAAAAACATTTTCTACAGCTTGCTGTGTTTTGGAACCCCCTTCCCCCCAAAATAAAGAGACAGAAAAAAAAAATAAACATTTTTCCTAGTGCATTTTATAATTCACTATTTGCTTCTCACAAACACACATCAGTGCCCCAGGGCAATAATTCTATCTTATGCATTGTGGCAGACTAGGTTTTTGATATAGTAAAGTATTACATTTGCATATCATCTTAATACAATGAATCAAAACATCCAAATGGTGGTAATGAGGCAAGAAATGACACTCTGCAGGGGCAAAACAAGTTGACTGGTGTGGTAGTCTTAACCCAACCAAGTGGGAAAGTATTGTATATGTAAGATTTAATCTTCATTATACATAGCCGTTTTACCTCTGTCATTCTGTTGATAAAGCTATTCTGTAACAGCTCATTTATTGGACTGTTAGGAGGAAATTGTAAGAATTGTGTCACATGCCTTCAAGCAATCATAACATTATCATACAAGATTTTAAAACCTAATGGATATTCTCCTTCTAGTGATGACTTGGTATGTTTCTTTCCTTATAGGTAGGTGGGAAGCAGTGCAAGTCTAAATTGTTAATTGGGTTTTCCAGAATTTTCACATCTTCAAGATATATAATCAACATTAGATTGTCAAGGGTTCAACTCCCAGCACTCCCACCGATCAGCTATTTGAGGAAGGCACAGTGCCCACAGGAGCTTCAGTGAGTTCTGTGGCCTCCTCACAACTTACCAAGCACAGTACTGACCATTGGATAGAAGCTGTGCTTTGCATTGCAGCTCAGCCTCATCCACTTACTGCACCTAGGCCATATGGCCAGTGAACTTAACATCACTGGCCTAGGAAGAGGCGGCGGCGATCACTTTGTGCAATGCCTTCTTCCAACAGCTGATCAGATGGGCGATCAATATGAAAATCCTGGAAAAAACATTTAACATTCACCCCCAACCACAAAAAAGTCAAATCTATATTATTCAAGGGTTTATTGTCAGTGTAGGGTCAAGAAAGTATGTTTCCACTCTAAGAAACCTTGGTACACGCTATTCAAGGATGTTTTTGCCTTTCTGGTTCAACTTGGGTTTGTGGCCGTAGATGACTGAACTTCATGGACTTTTTGAATAAAAGTCTTGGTGAATATTGTGTCTGTGCTCGAGATTTTGCCTATACACCAAGAACAAGCTCTTTAATATATACATTAAATGTATATATTAAACACATCCATAGGGCTTTTTAACCCCACAGAGACCAAAATCGTGTCCTTTTGGATCCCATCAGGCTGGTTTGTGCCAACATAACTTTTTGTAAATTTATAGGAAAATGCCGCAGATTGTGTATTTCTGCATAGAGGACCACCACAAAATACTGTGCAGCAAACTTATTTTTTCCAATGCCACCCTATTTATGATGTATTCAACTGTATTTTTAGACGGTGGCATACTTTAGAACCTTCTTCTGATAGAAGTATATGTTGTAACCATATAACTCTGATGGAAGGCTCAAACACTGTGTGCACAGAGCCTTACTATGTAATTAGGTAGCCTAGAGTGCAGTAGGAACGTTCTAACATTCCAGGGGGTCTCGGAGACCTCAGATACTGTGCTCTGTAGAAGTGTCTACTTTCCTGAAATTAAACATTTCTAATAAAATATTTCTACAGTAAATATGCTATTGCTATCTATACCCCAAATTCAAGCTTCCCTCAGAGCCCGTGTCTAATGTGGCGAGGAAGACTATGGCACATTTTGTTCATTAGGGTTGCTGTTTTGCTTTCATGCTGCAAAATCTTGTCATCCCTCCACATCTATTCAAATCACCTCAGGCCTTTGTTAATGTATCAGAAAGTTTGCAAACTCCCAGCTATTTCTGTGATGTTGGACCCGCAGAGATGCAGGCTCCATCATGTTCAGTGCTGTTTGTCACAATGAATCTTTTCTTCAGACGCATTTATCCTTCCTTTATCTCAGTAAAGCCAATCGGATAACACTGATACAGAATTCTGTTTATTGTCTAAATACGTCTTCTGCTACAATAGGCTTTTGCATCCTATCCATAATATTGGCAGGTTGCTTTCCATTTACAACGTGGGGCTGATTTTTGTTGTAGTAGTAATTGTATGTTGTGTGATTTGTGCCCATAGAATGGCTGTAAAAATGCTTGTTTCATTAGTCTAATGCTACGTAAGAATGTGTAGTCTGTAACTGATTTCTTCCCTTTCTTTACCATATTGAAAGTAAAACAATGTACTAATCAAGTTTAGTCCACTAGCATCAGATCTTAAAGGGGTTTTCTGAGACTTAAATACTGATAACCTATCCTCTGGATAGGTCATTGCTATCTGATCGGTGGTGGGTCTGACACCTGGGATTCCTGTCAATCAGCTTTTCCTAGGCCAAGTCATGACACTTTCATCAATCACATGACCTAGACACAGCTCAGCCCCATTGAAGCATAACTGCTATACAATGTACGGCGCTGTACCTGGTTAGCAGGACGAAGACCACGGCACTCACAGGAGCACTGGTGCCTTCTCAAACAGCTGATCGACAGAAGTCCCTAGTGTCAGACCCCCACTGATCAGATACCGATTACCTATTCGGAGGATAGGTCATCAGAATTTAAGTCCCAGAAAACCATTTTAAAGAGTTTTATGTCGACAGAGACCTAATAGATAAAATGAAAAAGGTCTGCAACCTATCAACAGCATCACATTGCAGAAAATACTTTTCCTACACCGAGGCTCGCATTAAGCATTGTTGGAATTTATTACATATCCATAGGTCTGATCAGCCAAATATCTTATAAATTGTGCCATAGACTGATTGAATATGCCTGTGAAGGTTATGGAGCGTGATAAAAAAAAAATCTGCAGTCCATGGAGATACAGCATACAAATGGAAAAGTTATAATAGATGCTTCCTAAACACTAGGTTAGGAAGTCCTTCAGACTCTGTTTATGCCCCTCTGCCTATGAATATAAGGACATTTTAAAAAGTCAGTTTGCAGCAGTCTATGTACAACAGTTTGCGTCAAACGTATCAAAGGTTACATGATGTTTGATAAGTTTGGAGTATGACTTCTAAGGCGCGTTTTGCTCACAAATGCTCTATTTTGCGGCTTTTTTAAGACACAATTCTGAGGTCCAGAGCTTGATAAATTCCCGTCATAATATTTTGTGGTCAGAATGCAGGATGCGTGATGTATGAATGGAAGGCTCTGTGCTCGTGTTAACTGGTGTAAGGAAGCGGATCAAGACATATGAATATTTTGTATCATTGCATTTATAAGCGGTATTCTTGACTACTTCGCATCAATTAAAAAATTTAACTATGTGCCTCACCATGCCTACACCCCACTGGTACATTCTACAGATAAATAGAAAGCTTTATCTTTTTTGGAAATGTCATACCAGCCAATTAACACCCCAGCTACATTCGCTGATAAATTCTACTCTCAGAGAGCAAATAGCTCATTAAAGGGTTATGTTATATCTTCCAAATTCATATCACTCAGCTAAAAGAGAAAGAAAAAAAGATTAGATAACAGTGTGGGAAAACTGTGTGAAGCTTATTAAATGAGCAGTAAGATTTATTTGCACAGTGTGGAGGTCTACAATGACCATAAAACAAATAATACATTAAACTAATGTAAAGGGAACAGAAACAGTTTTATTCTTTGCTTAATAGAATTGAAGAATAATTGCCCTCACGCAGTGGCAACAGATAGAAGATCTGGATAGGGTGGTGTCAGCACTTCTACCCTTAACATTTTTTCCTTCTTCTTTCTTAGGGTATATTCACTATCGACCAATTTGTTACCAAAACATCTTGGCAGAAATCCATGTTCTTTATGTGAAAATAAACCAATTTAGATGAATAGAATTGGTGCTCAATTGTAGAAATTTATGTAAAAAATTTGCGTGGGAGTATATCCATAAAGTGCAGGTGCTGTACTGCACAAAATCTATGAATGCACACTAGGCCAATGAGTGCAGCTCATATACAGTAGATGAGCAAATTAAGCAAAATTTGTTCAGTCCGATTTGATTGAATCAACTAGAGATGAGCAAAGTGAACTTCGGATTCAAGATCCAAAGTCGCTTTGCTCCAAACTTCGCTTTAATGCTGTATGGAGATCCGTCTCTGTACAGCATTAAAATGTATGCACTCCGGTGTGGTGAAGTGAGTTATCGGCAAAGTCTTGCTGAACTTCAGTGAATAGCTTTGTGCATGAGGCCTAAATGTGTAAAAAATATACTGTGCCCCTGATTAACATCAGCTGACACTAGAAATATTATTTTTGTTCTGTTGGTGCAGAAAACGTTTTCTATCCATATTCATGTGCTTATTGTTCTTTGCATAGCAAGAACTCAGTTCACATTTGGCACCTGCAGTCATCTATTTAGCACCCTGTTGTGATGCTTTTATGTGGAGCATCACAATGTGATGCTTAACGAAAATTATTTTTGTCTGAAGGAAACACGTAGCTTTCCAATACGCAGCCATCAGGTGGGGCCTCATTAACTAAAATAGGAGTCACAGATGAATGTAGATTATTACAATGAAGACAAAAAGTACATTTAAAAAGTAGATACACTTACATGTTAAATATGTCTCCAAAAGCCAAAGGACTCTAGTCTACAGGGCAAACTTCATATACACTTTATACTACAGGAATAAAAATGTTTAACAGAAAAATCACAGAGGATACCTTAAGTGACTGAACTGCTCTATGGCTTCCAGGCTCATTTGGTTATTCATCTGAACAGAGCTTAAAGGAATTTTCTATTTTAACTATAAAAAAGCAGCTTTATTGTTTAATTAAAAAATTTTTATAAAACTTTATAACATAGTTTGTCTTTTTAGTGGTAAATAGAATCACACTTGTTTATTGGGTGAAAACCAGGTGTGAGCCCGGGTGATACGCTTTTGAAGCAGCACTCTAGTGAAATACTTTTCTCCATGTTATACCCTGCCACGTCCCTTGTACCTGGTTAGTGCTGATTTTTTTGAAATTATATATATATATATATACATAGATAGATACACACTTTTTTAATAAGAATACTTAACAATAGCAAATATCATATGACTGCAAGGTGGTCACCCACTGTGCTTAGATTTCAGTGTAATGTGGTGGTTGCCTTGCTAGGGAGTCAGAACAACATTTTGCATTTTAAATGAATTTGCTACATTTTTGGTAGTCCATGTGTGGATGTACACTAATTGTAAGTGGGATATGATTAGAGCAGGTTTTTAGCCTTTAAATGAGAACTGCAGTGTTCATAGTCACTGATAATAAGGCGAGATCTTGGAGGCTGTGAAAGCAGAAAGTATATTAGAAAAAGTGGTGAATGAATTACCTTAAAGGGAGAATGTCAGAAGTTTGACTGTGCTAAACTGCTAACAGCAGTAGATAGGGGCTGGAGAAAGCAGTACAAACATGTGTTGTGTGGAGCTTTTATAATCAGGAGTAGTGGAAATATGAAGTTTTGTTCTGCCAGATTCTAATCCTGCAAGTGTCCAGGAGGTGTGGCTTCAGCCTTTCCATCTGCTCTGAATAACAGGTACTGGTCACCTGGTACAATACTTAAGCTGTCACTCAGAGTGGTGGGGGGGGCTCTGACACAGTTCAGTATAGGGAGCACCCAAAAGTGAGGCTCTACTTTCTGGTCACTTGCAGGAGCTGAATCTGGCAGAATAAATAAATAAAATATTCTCACTATAGCTAATGATAAAACCTCCACAAGAGGTATGTTTCTAATGCTCTCCACAGTCTCTACCTAGTGCTGCCCGCACTACTGCATGGTCAAAACTTCTGCCAGACTTCCTTTGACATAATGTAGCACTGATATGGTAGTATCAATGCTTTACTGACATCCTGTTGATAGGAATGTATTAATTGACACCTGTTTACTGTGAATTACATACTGTATATCAGGTGCAATGTCTGCCTATGGAGAGACAGGTAATATGTATTAGGTTTCTAAGCATAAAAACCACTATTCCTAATATAGTAAAACCATATCCTGGAGGTAAGTGATCTGGCTTTCCTACAGAGGTTTCATGTTTGAATCCAAGTGCAGACTTTTTCTCCCTTATTCAACCAATAATACAAGTTGATAGAAAAGAAAATCATGTGTGCATGGCACAATGCCCTGATGCAAGTAATGCTGTACTTGCTTTGCTGTAAGTAGCGCATATGATATCATATTATGACATAGGGCTAGGATGAATTATACTTATTTCCTGATATATGACTAAAACTCCTTATATCTAGTTCCATCTGTTTCTCAGTGTGAAGGCAACATTTAAGCCAGATCCGAGTGTCACAGATAAGAGAAGCATGATTACATCTACTGCTTCTGCCCTCACCATGCTTGTTATCTTGCCCTGTCAATAAAGGGGAGCAGGAAGTGTGCAGAGCACAGGGGCGTTACAAAAACATAGCTCCAAGGATTCACTTCATAGATTATAAAATAGATAATAATAATAATAACAACAATAACAGTCTTTATTTATATAGTGCTGATAGATAGATAGAGATGAAAGAAGGCCAGCAGCACACCAAGGATGAAAAAAAAAGTGCGGTTTATTCACCCAATGTCAATAGCAGCGACGTTTCAACCGCTTGTTGCGATCTTTCTTAAGCTAGCTTGAGAAAGACTGCAACAAGCGGTTGAAACGTCGATGCAATTGGCATTGGGTGAATAAACCACACTTTTTTTTACATCCTTGGGTGCTGCTGGCCTTCTTTCATCTCTATTGAATTGGACCGTGGTGCTGGTCCACATCGGCCTGATTTGCACCCGAAACAAGAGAGAGTGTGCTGCCTCCTTATCTTCCAAGTTTAGATAGATAGATAGAATAGCAGCTGTGAGAGCAGTCTAGATACATGTAAATCAGAACACTTTGTTAATTAGAATCAGGCTGTCTCTAACCTGTTTTAATGAAACAGTGAATCTGTATCATTTACATGTGCCAATAATTAAAGGGGTGAGTTGACAAACTGCAGTCACGCAAGTCTTTCTAATTTAGGAACTGTCAGCAAAAATGTCAAGATGACAACTACCTAAAAGTTCAAAAATAGTGTAGCTAAAAAGACATGAATAAAAGGGACATCTTATAACAAGACAGACAAGAGATATAAAGAGATAAAAAAGCTTAATAACTAGACTGGAAAGAGAAATGAGCCTTGTATGTGTTCTTCTACTTACTGTACGTCAACATTTTGACAAAAACAGGACTGGGGAGAAGATCAGAACAAATCTACAGTCAATTAATTTAAACTTGCCTGGGATAAACACACATCTGTCCTAAGATAAGTAATATAAGGGCAGACAAAATGGACCATGTGGTCTTTCCCTGATGTGAATATTCTAGGTTTCTATGCTGTAAGTTTTCTATTGCTACTTATGTTATTGATTCTTCTTTTAAGGAACTGTGAAGAGTTTTGAAGTTATCCACTATCCACATGATCAGTGGGGTTCGACTACTGGGACTTCCACTGATCAAGAGAATGAGGAGCCTGTTCTTATGACCTGATGAAGGGAGTACAGTGCTTGTCTATTTCTGACATTCCCATAGAGAATGAATTGGGTGCATGCTTGGCCAGCCACTCCATCAGATCTGGGGAATGATACACCCTTTCTTTGGACAGATGGGGGTTCCAGCGGTCAGACCTTTACTGATAATTTAGTTATACCCTATACTGTGGGTAGGGGATAACTTCAAAACTTGCCCCAAACCCTTTTACCAAACACCAGTGATGTTCTCCCAATGTATTTATTTTTGAGCATTTCAGAGATTGTCCCTCTCAGTGATGACTTCATCAAACCAAAGGGAAGAGATCTGCACCATATATTGGAGAAATTGAGCATTGCAGCAGATCAGAAGTTCTGTTCAGCTGAAACATTAAAACTGCCTATTGTATATATACCCGCTATGTAGCCAAAATAATCTGGACCTGTCACAACTTGGTCTCCACAAGACCTCTGAATTTCGTTCCATTGTATGTGTTGTTTTGCAGATCCAATCTTTTAGTCATCACCCTTTGTTAAAATCCCTCAGATCCTTACACTTGCCCATTTTTCTGGCTTCCACCACAACAATTTCAAGAACTGACTGTTCACTCTCTGCCTAAGGCCTCTTGCACACGAACGTTGTGCATCCGTCCCGTGCATTGGGGACCGCAACTTGCAGTCCCCAATGCACGGGCAACTTCCGTGCAAGCGGCCGGGAAGGATCGAGACCCATTCAACTTGAATAGGTCCGTGATCCATCCACACTGCAAAAAAAATTATGATCCGTGCTTCCGTACCGAATCTCCGTGATTGTGTACCCATTCAAGTGAATGGGTCCGTATCCGTGATGTGAAGTGCACACAGGCCAGTGCCCATGTATTGCAGAACCGTGACATTGTAACAGGAGAGTTAATGTTATTCCCTTTACTTGTCAGGGGAATATACTGTATATATACAGCAATTACTATTGCTTTTTTAATTCATGCACACACGCATACATGGCATGTCCTGTCTTCGTTGTTTATCTCATAGCCTGTGCACATTAATATTTGAACACCTGATTGATGGGGATTGCAGCACGCAACAACCAGTGTCATTTACATATTCATAGAAATAAAACTGTGCCTGCAGGTCTTTCCAAATCACTTTGCTCTGTAATTCCATGTAAATTGTTATACTTCAGATGATGTTTTATACTTTCAAAGAATCAAATGATAAGCCTGAATGTAAAAGGGAATCATCACACGGGGAAACAAGGGAGTCTGCACTAAAGTCCCCCTTCATTCAAACCTCCATCATTCTACATTTTCTTTGCTTGATTTAACCAAACGTAACCTCCTGATTTTTATCATATATTTTGCTCTTGATTGAACAGCTGGAAGGTCCTCATGAAGCTTTCAGACCCTGAATGACATGAATTTCCTTGTGCTTCGTGGTAACAATTTTGTCTGAAATGGCAGTAAAAAGAAAACTACAACAAAATTTAGACTAGCACATTCATAATTGCTAGAGATGAGCGAATCGAAGCTGACGAAGTGGAATTCGATCCGAATTTCTGGAAAAATTAAATCTGCAACAAATGCAAATTTCCTCGTGCTTCGCGGTAACGAATTGCCATTTTCCTAAAATGGCAACTACACGTGTGAGGACTGAGGACATGGGGCAAGGAGCTCTGGGAATGCGGGATCACCCAGATTGACATGCATGCATGCAGCCAATCAGCAGCCAGCCCTGTGATGTCACAGTCCTATAAATACGACAGCAATTTTAGATTCTGCCATTTTCCAGCATTCAGAGTGCAGGGACAGATGTGTGAACGCGCTAGGGTCAGCAATTGGAAAAAACTCACTGTGGGGAAAAAAAAAGAAAAAAAATATTTGTAAGTGCTGGGAAAGGATAGGGAGGAATCATTTCACAGCATCTTAGTGCAGGGAGAGACGCAGAGGGCGCTAGGGACATTGATAGGAAAGCGATTTACAAGTGCAGAGAAAGATTATTTGGGGATCCAAATAGTCATTAGACAGCTCTGTCATTCCAGCTATTTGTTATTGGGCTGCTATTTGTTATTGGGCTGACATTAGTGGCTTATATCTTAGTATCTTTAGTATCTTATATCAGTACTACAAGAAAAATATATACGCATTTCACTTCTGCAGTTATTTCTGGTGAAAGCGTATAGGGGCGCATTTCAGTAAAAAAACGAAAATATATTCACACTGCACTGTTGCAGTTATTTCTGGTGAAAGCGTATAGGGGCGTATTTCAGTACTACAAGAAAAATATATACACACTTCACTCTAAGTTTTTTCTAGTCAAAGCATATAGGGTCGTATTCCAGTACAAGAAAAATAAATTCTCAGTGCATTTCTGCAGTTAATTCCGGTGAAATCGTTTAGGAGCGTATTACAGTAAAAAAAAGATAAATATATACGCATTTCACTGGTGCACTTATTTGTGGCAAAAGCGTTTATTGGCTTATTTCAGTATAGAAAGAAAAATATATACGCACTTCACTGGTGCATTTATTTCTGCTGAAAGCGTTTACTGGCCTATTTCAGTACAAAAATAAAAATATATTCTCAGATCACGTCAGCGGTTAAATGTGTTGAAAGTATGGCTGGGAGTCAGCAGGGTGTCAGCAGTGGGAGGTCAGGAGCCAAACGTGCCCAGAGTAGAGCACCTGCTTCGCAGCAGCCTACTTACCAGGGAAGTAGTGGTGCAGGGGTTCACGGAAGTAGCGGCGGTAGCAGTCAGTGTGGCGGTTATATGTGTTATTTTGCATTTCACTACAAAAAGAAATATACATTTTCAGTTCACTTTGGCATCAGTTATATGTCTTAAAAGCATTTAGTAACCTATTTCAGTACAAAAAGAAAAATACATTCTCAGTTTACGTCGGCGGCGGTTAAATGTGTTGAAAGCATTTAGTGGCTTATTTCAGTAAAAACAGAAAAATACATTCTCAGTTCATGGCGGCTGCGGTTATATGTGTTGAAAGCATGTCTGGGATTCAGCAGGGTGCCAGCAGTGGGAGGTCGGGAGCCGAACGTGCCCGGGGTAGAGCACCTGCTTCGCAGCAGCCTACCTACCCGGGAAGTAGTGGTGCAGGGGTTCACGGAAGTAGCGGCGGTAGCAGTCAGTCAGTGCTGCGGTTATATGTGGAAAAAAATTTTTGGAAGTATTTTGGTAAAAAAACTAAATTTATTCAGCGGTCAGCACTGCGGTTATATACGGTATGTCTCCATGATAAATCTGCAGCGTGGGGGCCCCATGTGGCTTCTACACACTTTCAAAATAATCCTTCAGTGGAGCGAATAGATGCCGGATGACCAGGACGCTCCATGACATTCCCAGGAGCTGCTGTCAGGAGCAGAGGTTCATTTCTGAGGCGTCCGTTTAGTACCGGGGGAATCCGAAGACCCTTTCCATCTCCATGCTCTGTTATATGTGGTAAAATCTTTATTGAAGTATTTTGATGGAGAAGAAATTTTATTCAGTTTATAGCACATATAGCACATAGTGGGGCACTGCATCAAGATGAATCAGGCGTGGATCAGCCAGGATTTCCACACACTAATGCCTGATGCATCAGACTAGATCATCTATGGTGCCACACCAACAATTTGACAAAAGAGACCGGTTTCTTCTGGTTACCTGCCTCAGATACTATTCTGATACTGTTACCCACCTGATGCCACACATCTGATGCCAAGTGCTCCTTTATTCACCCACCATCTTCAGCAGGTACTGATATTGCCACACACCTCCACAGTATTTCACCTTGCCACTCTGTGGCCTACTCATGCTGCCGCTACCTCCAGACTCTGTCATTGTGCCAATATGTGGGCTCCTCCTGATGCTGCTGCTGCCACCTCCAAACTCTGCCATTGTGCCTCTCTGTAGCCTCCTCAAGCTGCTGCCACCTCCAGACTCTGTCATTGTGGCACTCTGTGGTCTCCTCATGCTGCTGCCACCTGAAGACTCGATCTTTGTGCCACTCAGTGGCCTCCTCATACTGCTTCCACCTCCAGACCCTGTCATTGGGCCACTCTGTGGTCTCCTCATGCTACTTTCACATCACCACTATGTCATAGTTCCACTCTGTGTACTTCTCATGCTGTTCCCACCCTCCCCACTTCATGACTGGTCCACTTTTTTGGCTTTCGGCCTTGCTGATATCATCATTTATTTGACACTTCTTCTGATCTGTCAGAAGGAAGGAAAAATGAGACACACAACGGATCCTGTCTGTGTAGCAGCTTTAAGGCCTGTATGGTCCCACCAGAATTGGCTTATGATTTAGTAGCCAAAAGCAGGAGTGGATAAACAACACAGAATACATGCAAACAATCCATTCACGTGTAATCTCTGTTTTACATCCACTGCCTTTAGCAATACTGATGGATTATTGAGCAAATGCTGACCAAGTGAAGGCATATGTTCCACAGACGGGATCCGTTTTTTCTGTGTAATTGTTCTGATGGATAAGAGAATGGGGAAAATGAATCAGTGACATCAACACAAATGTAATGCTGACACCCTCTCCACTCTGTCGGGGGGCTCTACTTGTATAAGTGTTTAATAGAACAGGTTCTGTAGACATCTATGTGGAATCAGTGTAAAAGGAGTGTGCTTCTTCTTGGCGCTAACATTGACCTGTGTGGCTTAGTTCATACATGAGTTATTTGGTCAGTTTTGGCCCTGTGACTGCCCAAATAAGTGAAGTATGCAGTGATTCTAAGAGTGACGCCTGTCATCTGAATGTCATATGGACTCACAGTATTATTTCACTACCAAAGCAGACTCCCTATGCATGTTACTGCAAGGCACAGTGTTCTACACCACTATAAAGGCTATCTGCAGCTAGGAAATAACCACTTTTTAACGCGATTCGCCGCAAATAAATTTGTATTGAAACGAATATTTGCCAAATATTTCACTCATCTCTAATAATTGCATATGCATATTCATAAAGCTAACATGCAGGAAAAAGAAAACCTCATATTTACCTCATCAATTTGAGTGTGAAGAGGCCGCTACAGCCATCTTGATTGAAGATCCTGAGTGAAATCTCATGCTCGGTAACGTATGATGTCACCACGCCAGCCAGAATGATGATGTCACGCTGGATTTCACACTGGATCTTTAATCAAGATGGCCACAGTGGTCTCTTTGCGCTCCAATGGATAAGGTGAGTATTATTATTATTACTAGAAGGATCAGGCTTCGCATGGGTATATTTAATCTATTTCATTTAATGTTTGTGTGTGTCGTTAAAAGATATTGACATTATCCCCCTTAACAGTGACCTCTATAGCACCCCGCCCCTTAACACTGACCTCCATAGCAGACCATCCCCCCTAACTGTGACCTCCACAGTTCCCTGTCCCCTTAACAGAGACCTCCACAGTGCCCGCCCCCTTTTCAGTGTCCTCCACAGCAGCCCGCCCCTTTAACAGTGACCTTGACAGCATCCCGCCCCCTTAACAGTGACCTCCACAGCAGCCTGCTCCTTTAATAGTGACCTCTAAAGTGGCCACCCCTTCATTAGTGACCTCCACAGTACCCATCTGTGATTTCCACAACAACCCATCCCCTTAACAGTGGTCTCTACAGCAACCTGCCCCTTAACACTGTCCTCCATAGTGGACCATCCCCTTAAAGGGGTTGTCTGGGTTCAGGGCTGAACCCGGACATCCCCTTATTTTCACCCAGGCAGCACCCCTGATGTTGGCATCAGAGCATCTCATGCTCCGATGCGCTCTCTTGCCCTGTGCTACATTGCGCAGGGCAAAGGCTCTTTTGTTTACAATAACACGCCACTGTGTACGGTGATGTCTCAGGCTCATATGGCCGTGCTTTAGCACTGCCCCAGCAGTTTTACTGGCTAGGGCAGCGCTAAAGCCCGCCCATCAGTGCCGGTGTTGTCACCGGGCTTCCTGGCAGCCCCATGGAGAGCCCTGTATGTTACCGGAAATCTTGAAAATGCCTTTGCCCTGCGCGATTTAATGCAGGGCAAAGGAGAGCATCGGAGCATGAACGGCTCCGATGCTCGTCAGGGTGGCTGCCTGGGTGAAAATGGAGGTATGTCCGGGTTCAGCTCTGAACCTGGAAAACCCCTTTAACTGTGACCTCCAAAGCAGCCTGCCCCTAGGGTGGCCAGAGGTCTGGTTTTATGCCAGACAGTATGGCTTTCAGACTCCATGTCCTCCAGCTGGTGCAGGGCCTGGATGGACACAGATATGTTCTTTTGAACAGCTTACTCTCAGACAGCAGCACTGTGCTGTCTGAGCATGAGCTGCAGGGAGAAAGTCACCCTCCCTTGATCCCCTGCAGCTGAGATAAGTTGATTTTTAGCTTCATTTTTTTAAATCCTCGTTGGCTACGGAGTGGGAGGGGGCGTGGCTTAAAGGTACCTGGGGGTGGGGTTTTTAAGTCCATCTTTTGAGGGTGGCCTGAATGGCCACCCTACCTGCCCCTGTACTGTGACCTCCACAGCACTCTGCTCCCTTAACAGTGTCATCCACAGCGCCCTACGCCTTTAAAGCTGACCTACAGCAGTGAAGAAAAATGGCTGGGTTGTTATGGAAACCTGGTGTAAAACTGTGTGCATGTGGAGAATAAGGGCCTGCAAGATTATATTGGCTGATAAGGGTCATGTGACCGGGCTTCTATTGGATAATGCATTTTTTGGGAATATCTCATGCAGGGATGTCCTTTTGAACAGCTCACTTTCAGACAGCAGCACAGTGCTGTCTGAGCGTGAGCTGCAGGGAGAAATTCACCATCCCTCCCTTTCCTGCAGCTGACAGAAGTTGATTTTTATCTTCATTTTTTCAATCCCTGTCTGCTGTGGAGTGGGAAGGGCGTGGTCTAACTGGATGGCTTAGCTGGACATGGGGCTGGTTTTAAGTACATCTTTTGAGGGTGGCCTGAATGGCCACCCTACCTGCCCTCTGAACTGTCACCTCCACAACACTCCACTCCCTTAACAGTGTCATCCACAGATCCCTGCCACTTTAAAGTTGACTTGCAGCAGCGAAGAAAAATGGCTGGGTTGTTATGGAAAACTGGAGTAAAACTGTGTGTAAGTGGAGATTAAGGGCCTCCGAGCTTCTATTGGCTGATAAGCAACTTGTGACCGTGTGTATGGCAGTTGGAATATGAAGAGAAAAACCTGCAGGTTTCTATTGGATAATGTAGGTTGTGTGATTTTGCATTTTTTGGGGGAATATCTCAGGAACGGTACATCCTAGAGATCTGTGACCCCCACAAGATTTATTTCCATGTAGCAAGGGATGTGTATACCAAGTTTCGTTGAAATCGATTGTTGTTGCGTTTTTGAGTGATCACGGAACATACATACGTCCTTCTTTATATATATAGATTATTATTATTATTATTTTAATTCATTAACCCCTGAAAAAAATTTACAACACTTTTTTCTTCATCTCTTTTTCCTTTTCATCCTAATTATCTCACAGATTATTATTTTTTAAACTGAGAAATATATAAAGAAAAATTTTTCTCTGTCACTCAAGAGCTCATCAATATACCCCTCATCCTACTCACTCAATCTTCTGTATGGCTGTAAGTTAACTGACAGGAGCAAGAGACTCCGACCTCTGTCCTGTCTTCAGAATGACCAAAAGATTGCTAAAGAGATTTTTCCATTTTATAGATATTGCTTTGAATAGATCAGCTCTTTGTAGCAACTGCCAGAGCCAGAACCAGCACAGAGAACTGAGCTGGAGACCTGTGTACTGGCAATGTAAGGCTCAAAAGCTGCAGTAAGCTGGCACAGTGGGTGAGCCAGGTGTTGGACCCCCACTGATTTATGATGAAGAAAAACCCCTTTGCCCCCTAACCCCTCTGCTAAGACTGAACTATCTGCATGACTGTTTGTGTCAGGATCATGGAGGAGTTGCTGTAGACTGACAGGCTACTATATTTTCGGGTTTACCTTTAAGCATTAATTTAAATTCTTTTTTTTTATCCCTTTGACTTGGAGGTTGAAGGTAAGCAGTTAAAAATGTTTAGTTTGCACACAATTTACCTGGACAAAGCATTCCCATAGAGCAGGGAGTGGCTTCCTGATCTTCGGGAGAAGGCAGGGATGGAAAAAAAAAAAAATGTCTCTGCCTTCTTCATGGGAAACCTATCTGTCAATGATGGTGGGCCTCCCACTACTGCAGCTGCTATATCTACAAGGACATTCAGAAACATCATTGCAGTGTAACGGTCAGCAGAGGAAGAGACCGTAGAGCAGGACTCAAGTACAGTGTAGCAGACAAGGAGGCTGAAGTAGAAACCGGCTTTATTAAAGGAGAACTCTAACTGCCGGAGAAGCAGATTTACAATATGAACAGCTTGAGAATTCACAACAAAGATAATGGAAATTTGCATAAAGAAAACAAATGAATCACAAACACAAGTACAGACAATAGCAGGCTACTCTCTTCTAGGTAGTCCTATCTGTCCCCGCTACCCGGGGTGCACCTCTACGGTGCACTAAACTAAATCCTATTCCACTATGTCCTAGCTCAGGTTAGCATCAGTGCACTCACAGTTCGGTGTCCGGCACGTACAGGCAGATACAGTCTGGGTCCCGATCTGGTTGCTTGCTTGCTTGCTTGCTTGCTTCAGCGTGGCTCAGCTCTGGCCTCTCTTTGTAGTCTCTGTAACTCTGGTTAGAGATAATCAGCAGCTCTGGACGTGTAATCAGGCAGGGCCTGGAATTCACTCACAGTTCCTCTGGTAAGTGCCTCACACTATAGCAGTCTCTCTTCTACACCAGGACACATCAGGTCAGTCAGAGAGCAAACACACTCTAATGTCCCAGATACCATGTCACAGCAGGTTGGCAGGGAGAAATCACTCTAATCTTCCCTGTGGATCTCCCTCTCAGTGCACAGCGTCCTTCTTCCTGTGTACTCAGACACCTGCACCCCAGGCTCCCTGCTCAGCCCGGGAAAAACACTTAACTCCTTGTCCTCTGGAAACAACTCCTCACACTGTCCTACTCAGCCACAGTGGCCTCTGGTGGCTGGAGGGAAACATGACAGTCTGCTATATATATATATGTGTTGGAAATGTTGCTGGATGATCAGGGCTGCCTCTTACATGCCTCCCCACTTAAAGGTGGCCATCCTTGGCCTTGCTATATAGTCCATAGAAATAATGGTTAATGTAACTTTTTATACAGCAGTACAACATTGTCCACAATACATACAGGTGGACCAAATGAAATCATCAGCAGCGTACCTGTTTGGTGGAACCCCTGCAGTAAGCCTACTGGATCTCCGGAGGTCCTGGCTATCTGTTACGACCTGACTCTCTCCACTAGGAACTGCCAGTCTGGATTCATCCACCACAATAGGAGGTTCGGGTGTGTCCGAGGGCCCCTCTCCATTACGGGCCGGCAATGGTTCTGTGACAGCGCCTTCATCACCTGTAACCTGGGAGGCTCCTTCAGTGTTGGGAGCAGTCCACCAGTCTTCACCATAATCTCCATCAGAGATAACAAGTTCTGAGTATGGGGCAGGAGGAGGTGTCCTCTGAACAGGTGCGGGATCTTTGGACCGGCATGGCCGTAACATATTCCTATGTAGAGTCCGTGAAGCAAATTCCTCATTCTCAACCTGCACTTCGTAGACCGGACCATTAAGGTACACTCTTGATCACTTTATACGGTTGTACTTCCCAACGCTCACTCAACTTGCCTCTGGGACGTTTCTCTCGTACCAGTACCCGATCCCCAGGCTGCAATGGAACCTCCTGAACTGGAGGACGGTCTGTATGAGCTCTCTCCTGTAACCGCTGACCTGCCAACCGGCGAATGGTCTGGAGACGCCGACGGTGTTCTTTCACCCATGAGGTGGTTGATCGCTCTATTAGGTCTTCTGGCTGTTCTAGATTTAATTCCACGATCTCTCGACCAGCCCTACCGAACAGTAACATGTATGGGGTGTAACCGGTGGTGGTGTGGACACGATTATTGTAAGCCCAGACTAATTCTGGCAGGTAGTCAGGCCAGTGTGCCCTCTTGTCTTCCTCTAGTGTCCTCAGCATTTGCAGCAATGTGCGGTTAAAGCGCTCACAGGCTCCGTTTCCTTGGGGATGATAAGGAGTTGTCCTGGATTTTTCAATGCCGTACAGTCGATGTAGCTCTTCCATCACTTTTCCTTGAAAGCACGCCCCTTGATCTGAATGGATCCGCTTTGGACACCCATAGACCCAAATGAAGTCTTGACAAATGGCTCGTGCCGCGGACTCGGCCGTCTGGTCCCGAGTTGGGGTGACTACTGCAAACTTGGAGAAGTGGTCGATCATGACCAGGCAATACTGTGGACCTCTTGACGATTGTCCCACAAGAAGATAGTCTATCATCAACACTTCCAGCGGTTCTGTGGTCTGGATGGACTGTAGGGGTGCTCTCTGTTCTGTACTCTTCGTGAGTTCACACACTCGACACTGTCGGCAAACTTCTTCAACTGTGGCCTCCAGTCGCGGACAATACACATAACGCTGCAGCCACTGGTATGTCTTGACTGGCCCGAAGTGAGCTCCAAACTCATGAGCCTCTTTGGCTATCTCCCGTGCCATTCTTCTGGGTATCACTACCTGCCACCTTGCCTCTAGGTCGGCAGGCTGTTGCCACTTGCGGAACAAAACAGCTCCATGCACTTCCAGTCTGTCCCATTGTAGAACGGACTTCATCTCGGCATCCAGATCAGTCCTTTCTTCTTTGTTGGGTTTCCTGCACTGGGTTACCCAGCTTTTCATTTGCTGCAGTCCAATGTCTTCATCTTGCAATCTGCCCCATTCTTCATTAGTTCTCCCCAATGCTTTGGGTAGCTTACGGGCCTCCCCACTTGTCTGGGCCGCGACTGTTGGGGGAGCGAACTTGCGGAAGTCAGGAGTTTCATCTTCTTCCTTTTGTTCATCCATATCCCCTACTGGAGTTTCAAAAGTAACCCTCGAGAGACCATCAGCATTAGTGTTCTCTGTAGCGGAGCGGTAGCGAATTGAGAAGTCATACTTTGCGAGGCGAGCCGCCCAGCGTTGCTCCAGGGCTCCCAACTTGGCAGTACCCAGATGGGCCAGGGGATTGTTATCCGTCCGTACGAAGATCTTAGCTCCTGTCAGATATCCTGCAAATTTCTCCGTCATAGCCCACACCAGGGCAAGGAGTTCCAGCCGGAAGGAACTGTAGTTATGGGGGTTTCGCTCCGTATCTCGCAAGGATCTACTGGCATAAGCGATCACTCTCTCATGTCCATCTTGTACCTGCGACAGGACTGCCCCAAGTCCGTAGAGGCTGCCATCAGTAGCTAAGATGAATGGTTTATCAAAATCGGCATAAGCCAAGATGGGGGCCGATGTCAGGGCTTCTTTCAGGGCCTGGAAGGCCTCTTCCTGTTTCTGTCCCCAGGGGATACTTTGGCCCTTGGGTTGCCCAGCCGTTCCTCTCAACAACTCATTCAGAGGGCCCGCTATTTTTGCGTAGTCTTTGATGAACCGCCGGTAGTACCCAGTCAGTCCCAGGAAGGCCTTCAACTCACGCAGTGTTCTTGGCACTATCCATTGTCGTATTGCAGCCACTTTGTCTTGGGACGGTAGCACTCCGTCTTGGGACACCCTATGGCCCAGGTACTCGATCTCCCTCTTGAAGAGATGACACTTCTTTGGCTTTACCTTCAGGCCATGGGATCGCAGTCGCTCGAGTACCTGCCCTAGCCGATTCAAGTGTTCTTGAAAAGTAGCAGAGTATACGATGATATCGTCTAGGTATATCAGAGTGGCTTCAAAATTCAGGTCTCCCAGGCATCTCTCCATCAGCCGCTGGAAGGTTCCAGGGGCATTAGTCAGTCCGAATGGCATCCTGTTGAATTCAAATAACCCCATGGGGAGTATGAATGCTGTCTTTGCCTTGTCCTGCTCAGCCACTGGTACTTGCCAGTACCCACTTGCTAGATCCAGGGTGGAGAAGTATTTGGCTCGTCCTAGAGCCGTCAGAGACTCCTCGATGCGTGGCAGAGGATATGAGTCTCGCGCAGTGCAAGCATTCAACTGCCGGTAATCCACACAAAATCGAATAGTGCCGTCCTTCTTCTTGACAAGCACCACTGGGGCTGCCCAAGGGCTCTGGCTTCCCCGCACCACTCCGGAATCTATCATCTGTTTCAATAGCATCTTCACTTCCTGGTACAACTTGGGCGGAATCTGTCGATATCTCTCCCGAATTGGTGGAGTGTCCCCCGTCGGTATATCATGTGTGATAGCATTCGTGCAGCCAAAGTCATCGGCGTGGCGGGCAAACGCAGCCTGATTCTCCCACAGCATGGTTTCAACTGCTCGCTGTTGGTCTAAACTGAGAGCCTTAACATCTATCTCCATTTGATCCAAGATGGTTCCCCCATTCCATTCTGGGGTCGGCGCCTCTTCTGCACTGGCAGTAACTGCCAGGGTCCAACCAGCATCCCCTACCGGAGCTAGAGTCACTTCTCTCTGACTCAGGATTTCTCCCTGATGTAGGTACACACGAGCCAGTTCCACCCCTGGCGTCAAGGGAACTTCTAGATATCCCACATTCACAGCTCTTATGGGTACTCGTCCATTCTGGACCACTCCCAGTGTCCGGGCCACCAGGACGTCCTGACCCAGCTCTCCTAGGCCTGTTGGTTCAACGAACACCTCCATGCCTTCAAGATTACGGAAAGTTCCCACGGGTAACGTCAGCACGGTCTCCCGACCAGGGGGAAGGGTGAAGGTAGCCTTTCCTGGCGCTCGGATCGTTCCCACCGCCTGGTGTGCTGGTACACTTTTCTGTGTTCCACAAAAACGGATTAGCCGTTGAAATGCTTTCTGGGTAGGTTTGTGCGGGGTGGCTTGTTTCCAGTAACCCGGCCCCCGTTTGGTGAACATGATCTGATCCAATTCTCGCAGGATATTCATGCCCATTATCACCGGCACATCTTCTTTGAACGTTTCGGGGACCAACAAGATACCTTTCCGCCCCACTTCCTGTCCACATAGCCGTACATTCATCCACACGACCCCTGTGACAGGAATCTGTTGTTGGTTAGCCGCTGTAACCCGGACCAGTGTCTCTCGTTCTGGCTTGGCCAGCGCTTGAAAGTAACGGTAGAAGAATGACTCGGGCATAGTTGTCACTTGAGACCCAGTATCCACTAAGCAGTCGACAGGAACACCTTCGAACTCAGCTCGTATAGTGGGGCACCCTGCGACCAGGTGTTCGGAGCTTTGCTGGGTAACTTGGCTCTCCACCTCCCCTGCAGTACGCCCCACTACTGCAGGGGTCGGTAGTTTAACGGCGGCTCTTGGCGTCCAGCTGGATTATTCCGACACTCTCTGGCGAAATGTCCTAGATCTCCACACCGCCAACACTGTGCCCCTTGACGGCCCACTTTTTGCCTGCGAGTGGGAGGTGCCCTCAGAGCTTGGCTGGATGGCCCCACTGAAGGGTAATGAGGGGCTTGATGGTATACTAGCATAAGGGCATTCGGGTGTAGGAACCCACGGAGTCGCCTGATAGGTTTGTTGTCGGGCTGGATAGGCAGCCTCAGTAGTATGGCGCGACTCTATCCGTTTCTCCAGGTGTGTCAACTTTTCGTGCATGGCACTCAGGGAGCTCTGCAAGTCTTGTACCACTCTGACCAGGGCTTCCTCATTTCTTGTAACCCCAGGGGGTGCAACGGTCTGGGTCCGTATTACTCCAGAAGCATAGCCGTCTTCTTTGTTTCGCGTCACGGCCTCTGCCAAAATTTGTCGAAAGGTTAGGGTAGGGTCTACTCTGACTCGTTCCCGCAGAGCCTGTTTCAGGGGATTGCTGTAGAGCCCCAGAATAAATTGTTCTCGCAGTATCCGGTCTATGGGTCCCATGCCAGTAACCCCATCTGCCTCTTTTTTTTGTACCTCGGCCAACACTTCCTGTAGGGCTGTAGCGTACTGAGAGACACCTTCGTCTTCCCGTTGAATCCGGTAAAAAAAACTTCGCCCGGAGGTGCCCTGCACTGGCTGTTTCCCCATATATTTCTTCCAGGAATCTCACCATCTCTTGCAATGTATTGCGCGTGGCTTCTGGTTGTAGGAGAACATTTCTTCGGGCCTCACCCTCGAGAGCGGCCAAAGCAATTTCTACTTGTAGTTCTGGGCTGACATTGTAAATCCTAACAGCACTCTGTAACCTTGTCACCCAGTCTGACAGTGTCAAGTTCTGGCCATCAAATTTGGGTAGCAAGTTGAACAACGTGCCAATAGGAAGGGCCCTTGCAAGGGTTCCACCATTGCCTGAGGTACTCACATTAACACCATGCACATTGCCTTCAGCCGCCTCCATCTCTGTGACTGTACCCTGCTCGCAGCACCACTTGTAACGGTCAGCAGAGGAAGAGACCGTAGAGCAGGACTCAAGTACAGTGCAGCAGACAAGGAGGCTGAAGTAGAAACCGGCTTTATTAAAGGAGAACTCTAACTGCCGGAGAAGCAGATTTACAATATGAACAGCTTGAGAATTCACAACAAAGATAATGGAAATTTGCATAAAGAAAACAAATGAATCACAAACACAAGTACAGACAATAGCAGGCTACTCTCTTCTAGGTAGTCCTATCTGTCCCCGCTACCCGGGGTGCACCTCTACGGTGCACTAAACTAAATCCTATTCCACTATGTCCTAGCTCAGGTTAGCATCAGTGCACTCACAGTTCGGTGTCCGGCACGTACAGGCAGGTACAGTCTGGGTCCCGATCTGGTTGCTTGCTTGCTTGCTTCAGCGTGGCTCAGCTCTGGCCTCTCTTTGTAGTCTCTGTAACTCTGGTTAGAGATAATCAGCAGCTCTGGACGTGTAATCAGGCAGGGCCTGGAATTCACTCACAGTTCCTCTGGTAAGTGCCTCACACTACAGCAGTCTCTCTTCTACACCAGGACACATCAGGTCAGTCAGAGAGCAAACACACTCTAATGTCCCAGATACCATGTCACAGCAGGTTGGCAGGGAGAAATCACTCTAATCTTCCCTGTGGATCTCCCTCTCAGTGCACAGCGTCCTTCTTCCTGTGTACTCAGACACCTGCACCCCAGGCTCCCTGCTCAGCCCGGGAAAAACACTTAACTCCTTGTCCTCTGGAAACAACTCCTCACACTGTCCTACTCAGCCACAGTGGCCTCTGGTGGCTGGAGGGAAACATGACAGTCTGCTATATATATATGTGTTGGAAATGTTGCTGGATGATCAGGGCTGCCTCTTACAGCAGAGTTAGAGGCAGACTGCTAAGACAAATATAGTCTTTGGGCTATCTGCAAGTGGTTAATAAAAAAATCTTACAGAGAATGGCACTACCCGGTGTTCAAAATATGTAGCAAGGTGCATGTCCATCCTGTGCTGGTGGAACTCTATGTTCCTTACTCAAAGAAATAGCTTTCTGACTTTCACACAGGGTATCCATCCTGGGTGGATGGATCCTAAAGGTGTATTTCTGACAGATTTGGATGCTTGTTCTGGGACTTGCACCTATGTTGAGAAAAATTGCAACTGTCCAGTGTGAAGGCCACTGCATATCTCCATGCACTTCTGTTGAAGCAATGTGTGTATGCCATAAATATCTGTGCTGGGAACACCCCTCAATATCCAAGATTATAGTCCATTTGTATTCTGCCTCTTCTTTTAGCCCTTTGATTGCTAGGCCAGATAAACTCTATTACTGATTCTGAAGTGTCTGTACTTAAAATGGGTTCTCCGGGATTTACATACTGATGACCTATGCTCAGAATAGGTCATCAATATGAGATTGGCAGGGTACTCCTCAGCTATATGGCAAGGCTGCAGCTCTCCATGAGCGTTTAGGCCTCTTCCTAGGCCAGGTGATGACACGTTCATTGGTCACAAGGCCTAGGTGCAGCTTAGCCTCTTCAAATACCAGATCGCTGGGGATGCTGGGAGTTGAACCTGGTGGATCACATATTGATGACCTATCTTGAGGATAGGTCATCAATATGTAAGTCCTGGAGAACCCCTTTAAAACTATAAAATGCTATGCTATGACAAATTAATAATTTTAACTGTTGTATATGATATTGTATGGACCTAATAAACCTCATTTAACCCAAACCATTAATAGATATTACAATGTCCTTTCTCTGCAGAGAGTTTACATTATGGATTTTTAGTTAGTTACGAGTTACAACTCTCATGATTACTTACATATTCCCTGTCCCGCCAGAACAACCTCCATTATATCATTTCAATATGGTCTATTGCCCAAGAAAAGTCTTCATGCTCAGTGGGACTATTGACTAAAGACAGGCTGTAAAGCAGTGATAACTATGTCGGTTACAGTTTTGATTGATCCCATTGTTTCATCAATTTTTCTTTTTTTTTTTCTTTCCCTGGGTACAGAAATCTAAGCAAAGCAGATTAGCAAACAGTATATCATAAGAAAAGTCCTTCGTCTTGCAGGGTAAACAGGATTTACTTGACTGAAAACGGACTGTAAGACGCCTGACTTAAAAAAGTACTTAGATCAACACTCGGCTTCTGTTAGTTTTGATAACAACATGGAGGAAAGTGAGCTGTCTAAGAGTTTGATGTATGGCGCCTGGTTTATATATAATAAAGCACATTGTACATTACCCATTTATGTGCCAGCCTTTTCTTTCTTAATGGAACACTAACCTATTCGAAGCATTTAATTACTTTTTTAATTACATCTCGAGAAGAAATTGCATCATATTACGAGAAACCACTCACGATGTTGTCATGGTGACCGTGTTACAAGGACATGCTTAGGCCTTTTTACATAAGAATAGAGCTGATAACTCCACTTAAGACTCTTAATCAATTCACTAGATGTTCTTGATAAAAAAAGCATTGTTTTTAAAAGTTTGGATAATTCCATATTTAAAGTCCATAGCAAGACTCAATGCAATGCCAGTAAATGGCGCTTTAGGAATCTGCACCGTATAGATTGCAGAGTTTTGCTACTGGTACATACAAGCAGATTATTTCTGTTGTGCCTAAAACTAGCTTTAAAGGGGTTGTGCAATTGTTTAACCGCCTCCGGACCGCCTAACGCAGATGTGCGGTCCGGAGACGGCAGCCCTGCGCACGACGACGCATATACGCGTCATCTCGCGAGGGCCGGGATTTCCTGTGAACGCGCGCACACATCACCCCCCTGTAAGGCTCCATTCAGACGTCCGCATGTGTTTTGCGGATCCGATCCATGTATCCATGGATCCGTAAAAATCATACGGACGTCTGAATGGAGCCTTACCAGGGGAGTGATCAATGACAGGGGGGTGATCAGGGAGTCTATATGGGTGATCACCCCCCTGTCATTGATCACCCCCCTGTCAGTGATCACCCCCCCCTGTAAGGCTCCATTCAGACATTTTTTTGGCCCAAGTTAGCGGAAATATATATATTTTTTTTGTTTGTTTTTTCTTACAAAGTCTCATATTCCACTAACTTGTGTCAAAAAATAAAATCTCACATGAACTCACCATACCCCTCACGGAATCCAAATGCGTAAACATTTTTAGACATTTATATTCCAGACTTCTTCTCACGCTTTAGGGCCCCTAAAAAGCCAGGGCAGTATAAATACCCCACATGTGACCCCATTTCGGAAAGAAGACACCCCAAGGTATTCCGTTAGGGGCATATTGAGTCCATGAAAGATTGAAATTTTTGTCCTAAGTTAGCGGAAAGTGAGACTTTGTGATAAAAAAAACAAAAAAGAAATCAATTTCCGCTAACTTATGCAAAAAAAAATAAAAATTCTATGAACTTGCCATGCCCCTCATTGAATACCTTGGGGTGTCTTCTTTCCAAAGTGGGGTCACATGTGGGGTATTTATACTGCCCTGGCTTTTTAGGGGCCCGAAAGTGTGAGAAGAAGTCTGGGATCCAAATGTCTAAAAATGCCCTCCTAAATGGAATTTGGGCACCTTTGCGCATCTAGGCTGCAAAAAAGTGTCACACATCTGGTATCGCCATACTCAGGAGAAGTTGGGCAATGTGTTTTGGGGTGTCATTTTACATATACCCATGCTGGGTGAGAAAAATATCTTGGTCAAATGCCAACTTTGTATAAAAAAATGGGAAAAGTTGTCTTTTGCCAAGATATTTCTCTCACCTAGCATGGTTATATGTGAAATGACACCCCAAAACACATTCCCCAACTTCTCCTGAGTACTGGCGATACCAGATGTGTGACACTTTTTTGCAGCCAAGGTGGGCAAAGGGGCACATATTCCAAAGTGCACCTTTCGGATTTTGCAGGCCATTTTTTACAGATTTTGATTGCAAAGTACTTCTCACACATTTGGGCCCCTAAATTGCCAGGGCAGTATAACTACACCAAAAGTGACCCCATTTTGGAAAGAAGACACCCCAATGTATTTCGTGAGGGGCATGGCGAGTTCCTAGAATTTTTTATTTTTTGTCGCAAGTTAGTGGAATATGAGACTTTGTAAGAAAAAAAAAAAATTCAATAAAATCATCATTTTCCGCTAACTTGTGACAAAAAATAAAAAGTTCTATGAACTCACTATGCCCATCAGCGAATACCTTAGGGTGTCTACTTTCCGAAATAGGGTCATTTGTGGGGTTTTTTTTGCAAAAAAATCTTTACATTTCGATTAATAACAAAAAAAGTAAAAATGTCAGCAGCAATGAAATACCACCAAATGAAAGCTCTATTAGTGAGAAGAAAAGGAGGTAAAATTCATTTGGGTGGTAAGTTGAATGACCGAGCGATAAACGGTGAAAGTAGTGTAGTGCAGAAGTGTAAAAAGTGGCCTGGTCATGAAGGGGGTTTTAGCTAGCGGGGCTGAAGTGGTTAATACTGATGACCTGCCTCATGATAGGTCATCAGTATCTGATCAGAAGGGTACGATTCCTCGCACCTCTGTGGATCAGCAGTTTGAAAAAAGTTCCACTGATTGTGCCCACACTGCCTCCTTTTCAAAGATTAACTGCACGCAATCTCCCTTGTAGTGGTAGTTCAGTATAATAACAACTGCTTGTCTCGTTCACTTGAGCGGGATGAGCAGTTGTAGCTATTACATGGGGAATGCAAGCACTTAATAAAATGCAGGTGGCAGGTACTCTTTAATAAACATTAGTGATGAGCGAATTATTGAAAAGCTTGAATCGACTGCTTCGAAGATTTTTAGACAAAAATTCACTTTGTGATGAATTACTTTGTCACAAAGTGCATTTCTTTGTAAGTAATGGGTACAATGACAGGGAGAGGCGATTGCTCCACATCCTGTCATTGAACTTGTCACGGTAGGGAGTGGGTGAAACCCCCCACCGTACAATGTGGGGATTATGGCGTAGCAACTAGGCATGGATGCCGGGAAAAGGGAGCTAATCACCTATTAGTGCATCCCTTATCCTAGCCCTGACCTAACCGCATGAGCAAACCCAGATGGTAGGAGGGCTCATGCACCAGAACTTTGTACCCTAACTGGCCCTGATGATCTCTGAGATAAAGGTCAGGAAAAGGAGATGGTCAGTTTATCCACAACACAAATGAACTGAAGTCTTCAGCATGCCTAGGTGCAGCTGCTGACTGGTAGTTCCCCCTCCGGGGAACCCAGGGAACCCCTTCCAGAGGACACAACAGACAGAGGAAATGTCTAGCAACCATGCTGGATAACAACACCAAACTAGCATTACAACACACCCAAAACATAAACCTACACCAAACATACAAAACATGTAAGGAAGGGTGCAGAACAAAGGGAACAAAGGGAAGACATCAAGGTGACATCGATGTCCAACTAGGTGGCCCTCGAACTGGATCAGGCAGGAGCAACTCCAGCACACACCAAGACTGAACGACAACAGCCTCCAGCCTGGAAGCCACAAGCAATATAAAACCAGTGGCCACACCCAACCAGATAGTTAACCCCAAAGAAACCAAACAAGGGACGAACTAGGATAAGGGGAGAAAATCACATACATGCTGAGACAACAACGCGTTGATGCTGGCAACCAGCATGCACGTCAAAAGTGTCACTGCGCACAACACTGAGGCCGTGACAGTACTCCTGAGATGCCATGTTTATATATGATTGCGGCATCTGATATCAATAACAGAGTGTCAAATTAAAAATAAATAAATAAAAACATACCTGATACATTTGGTCTTGATGGATGCTGCCATCTTGCTTGAAGATCTGGAACGAAATCTCACACGGCCTGTGATGACGTCATTACGCCGGCCGTTTTGGTGATGTCATGGTGAAGTCACCGCACAGGGGATTTCGGCTGAGATCTCCAAGCAAGGTGGCAGCAACCAGTCCGTCGCGAGCAAATGGATCAGGTAAGTATGATTTATTTTAGTTTTTTAAACTATTTCAGGTTAAATCGAATCGCTACCATGAAGCACGAAGAAAGTTGGCTTTGCAGCAAATCAAATTTGTCCTGAAATTCAAATCAAAGTCTACTTCATAGACTTCGATTAGGTCAGCTCAACACTAATAAATATGATATGGTATCTAGGTGAAGGACTATGAATATTGTTTCATTTGTTGTTTGACATTTGTTAAAGGGGTTCTCCAGTCATTTTGTCTAATCTATAGTTAGTAATAGTCCAAGAAAGGAACTTATTTTACGCAGTTCTTACCTGTGCCTCAATCCTGTAAAGCTATCTCCGTTGTGTTTGCTCAGGGTCTGGATGTTGCCGCTTTTTTGCCTGTTCAACTGCATTTATGCTAATACAGTGAAACAGGAAAATAAATAGTCACCCGGTCGGAAAAGTCCATAGCCTGTGCAAGGGCAGAGAAGGCAGCTGCACCAGCAGAGTGAGGGACAGGTAAGTGCTATGGACAGTAAAGAATATTCCTTCTACATGTTATTACTAGTGTTGATCACGAATATTCGAATCGTGAATATTATTCGCGAATATCGGCACTTCGAGAAATCGCAAATATTTAGAATATGGTGATATTTATTCGGATTTTGGAATATTCTAGATTTTTTTTTTCATCAGCCCTTGTATGCAGTATTTTGCAGATCTCAGAGAGACAGCAGTGTTATAGCTGTGCTCTCTGCTTTCCTGTGTCATTACATTAGATAGTTAGTTAGCATATATATATATATATATATATATATATATTACAGATAGTTAGTGGGAGATAGTCAATGTAGGTTAGATAGTGATATAGTGTAGCTATAGGTTCTGCTGTCCATACATACATGCTACATACAAAGTGCTGTGATGTTACAAGTTCACAACAATACTTAGTGCATCAATCACTAATAAGTAGTCAGACCTGTTAAAATGTGAAGTTGCACGTATTGTGCCAAAATATTCCCATCATTAGTGCCGATTTCGCAATCGCAAATATATTAGAGCACTCTATCTGCATATAAAGCTATTGTAATGTTCTGCCATGCCAACCATTTTCTCCAGTCTCAGGAAACTTCTAGCAGCTTGAAAAATATAGCTACAGTGACCTATGCCTGTATTTCGAGCGCATTAAGCGAATATCACATTGCCAATTTTTCGCGATAAAAAAAAAATCTCAAATTTGCGAATTCTTGAATATATGACAAATATTCTACCAAATATTTGCAAAATATTGTGAATTTGAATATTGCAGCTTATCAATAGTTATTACTAATGACAGATTAGAAGAAATGACCGGAGAAACCCTTTAAATCTTGCCATAACAATAATACATCTAGATAGATAGATAGTCTAAATTTGCTTACCAAAATGTATCTTTACTTGAGTCCAAAGGCAGCACACACAAAGGGTTAATGTCTTGCTCCTCCCATCTAGGACATAAGATAAATAATTAGACTAATTAAACCCCCTATAAAGGAGTGCACACCCACTAGGCAGACATCTTTTTTCCAAGCAATGTCTTTTTAAGGGAGGGATATATATGTGCTGCCTTTGAACTCAAGGAAAGATAAATTTCGGTAAGCAAATTTAGACTTTCCTTATCGTCCTTCAGGCAGCACACACAAGGGATCTGAAAAGCAGTATTAAACAAGGGGGGGGGGGAGTTGAAATCACTTGTCTGTCAAAGTCTGAATCGCAAGCAGCAGATACATCCAACTGATATTGTTGTAGCGTGAAGAAGACGATGTAGCGGCCCTGCATATGTGATCCAATGCATTTTTTTTCCCTCCTTTCTCTGCCCAAGCGACTAAGTGGACCGAGTTGAGTGTGCTGTAACTCTGTAACACCTGGTAACTGGAGTACTTGAAATTTAGAAGACTTGCTGGCTTTTATACTTCTGTCTAAACAGCTGGTCAGCCAACCTGAAGGACCCTGGTTCTCCAATGACCAGTAGATAAAGCTTGTCTTGTTCAGCTGATTGAGAATTCTGATAGAGGAATTTCTTAACTTACATTCATGTCAGATGAGACCTCTGGTAGGATATAGGGCATCAACCTAAAAATCAAGTCCTATTGATGTACTTTCAGGTATGGCCCTTTACATGATAGAGCTTGCAAAGTCTGACACGTTCTTAGCTAGTGCAATTGCCAACAAAAATAAAACCTTCCAAGCAGTGGTGTACATAGAGACGTAAGGGTCCCATAGCAAGGATCAAACCAGGCCCCCGCACACAGGACCTAAGGGTTTCTGCCTAGACCCTTTTTTCACTGCCTCATTTGCTAAAAGTTGTTCCATTAGAGGGTAGAGTCCTGGCCAAGTTTTCACCTCCAGTAGAAGAGGAGATAATCCCAACTAAGACTGGTCTCCCTCTTGCCCTGGGCCCCATAGCAGTTGCATGGTCGGCCGCTATGGTAGTTTCGCCCCTGCTTCCAAAATACAAACCTTAGTGGTGCTTCTGTAAGAAGCTCAAATAGAGATTCAACCAGGGTCTTGAGGAGAACAGCCCAATCCCAGGCTAGAAAAGAAGGCTTAACTGATCAATCTAAATTTAAAAAAAACAACTTAAAAAAATGTGTGAATGCACAAAGGTTCCATTTATGCAAGCAGTGGCAGCCGTGAAATGCACTCTTACAGTGTTAGGTTTACAGTTTGAGATAACACCTTCCTGTAAAAATATGTAAGACTTTATGAAACAAAGAACTACAGAATCCTCCTGATCATAGAGTTCACATCCAGATTAGATGAGGCAGGAGATAAGGTGAAAGGAGTTGTAGATAAAAGAGGTCTTATAGATATATGAGCAGAAAAAACCTGAGTGAAAGCTTCTGACCGTTGAGAAGTAAACCATTCCACAACCTCTGCACTATGTCAGCATTGGAGACCTTCAGCTGGGAGGCAATGGTGCAGACATCTCCTACATTGTTCACAGTTGGTGCACATCCTAACATTAGATTTATGGATTTTTTGCAGGGTTCTGTAATTGTTACATATTAATTCACTTGCACATACATACAAGCTACATATGATCCATATGATCCATTCCAGGACACAGGATCCTTAAATCTGCTGTGATTCCGCTGCTGCAGTAACATCTCACCCCTCTGCAGACCCACAGATGTAGCTGAGCTAAAATGACTCTGATAACACATGGCACAGAGTTATTTCATACCATTTTGTGACAAACTGTTGAAGTACATTGAAAGTGTTAGTTAACCTCTTGTGCCATGTTTTACTTAACATGCTACCCATCAAGTTTAGTTCAGCTACACCTATATACTTCTACTCCAAAATGGAGACCTGCCTGGAGACCTGAAAACAATAACAGTGCTTGTAGCAGCTAACCAGCACTTCTCTTAGTGACACATCCTGAAGTATACATTGATAGCTTGCATATGAGAAACTCACCAGGACCACTCCAGGAGAAATCTCAGCTCAATCATCCCATGGAACAATCAATGGGGAAAATAAACTTTGGAAACCACTTCCAGATCAGACATGTCATGCAGTTAATTCCGGAGCACACCTCCAGTTCTATAACATGCATAAACCTCTGGAAACCACTTCCAGATCAGACATGTCATGCAGTTAATTCCAGAGCACACCTCCAGCTCTATAACATGCATAAACCGCTGGAAACCACTTCCAGCACTTCATATGATACATGCTACTCTGGAAACCACTTCATATGATACATGCTACTCTGGAAACCACTTCATATGATACATGTTACTCTGGAAACCACTTCATATGATACATGCTACTCTGGAAACCACTTCATATGATACATGCTACTCTGGAAACCACTTCATATGATACATGCTACTCTGGAAACCACTTCCAGCCATATAATATCAGGCTTAGCAATCATCCTGGCCTTCAGAGCAGCAGGAGCCTCTGTATGTGTGAGCTTCCTAGACAGTGCCTAGTGGGTGTGCATTCCTTAATAGGGGGGGTAACTAGTCTGATTTACTAATGATTTATCTTCAGTCCTAGACAGGAGGAGCAAGACATTAACCCTTTGTGTGTGCTGCCTGAAGGACGATAGATAGATATGAGATAAATAGATAATAGGCAGATAAATATTGTAGTTAGAAAAATGTCATTCAAAACTCAAAGACTACTGCTCAAAATATAGCTATTTTGTGAATTTCATGACTATACGGGAGACATAAATAGCAGCTGACATTAATGATTGCCCATGTTATGCCCCATTAGTGAAATCTCACCTTTAAAATGAATAGTAGGCTTAACATCACATTTATTTAGCTTACCTAATTGCATTGCTAATGGGGCTAGAATTAACACTACAGACTGCAAATTACATGCATGGCTTTTACAATTGCATTATTGAGAGAAAATTCTGAGATTTGTGACTCAAGCGATCATATTACACTGCAAAATGTTCAAGAAATCAATGATATGTGGTGATGAGTCTCGCAGCATAAAGTATACAAATTCCTATAGGTAACTCAAGCTATAATTTGAGTTGTTCTAAGGCTCGGCATGCAGCTTACAGTACATTCTGTACGACATCTCGTTATTATGCATTATGCATGCTTTTATCCTACTTCTAAAGAGCCCTGGTGTTAGAAAATGACACATTATATGACCCATTTTCATGGTCAGAGATTTCTTCCTGTAGTTGCCTGTTACATTAATATTTTCATGTTTACCGGTTCATTCAATTTGCTAATATTATTTTTCAGGAAATTATTCAGGCCACCATATTTATATGTCCCCATTGTGAATGATCACTTAGAACAAACCTACAGTAAAATGTTGGGCTTAAGGTTGATTTTTCAGCATATATTAGTGTATTAGCTAATGCCTGCGATAATTTAATATTGTAGATGATTAAAGAATAATTTGTGTCCATTAGAGGAAGTCATTAATACTGCTGCAGGGATTTTGTCATAAGTCCATTACCCCTGAAAACAATGCAAGTGCTTAGTGCTATAGTGCATGCATTTGTCTAAATTGCGGTTGCTACCTGTATTCAACCTTTTGTATCATGATAAGTGCATGGCTGCTAATGAAAGATGCAATTAAAGGGGTTCTCCAGGAATTATCTAAAATTGCAGTCAGCAACCTGTCCTAGAATGTGCGCAGGGCAGGTTTCCGCCACTTGCAGAGTAGGTACTGATGGTAATGATGTGATCCTGCCTATAATATGTCATCATGGCTGAGCAGCCTGACAGGAACACACACCAATATGTAGTACATACAAGTGCCTACAAGAGACTACTGTGTATTGATGCCTCACCTCCTCATCCCCCAAGGCAGCTCTGCAAATGGAGGCAACCGGCTTACATTCTAGGACAGGTTGCTGACAGCTATCTCAAATTATTCCCAGAGAACCCCTTAAGAAAAATAGAAACAAAAAATTGAGATATACAGGTAGAAAAAAGTAGCCTCCTTTGTGTTGCTTTGTTTTCTAATAGAAAAAAAATGTTTTCAAATTTCCAGTCAGTGATGCATGTACTTTAAAATTCACAGAAAGTTAATTCAAATATCTACATTTAATTTAATTAGGAAATAAATTAAAATAAAGCATGTATTCACACATCACTACACAGTGAAACACCTGTACTACAGTGCCTATAGTTCTGGAAATGAGAAAACCTAGCAAAGATTTGTAATATAGGCATTGATTTACTAGGCGAAATGTAGTACAATTCTGACGTGGCTGCGTCAACATGTACCAAAATTGTGGCACAAAGTAAGACAAACAATACGTGGGGTAAAGTTAGACAAAAGTACCCAAAGATGCATCATATTTATGATTCAGTCTGAACCCCTTTAAACTGTCTAAATATTAGACCAGATTAGAAGTTCCTCCTCATAGGGGGAAATGTATCATTCATCTTTGACATATTTTTGTGTTGTGTCTATTTAAACATTATTACAACTAAGGGCTCATGCACATGACCGTATGTATTTTGCGGTCCGCAAAACACAGATCCACCAAAAATATGGATGACGTCCGTGTGCATTCCATATTTTGCAGAATGGAACAGCTGGTCCCTAACAGAACAGTCCCATCCTTGTCCGTAATGTGGACAACAATAAAACATGTTCTGCTTTTTTGCGGAACGCACATACGGATGTACAGAAACAGAATGCACACTAAGTAACTACTTTTCTGTGTGGGTCCCTTGAAATGAATGGTTCCGCATACGGTCCGCAAAAAACTAACGGACATGGCAAGAAAATACGTTTGTGTGCATGAGCCCTAAATCTAGACGCATCTCAAGTTTTTGCTCTGCCCTCTTCATTTTCCAATAAAGGGGTTTGATCAGGGTGGGGTAAATTCATGTCCACTCATTAGGCCTAGTTCACACAGTTATTTCCATCCGTTATTGTGAAACCACAGTTCAAAAACACAGAACAGGATGAGATTTTTCCATTATACCTTATCTCTTAGTAGGCTTCTCTTCGCAGTCCGCAATGCATTGAGAACGTTTGTGAGGCCTCCGGGACGGATCCAGACCCATTCAACTTGAATGGGTCCGCATTCCTCCGTCCCGCAAAAACATAGGACATGTTCTAAATTTGTGCTGAACAGAAGTACGGAACGGAACCCCACAGAAGCACTCCCGTAGTGCTTCCGTGGGTTTCCGTTCCGTGCTTCCGTTCTGCATCTCCGGATTTGCGGACCCATTCAAGTGAATGGGTCTGCATCCGTGATGCGGAATGCACACAGAACGGTGTCAGTTTAATCCGCAATATGGCAACGGAGCTCATACGTTTGTGTAAACAAGCCCTAACTGATAGAAATAACTGACCAAATAACTAAACTCAGCTTAAGAATTGAATAGCCAAAGTGTCGGTCACAGGACACAACTGAGGACCAGAAGGGAGTGGATAACTCACAAACACAGTCACTGATAAAACGTTCATTACAGTTTACAGGCTAGGGAATAAAACATTTTGCAGATTTGCTTCCTTAATGTGTAGCTTTAAAAATAATCATATCAATATGCTGGCTTTAAAAAAAAAGTGTTTATAAACTACTGAAAAGGTGATTATTGATTTTTGATCATTTTTGGTTTACCATATACTCTACCAAAAATATTCAGTAAGCTTGGTCAATGGGTCTATGGGACCTGTATAGTCCAGTTCAGCTCACGTTGTCACCAGCAATTTTTCCATGATGGTCACACTACCCATCCCTTTAACATGGGATGAATACAGAGGTAGGTCAAGCACTGCATGCTACTTTCCTAGGATAGTAGGGATCTGTTTGCATCTTACATTTTGGATAAAATTATTGCCCCCTCTCCTATATGCAAGGTAATATACAAAATGCAAATTTTCTTGCATCTACAAGTACAAATCTTTTTGTTTTCCTCCATGTAGGGTTCATCCCTGGTTTTGACTTCCAAATATAGATTCAAAATAGTGACCAAAATACTGCAAAGTAATAGTAGACTAACTGGTAAAACATTTAGAAATTCTAAATAGAAAAAAAAAAAAAGAAGAAGCAGCGAAAGCATAAAAAATACAGAATCCAGCTGTACAACTACGTGTAACACATCTATTATTCAAGAAATGCTAAACCAAATGAGAATTGACAGATTAGATGTCAGTACACCTGTTTCAATTAAAATCCTGGGAAGTTAATATCCAATAATCAATCGTGATGATACTGAATAAGGTTATGGGCAAGATATTTGCAAATCAGCAGCCCTAGGCAGCATAACCTGTGTGGGCAGTGCTCATTAATGTCCAAGGAAAACACGAAATCACTCAGCGTGGGTACTTGATGTTTAATGTATTCTCTACTTTCAGGACCATGAATAAAGAACAAGGAGCCTGGTAAGACAGTGGAAGAAATGATTGTTGATTTTTCTGTTAAAACTCAATCAGTGGCAGCGAGAAGGTCACAAGATTAATTAGTGAGACCTTTACTCTCTCCAGAGTCCTCTCGTTATATTATAGCTGGCTTCTAATCAGCTTTGTCCGGAAGATCACAGTACTTTGCAGGTTGTTATGCATATCAGTAGAACGATGTATCTGTCAATAGTTTAGCTCCAGAAAATGTTTGAATTATAGATTTTTTTTAAAGAAAAATTATAGTTACTAAATTCATTACATATGGTTAGAGTTATGGGAGTCCTTAACTCTCTTTAAGAGGTCGTTCACATGATCCTAGTGGCACTTCACGTCCTTTGTTAGAAATGCCTATCCTTGTCCACAAAACTGACAAGCATAGGACATGTTCTATTATTTTTTTTTGTGGGGCCGTGGAACACACATATGGATACATCTTTTGCAGCCACATTTAAAAAAAAGTGGATCGGATGCAGACCGAAAATACGTTCGTGTGAATGGACCTTAAAGGGAAGCTATCACCCATTTTATGCTGCCCTCATTTTTAAGCCCCAACACATGCCCATAAGTTCTGATATTCAGGAGCTCCTCTTTTCTCCACCCACCTGCTGCTATATTAAAAAAATCCCACTGATACAAAAATACTAGTGAAACACCAAAAATATAAAATGTAACAATATATAACCAAAGAAGTAATATCTGGCCTTTGTTTAACAAAAAAAAGTGCTCAATGCATTAGTATGTCAGCAAAAGATACTGTGCACTACGGATGCACTACTGGTATAAGAAGGCTAAACTTTTTGCTTTGTGCACAAACACTATGCACACACAATCACTTTACGCAGTGGTAAATGGAGCCATTGTCCCCTTGCATTGGGTGCCAACCACGCTGGGGACCATATATTAGATATTGTTAGATTTATTTTGTTTTAATGCTTATTTTTATGTATATTTTATATGGACTGTGGGACGACAAACTTGCACTGCAGCATTTTTCATTTCTTTTTTTTTTTTATTGACAGTTTTTGTATATGTAATAATTCCCTGCATCTGCTACTTGAGAAAGGGGCATAAAAGCCCAGAAATGAGACCATAATGAAAATTCTAATTGAGTAAATTGCCAATATATAGGGCACATAGTAGTAGTAGGATGTTCAGCCAAACGTCACACCAGTTTAGCGTAGCCCATAAAATGGAAATTAAAAACAAACTTAAGTGCCTATGCTTCTGTTCCCGAACAATGTATATTATTAATAGTTTTACATTAAGATGATCAAAAATAATTGGCTGGAATCTTATAACATAGGTTCCTCAAAGAGCAGTGACTGCAAAGGATAAATCTCCAGGAGTGGACTGGCCATAGGCTCTACAGGGAAACTTCTGTTGCCCATGGGGGCCAATTGAGCCCTCCTCACAGCCAGCATCCAGGTACATAACAATCTTATGCTCTCATCATTACTTTATGTAGGAGCTTCAGATATTTTTGCACCTGGCTAGGGGCCACAGATGTTCTCCTGAATTAAACTACATTGTCATCCTATGGACAGTGATTAGGTTGAATACCATAACAAGGCAGTGGTATTTTATGCCACACTGTAGTATTTGGTTCTGCTGGGGTGGTATTTAGTGTTGCACTATAATATTGCTGGCCCCTCCTACTTGTGTTATCCCTGCCTACTTGTGTTTTCCCTGCATATTTGTGTTGTCAATGCCTACCTGTGTTGTCCCTCTTTCTTTCAATTTGGACCCGCCAACATGGGGTCACTTTTAGTTTTTTTTTCAAGGACCAGTGAACCCATGAATTTCTCTTATGTGATATATCTAAATACCGTACCTTCCCACTACATGGTTCATGTAGGAATACTAGCCACAATTTAGAATGTAGGGCCCATTGTCCTATTACTTACAGTATGTTATTGTATTTACCTCTTATATGCGCTGAGATTTCTAAAACCAGCTTACAAATGACAATTGTTTTTTCAAGAGAAGAGTTGTCAGAAATAAATCATCCACTTTAATGCATGGACACCACTTTCAGAAAAGCAGCTAAAACTGGAAAAAGCACCTTTTCTAGGGATGAGTGATATTTTCTGATAGTATCATGATGCCATTCTTTCAGCTGCATGGATGAGGGGTTTCAGACTTGTAGGACAGTCTGCTCACGGTTCACTTGTTTCAATTGTGCATCCTCTTGCATGAAGCAACAAGACAATTGTTCTTGGTTGAGCAGTCTTAGGAGGCTAAGGGTTCTTCCATGTCTTCTTGTTATTTCTTTGCACTTAACCTCACTGAATTCCAGTAATATAACTAATATACATTGTTACTTTTAGCTTTTATGAAAATATAATGTATCACATGTATTTTACTTATTGCAAATTATATTATTTAAGTGTTCTATGTCATTGTGAAGAAGCCATTGTACCTGAACTGTTGCAGCAGCAGCTCCTACTACCCACATAATAAAAGTCATTGGCCTTACTAAAGTGAGTGCGCCTAGATTTTGGTGTAAATTGAGGCAAAAAGTGGTGCAATTTGGTGCACCTACACTTAGAAACAGTTTCTGCTCCTAGTCTAAAGGGGGTTTCATGGGACAATGGGTGTGGCTTCACAGGAAAGGGGCATGCATGGACTAAAACTTTTACGCCATCTACAAACTTCTTTAATCTACTGTATTGACTTGTAGTGCTTTGGACATCCTCTTACTTGTTAGTGCTTTGGACATCCTCTTACTTGTTAGTGCTTTGGACATCCTCTTGTTAGTGCTATGGACATCCTCTTACTTGTTAGTGCTGTGGACATCATCTTACTTGTTAGTGCTGTGGACATCTTCTTACTTGTTAGTGCTTTGGGCATCTTCTTACTTGTTAGTGCTTTGGACATCCTCTTGCTTGTTAGTTCTTTGGACATCCTCTTGCTTGTTAGTGCTTTGCAGATCCTCTTGCTTGTTAGTGCTGTGGACATCTTCTTACTTGTTAGTGCTTTGGACATCTTCTTACTTGTTAGTACCTAGGACATCCTCTTACTTGTTAGTGTTTTGGACATCCTCTTGTTAGTGTTTTGGAGATCCTCTTGATTGTTAGTGCTTTGGACATCCTCTTACTTGTTAGTGCTTTAGACATCCTCTAACTTGTTAGTGCTTTAGGCATCCTTTGCTACTTTGGTACAGGACACTGTGATGGGTCAAAGGGTGAAGGAGGAGCGAGGTGAAGAAAGAACTGAGCTATTCCTATCACTTATTGACAATGGTGGGATTTTGTGATATCTGTGCCTAGCTTTATAACAGAGGTGCTTTTTTCATTATTTCCCTACCCTACCATGATAATGAGATAGCAGAAACTCCAAACTACTGGATACTACTGATACTGTAGTCATATGAATAGCATTGTAATATAATAAACATTCTAACCATGGATCATCTAAATCCTCATACCAATAGGTGACATGAGGGCACTTATCCTCAGCAATTTTATTTACCAAATCCCCTAAAGAGGACCTTTCACTTCTCCTGAAATGTCTGCTTCAATAAATACTACTACTTGAAATGACAATCCTTGACCATCTTTTCTTAGAACTCTGTTTTCTGCTGAGTCTGCCCTCAATGGCTGACTCTGTAAAAAGACAACGGTAATGCTAAATTGGAATTTATTCATTATTTTTTAAGAGGAATAACAGAAGGATAAAAAAACTGAGTTTCTAAGAAAAGATGCTCTAGAATTCCTATTTTTAGGTAATACAAGTATTTACTAAAACAGACAAGTGAGGCGACTTAGCAAGGGATTCTGTCATAAGAAATGTCACAATAAAACTATCTCACCTGAAATATGTGTGTTTGACAATTGAATATCATGGCCTTAGTCTCATCTTCCTGGGTGCCCACATTTTTTATAAAAATGATGTTTGTGCAATATGCAAATGAGCTTCTGTGAGCACCTCCATCACTGTACAGCGCATGCACAGAACAAGCTCCCATAAGACTTTAAGGCCAGTATATCTTCACTGCCTAGCTCTGTCAGTGAGCCATGACATGAAAGATAATGAGTGGAGCCTCTGGGTGCAATGAGATGCAGTGGCACTGCCTTCATTGCTCCTAGGGGCTTATTTGCATATTATAGAACAGCAATTTTCTCAAGAATGCAGGCACCTAGGAAGATGCAACCAAGACCATGATGTT
The DNA here is from genome assembly GCF_014858855.1 of Bufo gargarizans. Taxonomy (NCBI): domain Eukaryota; kingdom Metazoa; phylum Chordata; class Amphibia; order Anura; family Bufonidae; genus Bufo; species Bufo gargarizans. Next base: position 183,773,525 of record NC_058084.1, read on the forward strand.
TAACTGTCAAGCACACATGTCTCCGGTGAGACGGTTTTATTGTGACATATCTGATGACAGAACCCATATAAAAACTGCATATAGGCATCCTTTGACTGATGTCAATCATCTCCACCCCCACCGCTTTATGAACAACTCTCACAACAATTGCTGGTAGATACATCTGATGTTACATAACACATTGAAATAGGGCAGGTTGTACCACTAAAAAAACACTTAGAAATTACTGAATTCTATAGACATGGGATTTGTGGAGAAAATGTAAATTTCAATGGCTTGACTTCCAGTTGATTGTTCTTATGTGAAAGGGCTTATCTAAGCCAACATTCATGGTACATTTGGTATGTCTAAACAACTGCATACATCTGCCACTGACTATGAAATTTACACATGTATTGAAATTTTAGTCAACTATTGGCACTCTTTTGAGATGCGTTTGCCCATTCATTTGCAGATTGTCCCTCCATGTACCAACCAATGTAGTGTGAACTCAGGTATAGTGAGATAATCCGTAAAACGTCAAAGTATCATTACAAAATGTCATTTTTAAAGTCACCAAATATCATACCATAATACTAGGATTAGGGTAGGTACACACTGAGTTTTTTGTATGAGGATTTATGGCAGATTTTCCTAAAGGTTTTTCACCCAAAGCCCCAAATGGATTCTGAAGGAATTGGAAATATAAAGTAAGGACATATACTTCTTTGTCCTGCTAAATCCACTTCTGGCTTTGGCTGAAAAACCTGCTGGAAAATCTGCCTCAAATCCTCCTCCAAAAACTAAGCATGAACCTATCCTTAGGGCTCATGCACACAAATTTTTTTTAGCGTTCAGTATACTGGCCATTTTTTTTGTTCAGTATGCGTTACTTATACTGAACCATTCATTTCAATGGGTCAGCAATGGGTCAGCAATGGGTCAGCAAAAAAAAACTAAAGTGTCTCCGTGTGCATTCTGTTTCCGTATTTCGTTTTTTCTGTTTCATTCCATTGCTTCATTCAAGTCAATGGGTCTTCAAAAAAAAAGAAACACATACAGAATGTACTCAGTATGTCTTCCGTATCCGTTCTGTTTTTCTGGAACCATCTATTGAAAATGTTATGCCCAGCCCAATTTTTCGTGTGTAATTAATGTATACTGTATTTGCCAATATGGAAAACCGGAACGGAAAAACAGAACTGAACTGAAACACTACTGAAACAAAAAACTGAAAAACGGATCTGTTACAAAACGGCTCACAAAACACTGAAAATGCCATAAGGTTGTGTGCATGAGCCCTTACTTTTTGATGAGGATGAAAAAAGATATGATATGGAATCTAACCACTTTGTGAAGAATTAAAATTTTGAATCTGACATTTAAATTCAGAACTAAGAGGGTAAGTTACTATCCAGAAATACGCTTATATTGGGCGTATTTCTGGCGTAGATTGCGGCGCTTAGGTTATAGTATGAACAGTATGAACACAGGTTGCTCACAGTATTTCATAGAGAATAGAGGATTTCTACAGTATCTCAAATATATTCATCTCTAAAAACACATTGCATTTTACCCAATTTAACATATTCATTACAAAAGCTATATCTCAGCCTTTGAAGAAAAGAAAACATTCCCTCTAAATTTTTTAATTCACATATTCCCTTGAGGCTGGGGAGTTTTCCATTTCACAATCAATCACTGTCAGTACCCAAGTATCCACAGCTGTTCCACCAAGCAACGTGGCAATGCTGCAGAACCATTTAATTTTCAGCATGCATTTCCCATTAGGGCCGAGCATGGTACATCCAAGACTCTGTTACCCTTTGCCCCAGTTTCTTGTGCCATCAGAAAAAGAAACAGATTAGTTCATGGCCCCATTCAGAAGCGATTAAGCAGAAAGCGGGCACTCAGTATCGCATGTGAAAGCTTGGAGACAGTGGAGACATTTTCATCACAAAGTAGTTACTATCCCCACTGAAATGTTGTATTGCATGGAATTGCACAGAAAATACATTATTTCATGTTTTTCACTCTGAATATTAACATCTAACTACAATAATAGCACAAACATAATCATATTAGTTGCAAAGTCAATTCCAATTTTAAAAAAAAGTGTATACCTTTATTGATTTTCCACCAATAAATAAACATCTCAGAACATGGTTAGCAATATGCATACATTATATCATATTCACATTTTATGTTTACATACACATTCGGTATATCTCATTCTGTGTGCCTTATTGGAATATAAAGACCACCTCTAGTCATCGTAGCCAGGTGGAACCAGGATCCATCAATCAATTATAGCATATTTGTATGATTTCAGTAATTAAAGTATATTACAAAAATGGTCAGTATCACTGCCCCTATAGACTATAAAAAAATAAAAAATATATTGACAGTTACACTTGAAAAGTCACTTGAATAGTTTCATTTATGGTTCAGTTCAGTTATTTGAGGTTGTTCACAAGAAATGCATATAGCCAAATAGAGCTTATGGAAAGGGGCTGTCTGCGTGAGCCAAACCCTTTCCATATGCCCTATTAGGCCATCAATGCCATATAGAGAAGGGACCCCCACTCACAACAACCTTAATTTCTGTGAGCAGAAAACCAAGAATAGGGGGGGGGGGGCAGAAACCTGACTCAAAGAAATCCACTATAATTTAAAAAGGATGTTCTTGACAGGACAACCAAATAGTGGTGGCTGTCCATCACATTAGGTGATCATGTGGAAAGATAACTGTACCATAAAAGCATGGAACTGAGCATTAAAGCACAGCTGCTAGGGCATTTCCAGTTCAGGGGAGGAAGGGGTTAAGTATATACATTTATCAGAATTATATCCATATGTGACAAAAGAAATTGCGTTTTGCATCTCACTTGTCTTGCTTACATGTTGTAAAGCTACATGATTTCATATTGTGAGGCTCTACAGATGTGTTTCCTTTTATATATTCATGACAAACGTGCAGTTAAGGAGACAACTCCTGTAGTGTTTGATAGGCCTGCGTGTCAGAATCACTTAATTCAAAGTCTAAAGTAGTGCAGATCACAAACATCTCCGCACAGTGGCAGACCTTTAGGAAAATGCATATAATACACTGAATACATCAATGGTGTTTCCACAAATGGAACAGCAATCTAAACAAAGTTACCCGTTCACCGGATGAGCTTATTGTCTTTTACCTAAACAACTGTGAAATCAGTTGTGGCTTAATGTGAGTAATACTGTATACTGTATCTCGCTGCCGCTGTGTCTTTGTCCTGGTTCATTTTTATAGATTACGCTTTTATTTTTCGCAAATGTTTGCTCATATTTCTGCAATTGGTGCACCAATATAGACTGGCTGTATAGTGTCTGATGTAAGTATCATAACTATTGACAAGCAAAGTATTAGAAAATTCAATTCAGCTGTTTCGCCAAATTTTACAAAAAAATTTGCTTTGTGATTAATTACTTTGGCACGAAGCTCATTTCTTTGTAAGCAGTGAGTGCAATGACCGGGGACGGCGATTGCACCACTCCCTATCATTGTACCCTTCAGATGCTGCATTCATTGCTGATCGAGGCATCTGACAGAAATAACACAGTGTAAAATAACAAAATATATGTCATATTTACCTCATCCATTTTACGCGAGGAGCTGGAAGCCGCCATCTTGATTGAAGCTCCAGCTCGAAATCTTGCGTGGCCCATGATGACATCATCAGGCTGGCCTGCGTGGTGACATCATACGTCACCTCAAGCAAGATCTTGTGTGAGATGTTCAATCAAGAAGGCAGCAGCCGGCTCGTTGCAATCTAATGGATGAGGTAAGCATGATTTTATTTTATTTTTTAACGCGTTCTGAGAAAATTCTATTCACTACCTTAAAGCACGAGGAAATTCAGCGACAAATGGAATTTTCCATGAAATTCGTATTGAAGTCCATTTTCGCTCAACCCTACTCATAACCATTAATTAAAAGGGTTATGCCATGATTGATGTAAAAAAAAAAAATCAGACATAACCTAGTACATGACAAAGTCTTTGTAACAAAGTTAAAACCAGCCCTGTACATCACATGAATCCCATTCATTGCTACAATTGTTCTGCCAGATTTATTTCAGACTGGTAGCTTAGGGGGGCATGTCCATTCTGTACTAAAAGAAGATATGGCTGCTGATAGTTCCTTCTCCTTCTCATCTATTTTCCTTCTTTTCCTTCTCCTGCTTATCTATTTTAGCATGATCTGCACTTGTGATGTTTCATCGGTGTAACTACAAGGTGTTAGTAGATAACCACCTACTGTACTTAAGGTTGCCATACGCAATAGTCTAACATTAATCAGAATGGACAATTTCCACCAAATTGAACATTCAGGGGTTGAAATTTAACAACAGTTTATAGTTTTAGCCAACTGATGTTGGACCACTATCGTTTGAAAAAGAAGCCAGTTATGTTTAATATTTTTGTCCTATGGTCGGACGAAAGCTCTTTCATTCAAAGACATATTGTTTGTGAATGAAAGATTGTTCCCAGAAAAAGGTTTTATCAATTGTTTAGTTTTATTGAAAGTGAATGGGCAATTTGAACAACTGTGCCATCAGTATCTATCTATCTAATTCTCCCCATAATGCCCCAGTATTGATAATGCACCCCTTTGTGTTCCTTAAAGTTTCAATGACAAATAAATAATAATAAAATACTTATCTCATCCACTTGAACATGCAGAGACACTCACTCCTCGAACCCTTGCTAGCTCTGTTATGTCTTTCTTGTGCGCATGAGACCAAAATTTAATGCAATACTGCAATTGGAGATGGCCTTGCAGTTCGCCCGGTGGTCGTTTCGCAGCGAACGTTGCATGTTCGCGATTCGCCAAACATGTGAACATATGGAGAAATTCGCACCCGCCATATTCTTTTACATTGTGAAGAACTTTGACCCATGACACATCCATCAGGTGGTACAGGACAGCCAATTGAGACATTTCAGCACATGGGCATACCCCCTACCATATAAATAAACCTGATCTGGCCGCCATTTTACATTTAGTGTTTTGCCAGTGTAGGGAGAGTTTACTGTGTGGAGCAGGGACAGGCTGTTAGGGACACCAAGCGCTAGCTAATAGGGCCACAAAATTCATTTTATGGACTTGTATAGGTGTGCTATCGATAGGTGTTATACACAGAGGGGTGCGATATACTTATAATATACTTTTATAATGAGTCAAAAACACATAGATCTATATAGTGATCACCTGGAAGTCAGGGGCCTAGAGGCTTACTAGGCCATTTTTATATAGGGTAAGGTTCCGAACGGGGTCGCTCTTATCAGGGCGGGTGGTCTGTGGTTAGGCTATCAGGGCCAGAATAGCACCCCCCTGTAGGGCAATATCAGGGACAGTTCTTTGCCCACCCTGTCCTTCAATACCACATCATCATCTAGCCCAGGGATAGATGGTTTTTTGCTTTCCCTCCGGGATTCATCGATGTGCACTGGAATCTCCCGGATTGTGGTAGGACATATGGTTTCTGATTTGGTGCCGCCGAGCACCTGATTTAGTCCCGCCGAGCACTTGTTATTGCCTACCACATCTATACTTTTTGCTTAAGTTTAATAATTAAATTTATTTTCATTTTGAGAGATATCTTTTCCATTCACACGTCCGCAAAATGGGTCCACATCCGTTCCGCAATTTTGCGGAACGGGTGCAGACTCATTAATTTTCAATGGGTCCGGAATGTGCTGTCCGCATCCGCATTTGCGGATCCACATCCGTATTTGCGTATCCGCACTTCCGCATCTGTGCTTCCATTTCCGCAAAAAAATAGAACATGCCCTATTCTTGTCCGCAATTGCAGACAAGATTAGGCATTTTCTATTATAGTGCCGGCAATGTGCGATCCACAAATTGCGGAATGCACATTGCCAGTGTCCGTGTTTTGCGGATCTGCAAAACACTTACGGACGTGTGAATGGACCCTCATAGAAAAATTATTAAAGGTTACGTTTTATCTTCATGTACATTCTAATGGATTGCCTTCCTTGTACAATGTTATAATATACTTTCTATGTTATAAAGTATATTATATTTGTATTGTGCGGCAGTTGTGTGCGGTTCTGCTGCGATAATGCAGGTACATAGAGGGACAAGCGTTATTGGAACAAATAATTTCTACTGGTGTGATATACCAGTCGCCCCCCAAAAAACTGATTGAAGCGGGGTGTTATATACCAATATACTTTCTTTATAGTGCATTTGGGTACTGTATAGTGCATTTGCGCATGCGCGTACGCGAAACTTATAGTGCCGATATTTTGGATTAAAAAAAAATAATTATGGAGATCGCAAATTCTAATAATACATCTGGTATGTCAGTGTCCATGTTGTGGGACTATTTGTGCACTTCTAGTAATTATTTCTTGGCTGCAAATATGAGCTGAAGGTTTTTCAGGTTCACCTGCCATTAAAATGAATGGGACCCTCCGCGAACTTGCGGTTCGCGAACATTTGATCGCGTTCGCTAAATCGCATTCGTGAACCGTCCCGGCAGATGTTCGTCCATCACTAACTGCAATGTTCAAGTGGATGAAGTGAGTATATTATTTTTTATAACTCCTGAAAGCAACACTTGTAGCCATTTTTTGTGGTTGCTAGACAGGTGCATACTAAAAATTGACCCATTGAATTAAAAGGGGTCTATATGGCCATGAAAACAGCCAAAAACAGCTCCTGTCCTATTTTTTGATAGCTGCTTTTCACTGGCTGTCATGTGAATAGCCAAAAATAGGAAATTATTTGCCCATAATTCAATAGTATATGGAATATATTACACTCTTTGTAAAGACAGTTCAGGAACTCTGCACTCACTGAAAACAGTATTAACTGTTAGGCATGAAAATTGTTGACGCATTAGTATGACTAGGTGGTCATATTATGCAGACAAGACCTGATTGTGAAAAAGATAAACGGGACAGACAGAGGAAACCTGTCTGTACACACATTTATAGCTAAAACTTCAGTTCTTCTACTAGGCATGTCATCTTCTAGTAAGAATTATGCTATCTACAGTACAGTGCTTCTGAGTGTAGGAGAAGTGAGAGAGCATAGCAGGCACTGCCCAACATTTCTGAAGATAAGCTTGTAAAAAGTGTTAACTAGAGAAGGAACATGCAGAGAAGAGGAAAACTTTTTTATTGGTCAGAGTCCCCGCTGTGAGGCTCCATCATTTGTGAGAATTAAGTATTACTGTTTCTTTACTGATTTTCCCTGCTTAGCAACACCCTTGCTGTCCGATGTGCAGCACAACCACGTTCAAGTGAATAGGGCTGGCCGTTGTTCCTCAAACAGCCGGATGTTCCCTTTATTTTCAGTATCAGTGATGGTCCAAGAAGTCAGACCCCATTAGGATAGAATAACCCTTTAGGCCATGTAACATTTACTGTAGAGAGAACTACACTAGATTTCTGTAGAAGCATTTTCAAAAACTTGTGTCTTATAGGAAAATATCATAACTAGGGATGAGCGAACTCGAACTGTATAGTTCGGGTTCGTACCGAATTTTGGGGTGTCCGTGACACGGACCCGAACCCGGACATTTTCGTAAAAGTCCGGGTTCGGGTTCGGTGTTCGTCGATTTCTTGGCGCTTTTGTGACGCTTTCTTGGCGCTTTTTGAAAGGCTGCAAAGCAGCCAATCAACAAGCGTCATACTACTTGCCCCAAGAGGCCGTCACAGCCATGCCTACTATTGGCATGGCTGTGATTGGCCAGAGCACCATGTGACCCAGCCTCTATTTAAGCTGGAGTCACATAGCGCCGCCCGTCACTCTGCTCTGATTAGCGTAGGGAGAGGTTGCGGCTGCGACAGTAGGGCGAGATTAGGCAGATTAACTCCTCCAAAGGACTTGATTAATCGATCGATCTGCAGCTGTGCATCATTGAGCTGCTGAAATTCAATTGCTCACTGTTTTTAGGCTGCCCAGACCGTTTGTCAGTCACTTTTTTCTGGGGTGATCGGCGGCCATTTTGTGTCTTGTAGTGCGCCAGCACAAGCTGTGACCAAGTGCATTTAACCCTCAATGGTGTGGTTGTTTTTTGGCTAAAGCCTACATCAGGGTGAAGCTGTCACACCAAGTGCATTTAACCAGCAATAGTCTGTTTATTTTTTGGCCATATACTACATCAGGGGCAAGCTGCGCCTGTCACCAAGTGCATTTAACCCTCAGTAATGTGGTTGGTCAAGCTGTCACACACAGTGCATTTAACCAGCAATAGTCTGTTTATTTTTTGGCCATATACTACATCAGGGGCAAGCTGCGCCTGTCACCAAGTGCATTTAACCCTCAATGGTGTTTTTTTTTTTTGGCTAAAGCCTACATCAGGGTGAAGCTGTCACACCAAGTGCATTTAACCAGCAATAGTCTGTTTATTTTTTGGCCATATACTACATCAGGGGCAAGCTGCGCCTGTCACCAAGTGCATTTAACCCTCAGTAATGTGGTTGGTCAAGCTGTCACACACAGTGCATTTAACCAGCAATAGTCTGTTTATTTTTTGGCCATATACTACATCAGGGGCAAGCTGCGCCTGTCACCAAGTGCATTTAACCCTCAATGGTGTTTTTTTTTTTTGGCTAAAGCCTACATCAGGGTGAAGCTGTCACACCAAGTGCATTTAACCAGCAATAGTCTGTTTATTTTTTGGCCATATACTACATCAGGGGCAAGCTCCGCCCGTCACCAAGTGCATTTAACCCTCAATGGTGTGGTTGGTCAAGCTGTCACACCAAGTGCATTTAACCAGCAATAGTCTGTTCCTTTTTTGGCCATATACTACATCAGGGGCAAGCTGCGCCTGTCACCAAGTGCATTTAACCCTTAGTAGTGTGGTTGGTCAAGCTGTCACACCAAGTGCATTTAACCAGCAATAGTGTGGTTATTTTTTGGCCATATCCCAGTCTAATTCTGTCAGTAAATCCATACCGGTCACCCAGCGCCTAGGATCGCAGGGCAACATTCTTTGCCTCCTGTTGCCACCTCCTCCTACTCGACTTCCTCCTCCTCTTCTTCCACCTGCTCATCTAGTCAGCCACACACCTTCACCACCAACTTTAGCACAGCCCGGGGTAAACGTCAGCAGGCCATTCTGAAACTCATATGTTTGGGAGACAGGCCCCACACCGCACAGGAATTGTGGCAGGGTATAGAACAACAGACCGACGAGTGGTTGCTGCCGGTGAGCCTCAAGCCCGGCCTGGTGGTGTGTGATAATGGGCGAAATCTCGTTGCAGCTCTGGGACTAGCCAGTTTGATGCACATCCCTTGCTTGGCGCATGTGCTGAATTTGGTGGTGCAGAAGTTCATTCACAACTACCCCGACATGTCAGAGCTGCTGCATAAACTGCGGGCCGTCTGTTCGCGCTTCCGGCGTTCACATCCTGCTGCTGCTCGCCTGTCTGCGCTACAGCGTAACTTCGGCCTTCCCGCTAACCGCCTCATATGCGACGTGCCCACCAGGTGGAACTCCACCTTGCACATGCTGGACAGACTGTGCGAGCAGCAGCAGGCCATAGTGGAGTTTCAGCTGCAGCACGCACGGGTCAGTCGCACTACAGAACAGCACCACTTCACCACCAATGACTGGGCCTCCATGCGAGACCTGTGTGCCCTGTTGCGCTGTTTCGAGTACTCCACCAACATGGCCAGTGGCGATGACGCCGTTATCAGCGTTACAATACCACTTCTATGTCTCCTTGAGAAAACACTTAGGGCGATGATGCAAGAGGAGGTGGCCCAGGAGGAGGAGGAGGAGGAAGAGGAAGAGGGGTCATTTTTAGCACTTTCAGGCCAGTCTCTTCGAAGTGACTCAGAGGGAGGTTTTTGGCAACAGCAGAGGCCAGGTACAAATGTGGCCAGCCAGGGCCCACTACTGGAGGACGAGGAGGACGAGGATGAGGAGGAGGTGGAGGAGGATGAGGATGAAGCATGGTCACAGCGGGGTGGCACCCAACGCAGCTCGGGTCCATCACTGGTGCGTGGCTGGGGGGAAAGGCAGGACGATGACGATACGCCTCCCACAGAGGACAGCTTGTCCTTACCCCTGGGCAGCCTGGCACACATGAGCGACTACATGCTGCAGTGCCTGCACAACGACAGCAGAGTTGCCCACATTTTAACGTGTGCGGACTACTGGGTTGCCACCCTGCTGGATCCACGCTACAAAGACAATGTGCCCACCTTACTTCCTGCACTGGAGCGTGAAAGGAAGATGCGCGAGTACAAGCGCACATTGGTAGACGCGCTACTGAGAGAATTCCCAAATGTCACAGGGGAACAAGTGGAAGCCCAAGGCAGCTGTGTCACGGCCAGCTCCTCTGAGGGCAGGGTTAGCATGGCAGAGATGTGGAAAAGTTTTGTCAACACGCCACAGCTAACTGCACCACCACCTGATACGCAACGTGTTAGCAGGAGGCAACATTTCACTAACATGGTGGAACAGTACGTGTGCACACCCCTCCACGTACTGACTGATGGTTCGGCCCCATTCAACTTCTGGGTCTCTAAATTGTCCACGTGGCCAGAGCTAGCCTTTTATGCCTTGGAGGTGCTGGCCTGCCCGGCGGCCAGCGTTTTGTCTGAACGTGTATTCAGCACGGCAGGGGGTGTCATTACAGACAAACGCAGCCGCCTGTCTACAGCCAATGTGGACAAGCTGACGTTCATAAAAATGAATCAGGCATGGATCCCACAGGACCTGTCCGTCCCTTGTCCAGATTAGACATTAACTACCTCCCCTTAACCATATATTATTGTACTCCAGGGCACTTCCTCATTCAATCCTATTTTTATTTTCATTTTACCATTATATTGCGAGGCTACCCAAATTTGAATTAACCTCTCCTCTGTCTGGGTGCCGGGGCCTAAATATATGCCAATTGACTGTTCCAATGTTGGGTGACGTGAAGCCTGATTCTCTGCTATGATATGAAGACTGATTCTCTGCTGACATGAAGCCAGATTGTCTGTTACGGGACCTCTCTCCTCTGCCTGGGTGCTTGGCCTAAATTTATGACAATTGACTGTTGCAGTGGTGGCTGACGTGAAGCCTGATTCTCTGCTATGACATGCAGACTGATTCTCTGCTGACATGAAGCCAGATTGTCTGTTACGGGACCTCTCTCCTCTGCCTGGGTGCTGGGCCTAAATTTATGACAATGGACTGTTGCATTGGTGGCTGACGTGAAGCCTGATTCTCTGCTATGACATGAAGACTGATTCTCTGCTGACATGAAGCCAGATTCTCTGTTAAGGGACCTCTCTCCTCTGCCTGGGTGCTGGGCCTAAATATATGCCAATGGACTGTTGCACTGGTGGCTGACGTGAAGCCTGATTGTCTGTTACGGGACCTCTCTCCTCTGCCTGGGTGCTGGGCCTAAATATCTGACAATGGACTGTTGCATTGGTGGCTGACGTGAAGCCTGATTCTCTGCTATGATATGAAGACTGATTCTCTGCTGACATGAAGCCAGATTGTCTGTTACGGGACCTCTCTCCTCTGCCTGGGTGTTTGGCCTAAATTTATGACAATGGACTGTTGCATTGGTGGCTGACGTGAAGCCTGATTCTCTGCTATGACATGCAGACTGATTCTCTGCTGACATGAAGCCAGATTGTCTGTTACGGGACCTCTCTCCTCTGCCTGGGTGCTGGGCCTAAATTTATGAAAATGGACTCTTACAGTGGTGGGTGACGTGAAGCCTGATTCTCTGCTATGATATGAAGACTGATTCTCTGCTGACATGAAGCCAGATTGTCTGTTACGGGACCTCTCTCCTCTGTCTGGGTGCTTGGCCTAAATTTATGACAATGGACTGTTGCAGTGGTGGCTGACGTGAAGCCTGATTCTCTGCTATGACATGCAGACTGATTCTCTGCTGACATGAAGCCAGATTGTCTGTTACGGGACCTCTCTCCTCTGCCTGGGTGCTGGGCCTAAATTTATGACAATGGACTGTTGCATTGGTGGCTGACGTGAAGCCTGATTCTCTGCTATGACATGAAGACTGATTCTCTGCTGACATGAAGCCAGATTGTCTGTTACGGGACCTCTCTCCTCTGCCTGGGTGCTGGGCCTAAATTTATGAAAATGGACTCTTACAGTGGTGGGTGACGTGAAGCCTGATTCTCTGCTATGACATGCAGACTGATTCTCTGCTGACATGTAGCCAGATTCTCTGTTAAGGGACCTCTCTCCTCTGCCTGGGTGCTGGGCCTAAATATATGCCAATGGACTGTTGCACTGGTGGCTGACGTGAAGCCTGATTGTCTGTTACGGGACCTCTCTCCTCTGCCTGGGTGCTGGGCCTAAATATCTGACAATGGACTGTTGCATTGGTGGCTGACGTGAAGCCTGATTCTCTGCTATGATATGAAGACTGATTCTCTGCTGACATGAAGCCAGATTGTCTGTTACGGGACCTCTCTCCTCTGCCTGGGTGTTTGGCCTAAATTTATGACAATGGACTGTTGCATTGGTGGCTGACGTGAAGCCTGATTCTCTGCTATGACATGCAGACTGATTCTCTGCTGACATGAAGCCAGATTGTCTGTTACGGGACCTCTCTCCTCTGCCTGGGTGCTGGGCCTAAATTTATGAAAATGGACTCTTACAGTGGTGGGTGACGTGAAGCCTGATTCTCTGCTATGATATGAAGACTGATTCTCTGCTGACATGAAGCCAGATTGTCTGTTACGGGACCTCTCTCCTCTGCCTGGGTGCTTGGCCTAAATTTATGAAAATGGACTGTTACAGTGGTGGGTGACATGAAGACTGATTCTCTGCTGACATGAAGCCAGATTGTCTGTTACGGGACCTCTCTCCTCTGCCTGGGTGCCGGGGCCTAAATATCTGAGAATGGACTGTTCCAGTGGTGGGTGACGTGAAGCTAGATTCTCTGCTATGGGACCTCTCTCCAATTGATTTTGGTTAATTTTTATTTATTTAATTTTTATTTTAATTCATTTCCCTATCCACATTTGTTTGCAGGGGATTTACCTACATGTTGCTGCCTTTTGCAGCCCTCTTGCCCTTTCCTGGGCTGTTTTACAGCCTTTTTAGTACCGAAAAGTTCGGGTCCCCATTGACTTCAATGGGGTTCGGGTTCGGGACGAAGTTCGGATCGGGTTCGGATCCCGAACCCGAACATTTCCGGGAAGTTCGGCCGAACTTCTCGAACCCGAACAGCCAGGTGTTCGCTCAACTCTAATCATAACAGCTAGGCTTGAGCAAAGAGAGCTTTGGATCATAGATCGAAATTTATTTGTTTAAAAACTTTGTTTGTAATGCTGTTTCCATATAGTATTATAATGTATGGGCTCCGTGTAGCAAAACAAAGTTGCGCAAGACTTCGGTGAATTACTTTGGTATTTGTATCTGCGTATTAATTTTAAAAAATATAGGAATCCGAAGTAGGCTTTGATACCAAGTAGAGATGAGCAAATCGAATCCCATGAAGTGGAATTCGATCCGAATTTAAAAGGAGTCTTTCACCTATTCTGAGCATACTAGACCGCTCAGATCAGGTTATAGACTCTTTGACCCTCATTACAATGGTACCGTTGTTTTCTGTGTACCTTGTCCAGATCATGAAAAAAACACTTTTTAAACGTATGCAAATGAGCTTCTGAAGGTGCCCAGGGGCGACGTTACTGGATGATGTGCCCAGAAAAACATACCTCTTTCAGCCCTCTGGCCCGCCCTTCTGTCCTATTATTACCTCCTCCTCTGCCTCCAGTCAATGGATGTCACAAGCGGCAAGAGAAGAAGTCAGGCTGGGAACTGTCCCGCACCTGCACACTGTTCTGCCCATTATTGGCAGAGGAACAGCTTTATATATTGCGCATGCGCCGGCCAACTAAAGACATTATAATAAGGGTCAATTAATCGATTAATCATGAAATTCAAACTTACTGCCTCCATTTGCGCGCGAAGGGCCACCAGCCTCCATCTTGCTTGAAAATCTCAGCCGAATTCCTGTGCGGTGCCAGATTACATCCCGACCGGCATGATGACTAATGTTGATCGAGCACAAAAGTGCTTAGGTGCTTGAGTAGAACACTTTGAGATGCTAGGGTGCTCTACAGAGCACCCAAGCACAATGGAAGTCAATAGGAGAACCCGAGCATTAAACAAGGCACCCCTGCGAGGAGGGTGTCTGGTTCACATGAAAAGGTCACATGAAAAGGTCAGAAATTGATGGAAACACCACTGAAATGGTTCGGGAGCAGCATGGGGAGGATGTCTGGAAGCATCTTGGACTCCCAGGTCGCTGCTCGAAACAATATTTTCTGAGTAGTACGCTAATTTTACACACTGACAATAAAACGCACAAAACCAAAGATAAAATCGATTTTAGAGGAAAAATTGTTAGGAAACATTATTTCATGTATATTTGGAGGAAAGGGATGCAAATGAGCTCTTAACAAGCTCTGCCTCTAATGCCACCAGATGTAAGGCAACTATCCTATAAGTCAATGTTCAGCTCTTTAACTAAATCTTGAGACATGACTTGGATATTAAATAAGCCAGCACCTTATCTGCAGACAGCTGTTTTGGGGTGATTGCCCCTCATCAGTGCTGAGCAGAGAGTACTGCTTTGCATCTGGTGACATTAGAGGCAGAGTACTGCCTTACATCTGGTGGCATTAGAGGCAGAGGTTGTTAAGAGCTCATTTGCATCCCTTTCCTCCCAGAATTCCAGAGGAGTATGTATGGCCTATAAGTCTCCTCACGCTGATTAAGGTGCTTTCTCCCTATTCCTGTATATTTACTTGTATATAAAGTGCAAGTGCAGCCACACATTACAAAGAATAGGCATTCCGATACAACCTGTATATCACATAAAGAAGGGCCTCATTCACATTGTGGTACAATTGTTCAGGTAGTGAGACTCCTACACTCATAAAGCCTATGCATAAAGTGAAAGGGCTGCCAAAAATTACAAGGAACTGGCACTACAATACACCCTTTATTGCACATAAAGGAGGGCATCATACACACCCTTGAAAAATTATGATTGATGGCCTGCTGGTGACCCTCAAAAACATTTGGAGCAAGGGCCTGCTGGTGACCCTCTAAAACATTAGGGACGAGGGCCTGCTGCTGATCTGACATTCTAAAACATTAGGGGTGAGGTTCTGCTGCTGAGCTGATCCTCTAAAACATTAGTGGTGAGGGTCTGCTGCTGAGCTAACCCTCTAAAATATTAGGGGCGAGGGCCTGCTGCTGATCTGACAATCTAAAACATTAGGGGCGAGGGCCTACTGCTGAGCTGATCCTCTAAAACATTAGTGGTGAGGGTCTGCTGCTGAGCTGACCCTCTAAAATATTAGTGGTGAGGGTCTGCTGCTGAGCTGACCCTCTAAAATATTAGGGGCGAGGGCCTGCTGCTGATCTGACAATCTAAAACATTAGGGGCGAGGGCCTACTGCTGATCCAACCATCTAAAACATTATGGGCGAGGGCCTGCTGATGAGCCTCTAAAACATTAGTGGTGAGGGTTTGCTGCTGAGTAGACCCTCTAAAACATTAGGAACAAGGGAAGCCTAATAAGCATGTTGATATGATGAAGGAGGAGGACGACGACGAGAAAAGGAAGATTGAACCATATACCCTTTTTTTGTGGTGGAAGGGGTGCATGGGAATACAGTGTATTCAATACATCATAAAAGCCAAATTTAAAGTGCCTTTATGTTCACCCACTTTCCTCTGGTGGAGTAGAGAAGTCAGGGGCAATCCAGGCCTTGTTCATTTTTATACGAGTCAACCTGTCAGCATTTTCAGTTGACAGGAGGATGCGCTTATCAGTTATTATGCCGCCAGCAGCACTGAATACCCACTCTGACAAAGCACTGGCGGCAGGGCAGGCCAGCACCTCCAAGGCATAGAGCACCAGTTTGTGTCACCTGACCAGCTTGGACACCCAATAGTTGTAAGGCACAGAGGGATCACTGAGGACACTGACACGGTCTGCTACATACTCCTTCACCATCTTCCAAAACTTTTCCATCCTTGTGACACAAGGCCGTGCATCAGGGTGAGAGTGCTGGAGGGGTGTAATGAAACTGTCCCAGGCCTTGGAGAGTGTTGCCCTTCCTCTGTTGGAACTGCTGTGTGTTTCCCTCGTCTCACCTCCTCAGTTGCCCAAGGAACTACGTACTCTGCCGCCAGCATTGTCAGCTAGAAATTTTTGTAGCAATTTTTCCACAAGGACCTTCTGGCATTGCACCATTTTGCTAGTCCTCTCCACCACAGGAATGAGAGATGAGAACTTCTCTTTGTAGCGGTGGTCAAGAAGGGTGAATAACCAGTAATTGGTGCTGGCCAAAATGCGTATATCACGAGGGTCACGGGAAAGGCAGCATAACATAAAGTCAGCCATATGTGCCAGAGTCCCAACAGACAAGACTTTGCTGTCCTCATCAGGACGATGACTCTAAATCTCCTCGTCCTCTTCCTCCTCTTCGGTGTATCCACGCTGAACAGATAGAATAAACCTGCTATGGGTACTACCCTCTGTAGTGAGGGCAACCGTCTCCTGCTCCTCCTCCTCATCAGCATCAAATTCACGCTGAGAAGACAAACTGAGGGTGGTCTGGCTATCACTCTGTGTACTGTCTTCCCCCATTTCCACCTCTTCCACATACAAAGCGTCCGCTTTCATTGTGAGCAGTGAGCATTAAGTTGGATGGTTACGCTGATAATTGCGGCATTGCACTCACCATCTGTGTTGATTTCTCAAAGTTGCGTAAAACCTCACAGAGGTCAGATATCCATGCCCACTCGTCGCTTGTGAAGAGCCGAACCTGACTAGAAAGGCAAAGACCATGTTGCAGCTGGTATTCCACTACTGCCTTCTGCTGCTCACAAAGCCTGGCTAACATGCGGAACATGGAGTTCCAGCGCATGCTCACGTCATACAAGTTACGGCCATTATCAGACACAACCACGCCTGGTTGTAGGTTGAGTGGTGAGAGACACAGCTCAGTCTGGTCCCTTATCCCCTGCCATAGCTCAGCTACGGTGTGCTGTTTGTCACCTAAGCAAATCAGTTTCAGAACAGCCTGTTGCCGCTTCCCCACTGCATTGCTACACTGCTTCCAGCTACTGACTGATGTCTGACTGGTGCTGCAAGATGAGAATTCAGAGGTGGAAGTGGAGGAGAAGGTAGAGGAGGAGAAGGGGGGTTGCAGCCACTAATGTAGGTGGTGGCGGAAATCCTGATGGAAGTAGGGCCCGCAATCCTTGGCGTCGGTAGCACCTGTGCCATTCCAGGGTACGACTCACTCCTGGCCCCCACAACATTCCCCCAGTGTGCTGTCAGGGATATATAGTGTCCCTGGCCAAAAGCACTTGTCCATGTGTCAGTCGTTAAGTGAACCTTCCCAATAACTGGTCAAGTCACGGGTGATGTTACAGGAAACATCCTGGTGTAAGGCACATCGGGAAAAATTGTGGCGGCTGGGGACTGAGTAACGAGGGAAGCCTCAGTGTCCACAAGCCAAAATGGCAACATTTCCAGGGCCATCAATTTGGAAAGGTGCATACTTAGTGCTATGGCCTGTTGGTGGGTGGCTGGGTATTTGCGCTTTCATTCAAAGGCCTGGGGTATGGACATCTCTATGCTGCGCTGGGACAGGGAAGTGGATGTGCTAGCTGATGGTGCTTGCGAAGGTCCAGGTGCAGGGCGGGAGCATCCGGGTCTGTGTCTTGGACAGGGGATTTGCCAGCACATAACACAGGTGAAAAAAAGGCAGTGGTGTGACCTGCAGTCAGTGATTGTGGAGCCAGGCGTTCAGCCCACCTATTAGGGTGCTTTGATGCCATGTTGTGTATCATACTAGTGGTGGTGAGGTTGCTAGCGTTCACGCCCCTGCTCATTTTGGTACGGCACAGGTTGCAAATGACAATTCTTTTATTGTCTGCACTTTCCTCAAAAATGCACCAGTCTGTGGAACATCTACCCATTAGCAAGAGAGATTGCTGCAAAGGGGTACTCCGGGAAACAGTTGTGGGCCTGTTAGGTGTGGCCCGCCTTCTCCCTTTTGCCACCCCACTGCTTCTTCCAGCCTGTTGCAGTGCTGCGGATCCCTCCTCCTCTGTACTGCTGTCCTCGCTCTGCTTGCCACCTTCCGAGGTTGGGTCAGTGATTTCATCGTTCATCACCTCCTCTTCCACTTCCTCACTCTGGTCATCCTCCTGACTTGTTGCCCTAACAAGAAACTCACTTATTGACGACTGTGCCTCATCCTCATCATGAACCTCTTAAAACACTAATTGTGATTGACTTATTTCCAACTGTGTCTCATCATCATCATCTACCTTGTGAAACACTAATCGCCGTTCCCCACCGTCATCTTCTTCTGACTGTGGATGCTCCAGAGTTTGGGAATCAGGGCACAAGATCTCCTCCTGTCCCTCTTTAAGCTGGCTTGGCGAAAGACCCAAATTAAGGAATGGTGATGAAAATAGCTCCTCGGAATATCCAAGTGTGGGATCACTTGTTTGTCAAGACTCTTTATGGTGGGTGGAAGGAGTATCAAGGTAAGAATTCTGTTGACCAGACTCTTTGTTACTGATACTGGACTTTGTGGAAGACAGGGTGGTGCCTAACCGACTGGAAGCATTATCTGCTGCAATCCAACCAACCACCTGGTCACGCTGGTGTGACTTCAAGAGTGGAGTCCTGTGCCGCCCTGCAAACTGGGACATGAAGCTAGGTATTGTGGATGAATTTGTTTATTGTGCTCTGGCAGCCAGCACAGTTTCACAGTGCCTAGGGCCACAGCCTCTGCGTGCACCATCAACAGCACGGCCACTTCCCCGTCCCCTACTGCTCGCCTTGAGCATTTTAAATGGTATGTATGCTTGCAAGTATGTCACACTTACAGTAGTTCAGGTTTTGCAAGTGTATGCGCAAATAAATTTAACTGAATGTCCCAGATATTTAGGATGCGCAAACGTTATACAGGAGATGTAGCGCAGGTAATGTCGCTGTCACCAGCGGCGAAAAAATTAAGCTGAATATCACTGATATTTAATGCGCAAACGTTATACAGGAGATGTAGCGCAGGTGATGTCGCTGCCACCAGCGACGAAAAAATTTAACTGAATATCACTGATATTTATGATGCGCAAACGTTATATAGGAGATGTAGCGCAGGTAATGTCGCTCTCAAAAGCAGCGAAAAAATTTAACAGAATTTCACTGATATTTATGATGCGCAAACGTTTTACAGGAGATGCAGTGCAGGTAATGTTGCTGCTGTCACCAGCATCCAAACA
The DNA here is from genome assembly GCF_014858855.1 of Bufo gargarizans. Lineage (NCBI taxonomy): Eukaryota > Metazoa > Chordata > Amphibia > Anura > Bufonidae > Bufo > Bufo gargarizans. Next base: position 183,792,841 of record NC_058084.1, read on the forward strand.
ATTGCACGCAATTTAGCGCATGTTGCACTAATATATCTCGCAGCCAGATAATACAATAGTCCTTTAATGGACTGTTGGGTCTCTAACACCTTTCAGCACTCAAAACTCCCTAAAAAAACCACAATTTCTCTCCCTACACTATCTGTCCCTTCAGCTGCAGCTCGCCCTGACTAAGTCTGAGCCGAACCACTTTTCATCGGGTGCTATATAGCACCCAATGACGCGTTCTGGCCAGCCAATCACTGTAATGCCAGTAACTAACATGGCTACGGCATTACAGTGAGTGGCACCACTTCCTCACACATTTATTGGCTGCATAGCAGCAAACAAACATGCGGGGAGGAGACTCGAGAATTGCGCTCAAGCACACGCGGTGTTTGGCCGAACACAACGATGCTTGAGTGAAAAAGGTGTTCAGCCAAGCACGCTCGTCCAACACTAGTGATGACATAATTTTGCGTTGCACGTGATTTCGGCCAAGATCTTCAAGCAAGACTGAGATTCCAAATAAGCGCACATGAAGTGTGAGATTAACACTACTTTAAATGAACTGATAGCAGTAAGAGTGATAATGTGCTAAAACTAACAATGTCAGCTGCAAAAGCTAAAGCAAAGCAATGAAAAAAATATAATATCCAGGCACTATGTTTGGACTGGTTGGAAATACAAATTATTATACCTTTACACCACAAATTATACAGAATGGCCTATTTCTACAGTTATGGCTCCAGTAAGGGATCATGATACAGCAGGAACACACTGATATTGGCCCATATTTGAGTTAATGCTCAGATTCTCATTGGCGTCGAGCTGTGTTCCTACATTAGATGTCAAAATTTTAATTATATCCTTTGTGAGTTTTCAAGGACAAAAACATTTTCGCTTCCAGAAAGAAGAAAACCAGATTTCCTGTTTATACTCTTCTGCTATAAGTATGAAAGCAAACGGATCTATTGCCTCTGCATTGCTTGTTCTATTTGTTCTTAGCAAATATGGCACGACTGGTGCCTTTGTTTGCATTTGCTTTTTCCTGCTCCAAAGGATATGTGTTGGCAATTGCAATGAGAAGCCTTTTTTAGGAGGAAATTCGCACTTTGTTAAGTAGCAGGTAATCAAAATTATCTGCAAAATATACCTTGAAAAGCAATGCAGATCTTTATTCATTGCAATAGTGTTTACTGTACTGAACTAAACGCAAACACCTGTCAGGCATCTGGTTTTAATCCAGGTTGCATCTGCTGCTGATTTAACAGTATAGATTAGATTTGTTAGACTGATGTCAGCTAGTCAGTTAAAAAACAGTGTTAATTTGCTGACGTCTCTGATTTTTCACCTGTAGCTAAATTTGCGAACACAACACTGAAAATGTTTTGGAGAGCAATGAGAAAACTAAAAATTCAGGCATAAAGGTTATGTTCATCTGTTGATTTGAAATAGAATTGTGTATTTTGAAGTATGGTTAATAATGAAATGATGCAGGAATAGATGGTTCAATAGTAGTTAACTCTGCATCTCAGATCCTTGTGGGAGGGTCTATAGTAGTTCTCCAACTGCTATTGGTGTAAACTATTAACATAGGATTACAGATAGGCGTATTTAAATAGACCACCATTATTAGTCAAAAGTAAGGGAAAAAGTGATCTGTAATTTTTAAATATTAAAACTTAGCTTTTAATATGAACTTGCTGATAAAATAAATGCCCCTCAGAATGATTACAGATAATACAAAATACAAATATTTGAACAATCCACAAAATATGGAGCTTGTATAGAAGTAAGTCACCACCTTGTAATTTAATACTGGGAGACACAAATCACTTCATCAGGTAGGATTGTAAGTGCACGGCGGCACTATAGATAAAAAACATTTATTCTACCGCTCCGTCAAATGATTCCTGTATGCAGCGATTACCTCTCGGACCTTCAATGCAAGGAGTCTTCAGTGGTTTGAAAAAAATGCTGCACACGGGTAGGTATCCGGACTAAATCTCCCTATAGATGCCCTATGAGGGGGTTCTACGCTAGCCCTGCATGCCCAACCACGGCGCACCCACTAAAACAACCCTAACCCTGGAATTGAAAGACCCTGGTTCGCCCTCTCCTATAGGATCCCTACATGCATGTTTTGCTTTAGGATGAGTACAAAGCTCATCAGAGGAAACAACAGGGAGCTGGCCAGGTTGATATCTCAAAGTACACACACAAAGGTATTAGTTGTACACCCTGGAGATTGAGATCATAGGCCCTGTCTAGTATGGCTCAAACTGGCAAAAATCTGATAAGGAGGAGGAGGAGAGGGTAATAGATAAATACCCCCTTCCTCCTTACAGGGAAATTATGGTCTTCCGTGGGCTCACTGTAGCCTGAGGCGGCCTAGGAGCCCGCCGGAATTTAAATGCGACACAGCCTCCAGAACAAGGCTTGGTTTAAAGACATGCCTCCCAAGCGTAACGCTGTATGTGTCGGCGCATGCGCTGCAGAGCGTACACCATTGGTTAAGAGGCCAGGTCATAGGAGAGACGCAGGTGTGTATGATGACATCACTAGATCTCGTAATTGTACACGAGATCCAGCTGACATGGTTGCCGGGTGACCGGGACACATCCTCGTCTCAAATCAGATGTGCAGCTTATAGTGTGAAGCCGCGTCCACATTAAAATATGGCATTTATGGCTTTAATGTTTAAAGGTGACCTGGATATAATGGCTCAAATACATGAGGTGTGACTGTCTGAAAGAGGTAAAGGCTTATTTGGAGCACCATAAGAAAGTTATATTTTCATTATATGGAAAGTCTCTTAAAGAGATATCCTGTTAATAACACATCTAATGACAAAGGGAAAGAGGGAGGAGAAGGGGACAGTACACAGAATGGTAGTATGATAAATTACAAAAAATGTTGGTACTTAATATTCAGACCAGAGTACACCTGTAAGTCCAGGTAGTAGATCTAGATGAAACAGCTAAAGTTGAGCTGCTCATTTAGGCCCGTGGGTGAGACCGTACGCAATGTAAATGTCCAACAGTCTTTGCATTGCAGCAAATTTCAGTCCCAGTCTTACTAATTACTTCCTTACAAATCACTTTTCATTGCCTGGAGGTGGCGCAATGACGATGATCGCGTTGTCCCTCCTTCATTTAACCCCCTCAGATGTGTTCAATGCTGATCGCACCATCTGAGACTCACATTCAGGTGCTCAGGTTATTTTAAAAAATGTACATGTATACTCACTTCATCCACTTGGTTGTGGGGAGGCTGTCTGCTCCCATCTTGACTGAAGAAAATGCGCAAAAGGATATGCAACGAGCATGATGACGTCACCACTGACGATGTCACCGCACACAGCAAGCGCGATCATGTGTTTACATCTTCACTCCTGCAGCAGGTCCTTTGGTGGGTTTTCTTCAATCAAGACAAAAAGGACAACCTCTGCGCAATCAAGTGGATGAGGTGAGCATACATACTTTTTTTTATTTTCAGCGAACATTTAAAAAAAAAATTAAGTCGTTATCACGAAGTGCAAGGGAATTTTTCCTAAACTTGAATTTGTATGATTTGATTCGCTCAGCACTAAGAGCAATCTGCACAATGTACTGCACACACTTGGGAGTCCTCATCTTCATAGGCTCCCAGCTGCCCTGCCCACGCTACTGATTGGCAGCTTTGTTCTTTTTTTATAGTATACCACGAAAGCTGTCAATCATCTGTTGGGAGGAGATTGAGAAGGAGCCATGCTCATGAATATTGTTCCTGACACTGCGCACTACCAAACACCAATTCTCTAATTGTGAAGTGGTGTTTCGTGAGTCAAATGGGGATTTGCAGGGGACCAGTAGCTCGTATTCTAGGAATTGTTATGACCTTATAAATTAAACCAAGCTTCGTCCATCATAAAGTACAGAAATTGGTCCAAATGTCTGTCAGCAATCACAGTCAGCAACCAAGTCCAGTAATTTACGTGTTTAGCTTTGTCAGACCTTTTCAGATCCTGCACGGACGTTATTCAGTACGGTTCACTCCATGAGACAGTCTTCGAGTAGATTTTTTGTGGGCTACTTGCAATCCGCTGCTGAATTTCATGCGCAATTTCAGCCATCCTGATCGATGGAGGCCTCGGCTTCTTCATGTTTTCTACAGAGCCAGTTTGATGCCATTTCTGAACCAGACTCTGAATACAGCGTTTAGCTGGTGGTTCTGTTCCTGGGGACTTGTTGGCAAAGGTCTCTTGTGTTTCCTTAATCGATCTGCTCCCCACATAGCCTTCCGCAATCACTATTCGCTGTTCCTGGGAGAACAACATCTTTCTGAAACAATAGGCCACTTTTATCAAACTGAGTAATTAAATCAATCTAAGTTGCCCATAGCAACCAATCAGAGCTCACCTTTCAGTTCTTACAGGGCTCTGAAAAAATGAAAGCTGAGCTCTGATTGGTTGCTATTGACAACTAAGACAAAATTACTATTAGTCAGTTTGACTTGGAGATATTGGAGACGGGCTACTTTTCCGTGGGCCACCCTGTATGATGAATTTTACACTGTAATTAATAACAATTTGTCTTTTGAAAATAGAACTTTATCCAGGTACTTTTATACCATGTATGTACCATACATAGCAGGAATAATTTTTTTAATGTTATTTATTATATTAGACTAAGATTCAAATCCTGGATTTTTTTCTTGATAGAACAACACACAAGAGATATTATAAAACATTGTATTATTTCCTTTTATTTTCCAATTTGCCAATCTGTTCCTTGCTACACCAAAAGATAATATGTAATAATATGTCATTTCCAGAAGAGGCCTATTATTAAGAAAGATACCACTTGTTAAAAAACCGCAGGGAATGTTGACAATCTAAGAAAAAGAGAGACATATGTAAATTGGTCGCCCAGTGATAATCTTGGCAAACGGCATGTTTTAATAACATGGTGCTGTGTCTTTATTTCCCTCCAAGACAACTACATTGCAATTCAAGTCCTATTAAGTTTTTGACAACTGATTCTGGTTGTGATTTATTATTATTATTATTATTATTATTATTATTATTATTATTATTGCTGCAACATAACACATTTTCTATGGTCTGCTAAGTATAAAATTACCTATTGGGGTTTTAAAAAAAAATGCTGTGTGTTCACTCATGTAGATTGATTTCTATTATATTGTTTTTCCATCTATAGCTCCATAATTTTATGATTTTGTAATATGATACAATTGCTTCTAACATAGCAAGTTAAACTCAAGCGGTATGTCATCAATTCAAATGCTTAACGGTGACTTCCGCTTAATATATGACATTTTTATTATTGGTTTGTTGGTAAAGAGCCTAAGTTACAAAATTGAAAATATCAGCCTTTTGTTGCTTTTTGGTCTGTTTGAAAAACTGCAAGATGAGACTTCTTCTAAGATCTAAAAAAGGGGGTCATGGGGATGGGCTGGCAGGCCCATTTTATTCATCATTTTCTACACCTGGTTCAGGCGTAGAAAATAGTCGAAGTGTAAGACAGTAAGGAAGCCGGCTCCTCTACATAACTTTGGCGATCCACCGCAGGGGCTTATTAAGACCTACGTCTAAAACGCCGGTCTTAATAAATTACTCCCTAAATTATTAAAGATAGGGATAACATAAACAATGGGGTTTTTAAAAGTTGAATTCCTTTTTGAAATTAGTTGTATAGCGGTATTAACCAGTTTATATATGGCTCACGATTGGTTAAAATAGAAGCCATGCTCACCATCTTGATCCCGCTGCTGTTCCAACACTGCCCCAGTACAAAATACTCTCCATCTCCACGTCCTGTTTCAACATACTGGAAAGGCCAGAAGTACATCTGGCCATATACAATATGGCGGCACAGACATCCCCTGGCATTTCCAACGTGTTGAGCTAGGACCAGTAAAGTGAAGAGGAGTGTCGACTAGAGCAGCATCAGACTGGCAGCGGTAGGGGATTGATGAGGATAAGTAGAGCTTTTTTATATTTAAGCCACTGTGAGCCATACTATAAAAATTATATTTCTGAATAACCTGTTTACTGGTTTTCTTTTGTATTGTCAAATTAGATCTACAGTATGTTGATCAAAACTTCTGTAATGTACAGGGTGGGCCATTTATATGGATACACCTTAATAAAATAGGAATGGTTTGTGAAATGCTAGCACATGCTTCCAGTATCCGTAGTTTCAGGTGCTGTACAGCATACGAGATGTGCAGCACCTGAAACTACGGATACTGGAAGCCTTTGCTAGCATTTCTACTGTGGTGTTGCTATCAGTGTGTGAAAAGTGGGAGAAGAGGGTTGCATTGACAATCCAACACAAAGGGCAGCACATTGAACACATTTTATAAGTGGTCAGAAACTTGTAAATAACTCATGAAAGAATAAAGTTACGTTAAAACCAAGCATACCATTGCTTTTCTTGTGAAATTCCCAAAAATTTTGATGTGTCACATGACCCTCTTCCTATTGAAAAAACTAAAGTTGGATTCAAAATGTCCGACTTCAAAATGGCCGTTATGGTCACCACCCATCTTGAAAAGTTTCCCCCCTCACATATACTAATGTGCCACAAACAGGAAGTTAATATCACCAACCATTCCCATTTTATTAAGGTGTATCCATATAAATGGCCCACCCTGTACAATAAAAAGGGACAGCCAGCAGGCCACTCTACTAGTGGTCCTCATCTTTACTTTCTCCTTTACCATTTGCCTTTTACTCTCTTCTTGGTTGCTGCACTGGTTGCTGCACTGAACCATCTGCTTCGAAGAACAGAAGCACTGTACAAGTATTGGTCATGCTCTAGCTACAAGGGCTTCTCCTCTGTGACTTTTTCACAGAAGTTCAAAGAAGTTCAGGTTCGGTGTTCTGGTGATTTTATTATTTTTTGTTATAACATGGCTATAGTGGAAAATAATAGCATTCTTAAAACAAAATGCTAAATAAAATGTCTATTGAGGGGTAAAAAAAAAAAAACTCACCTCATCCAATTGATCGCGCAGCCGGTATCTTCTTTTCTTCAGGATCTGCAAAAGGACCTGTGGTGACGTCACCGCGCTATGGACTTGAATTGGGTCCACGATCCGTCCGTTCCGCAAAAAGATAGAACAAATTTTATCTTTTTGTGGAACAGAAGCACGGAACGGAACCCCACGGAATCACTTCGTAGTGCTTCCGTGGGGTTCTGTTCCATGTTTCCATTCTGCACCGCATCTCCGGATTTGTGGACCCATTCAAGTAAATGGGTCCACAGCCATAATGCGGAATGCATACGGCTGGAGTCCCATGTATTGCAGACCTGCCGTATGAGCACCGCAATACACGGGAGCACTACAGACGTGTGAATGGGGTGGGCTGCTGTGAAGGTCAAAGTTAGGCCTCTTCTTGCGGATCGCGGTCCCATTCACTTGAATGGGGGCCGCGATTCGGTCGTTATGCAAAAAGATCGAACAAGTTATATCTTTTTGCAGAACAGAAGCACTGAAGGAACCCCGCTAAAGCACTCTGTTATGCTTCCGTGGGTTTCCGTTCTGTTCCGTACCGCATCTCTGGATTTGCGGACCTATTCAAGTTAATGCGGAATGCACACGGCTGGTGCCCCATGTACTGTGGAACCGCTGTATGTGGACCGCAATACAGCTGCTGGAGCACTATGGCCCTGTGAAAGAGGCCTTATGGGGATGGGCTGCTGTGGAGGTCCCATTTTAAGAAGGCTGGGCACTGTGGGGGGTCAGTGGTAATGGTTGAGGGGGCTGCGGAGTTCTCTGTTATTTGGGATACTGTTGATATCTTTTAACGACACACACAAACTAAGTGAAATAGATTAAATATACCTGTTCTAAGCCGGGTCTTTCTGCAGTCACAGCTATGTAAAATTAAATTTATAATAGACTAATCCAGCTCACCATTGGTGGTTCCAGTGGATATATGTAAACCTCAGCATCCCTGTCGGACTACTGCGCAGGTGTAGGATGACGACGACACAGATCCACCCCCCTTGACCATCGCAACGAGCCTCTTCCAAGCGCCCTGACTTAGATGGAAGCATGATGACGGAGGGCGCACTGACCACATCCAGGGGAGGAGATGATCGGGTCAAGTGATCCTAACCACGCTAGTTCATCAGGGAGGTGTGGTTACAATTGATGATCGCCATGGCAGCTAAAATAAGTTTATACATGAGGCCATTCAGATATAACAGATTAGGTGACATTGTTGGGCGCCAGTGGGGACACATCTCTAAATAAAACGCTGTCACAGCACAAGCTGAATATGGCTAAATAGAGAGAAATAAATATACAAAATAGGGATTATCTGATATCATATCGATCCACAAAATGTCACCCTATCAAGGTCACAATTCGTCCCTCTGTTATACAGCCTGGTCACCCGACAATAATCTATCTATCAATCTATAATTTATCTCTGCAGGTGTCTCTCCTATTTGAAGGAGCCTCTAGCTTGGCTAAAACATTCCTAGTCATCTTTCAAGACTCTTTCCAATCACTCCACCAATCGCTAGAACAAGGAGCGAGAAGTTCTCATATATCACCTTCTCTCTCTACGCTGCAGAACAGGACCTGAGACAGACTCAATAGAAGTCTATGGACCTCTTCTAAATCAGTGAGTACAGAGAGTGTGACATGCGAGCACTTCTCTCTCCTCATTCCAGCTCTCAGCACTCAGACTCCCACCAATCAAAACCTTTCATAGGTCTCTATGATATATCAAAAGTTTTATAGAAACTCTGAGACCCTTTAATAATTCAGACATTGATTTACAGGGTAGCCCCCTGTTAGTGGCATTTCAGAGCTTACTTCCTTCTTGAGGAGAGTATATCTGCATTCCTTTTTTGAGGAAGCATTGCCTAAGACAACTGTAGATCTCCAGAGAAGTGTTATCCTTCAAGATCCACAAGAATATGTAATGGACCTTTGTATAGATTATGAAGAATACATATTTAAGGCACTTAGGTTGCTACTACGCATATACTGAACACAATGTTTATCTTGTACTTCATCTAAGCACCAAAAACTTCCCCATGCTGTCTTGCTTACCCTCAATGGACAACACAGTCACGTCATATAACTGCACGTATCCATGTATCAGATTACACCAGGCAGAGCAATAAAGAAGAATCCCGATCTTAAAATGTGTCTCTAGTTTTTCTGGGATGGAAGAAATGCAAATGAGCTCTTAACAAGCTTTGCCTCTAATGCCACCAGATGTAAGGCAGCTATCCTACAGCTGTCTGCAGATGGGGTGCTGGCTTATTTAATATCCAAGTCATGTCTCAAGGCTTATTTTAAGAGCTGAATATTGACTTATAGGATAGTTGCCTTACATCTGGTGGCATTAGAGGCAGAGCTTGTTAAGAGCTCATTTGCATTTCTTCCCTCCCAGAATTCCAGAGGAGCATGTATGGCCTATGAGTCTCATCACACTGATTAAGGTGCTCTCTCCCTATGGAGAGTTAGTTCTTCCCTTGCTCGAACACAGGACTGCTACCCAGTTAAGCCAGTACTCTCTGCTCTGCACTGATAAGGGGCAATCACCCCGAAACAGCTGTCTGCAGATGGGGTGCTGGCTTATTTAGTATCCAACGCATGTCTCAAGGCTTATTTTAAGAGCTAAATATTTACTTATAGGATAGCTGCCTTACATCTGGGGGCATTAGAGGCAAAGCTTGTTAAGAGCTCATTTGTGTTTCTTCCCTCCCAGAATTCCAGAGGAGCATGTATGGCCTATAAGTCTTCTCATAACTGATTAAGGTGCTCTCTCCCTAAGGAGAGTTAGTTCCCCCCTTGCTCTAGTTTTTCTCTAACTTTTGGACTCACAAAAAACTTTTTTCAATGTAAAAAACATTTCTAAGGAGTAGATATAGCTTTGGCTGCCATAGATTATAAAATATTAAAGTACATAGGTTCACTATGTTGATAGATGTTCATAAGTTATCATTGACTTATGCATCAAACTTCACGTGATTCAAACTAGTGCCACTCATGTGTACTGTGTAAAGTTGGTGAACCCCCCCTTAAAGGCCTCCTGCAAACGACTGTATGTACTTTGAGGTCCGAAGACGAGAATCTGCAAAATAAGGATGATTTCTGTGTGATGTCCATATTGCATCTGTTTTCTTTCTTCTTTTTTTCAGACTCATTGACTTCAATGGGCCCTTGGTCGACATTTTGTGGCTACGTATAGGACATGTTATATCTTTTGCGGAATGGACATAAGGATGTGAAAAGCAGATAGATAATGCAGTGTGATTTCTGCATCAGTATGTCCATTCCACAAAAAGCAATGTAAGAAAATGTCCTATACTTGGCCACAAAATGATGCTAAACGGACACATCAACACAAATAGTCACCAGGAGTCACTGACTCCTAGTAGGCTAATAGACTGCATTCTCATGAATACTAGATCAGTACAAGAAATGTCCTCCACTGTCTGAAGAATAGGTGGTGTTTAGAAGGAACCCAGGGAGATGTGAGGTTCTCCTAATGAATATAGCGAATCTGCTTCATTTGCTTGTGGTGTCATGTGAGTTAATTTGGAATAAACATGAGAAAGCTATAATTTCACATATGCAAAAACATGAATATGTCTGCATGTGACAATGCCACGCAGGTGTTTGCATAAAACACATGATTACTTTGCTTAAATACAAAAACCGAATGCGGCACTTCAGCGCAGATGAAGACAATTACAATTGTAATTACCTGTGTTAGCATTATAGAGTTCTAAGTACAATACAGAATAAAAAGTGCAACGCAAACATACAATAAAGTAATCATTTCTACAGACTGAAAAAAAAAAGATAGGAAATATCTTTTATTATAATGTTTTCAGACACTCCATTTTCAGTGTGTAAAACAATAATTTGAAATTTTGCTTTCAAAAAGGGAAATGGTCACTAGGCAGAAATAGCAGCTTTCATCTCAATTGCCGATGAATGCCGCTATGAATGTACAGCGCCACAGCACTCTACTCTAAATATGTACTAAAGGGGGAATTTATCATGAGGGGAATATTTCAAATCAATTTTGCTTAAGTCTGTGTTGGCGCACTTTATGCATAAACCTAAAAGCTACCCCAGTTTTCCTACTTCACCCTCCTACTGGAGTGAGACTGTAACTTTTTTTGTGATTTAAAAAAAAAGTCTCAATGATAAACCTGGAGTGAAACTTATTAACATAAAAATAATAGTAATAATAAAATGTATTTATATAGCGCTACCATATTCCGCAGCGCTTTACGACTTCATAGGGCTCATGTACAAAACAAAAGTAACTGGCTAATATGCAACTGAAACACTAGGAGTCAGGGCCCTGCTCGCAAGAGCTTACAATCTAGGAGGAATTGGGGGTGACACATAAGGGAGTTGATTGTGATAAGTAGGATTTGAGCCATTATTGAACTGACAGGAGTGGTGCTGGCCGATCTGCTTCAGGTTTGGGACTACTAGAGGATCGAGTTCAGGCCAGAGGAGTTGGTGGGGGAGAGGTATAGTCTGGAATAGTCAGTTTAGGTAGCTTGATAGGCCTGCCTGAAAAGATGTGTTCTTAAGGCACGTTTGAAGGTGGAGAAGTTGTGAATTGACCTAATATTTTGGGGCAGAGTATTCCAGAGAGTAGGTGCAGCTCGAGAAAAGTCTTGAAGACGGGAGTGAGAGGTATGAATCATGGAGGTTATTAATCTTAGGTCACTAACAGAACATAGAGCACGAGTAGGGTGGTAGATGGAGATGAGGGAGAAGATGTATGGAGGTGCAGCACTGTAAAGAGCTTTGTGGGTGAGGGTGAGAAGTTTGAACTGTATTCTGTGGTGAATGAGCAACCAGTGACTGGCACAGACTAGTAGCATGTCATGGAACCATGAACCAGACGTACAACAAGAGATAAGTGGAAATAAGAAGGCTTATTGAAAATCAAGCTGTAAGGCAAAAGTCCAAACGGATGGCTAAACCGAAGCAGGGTCTTGCGAAGCCAGAGGTCAGGAACCAGAAGGGTAGTCAGACGAAGCCTGGATCAGGAACCAGCAGGGTAGTCAGACGAAGCCAGGATCAGGAACCAGCAGGGTAGTCAGACGAAGCCAGGATCAGGAACCAGAAGCAGCAGCAGTCTTAGAAGCATGTGAACACAGGAGGACCAAGCAAGGAACTGAAGCCACAGACCTCCTATATATATGAGCTAGGCATCCAGCTCCTCCCAGTGGGAAGGAGAAGCCGCAGGGTGGGAGGCTACAAGAAACCCAGAAACCAAGATGGCCGCCAGCACATGTCAAACGAAGGAGAACAGCAAGAAGGTAAGACCATGACAGTACCTCCCCCTCAAGGGCCCCTCCTCCGCGGAGTATAGAACGGTTTCTGAGGGAAGCGTGCGTGGAAGGCTCGGAGCAAGGCAGGAGCATGGACATCTGCGGAGGGAACCCAGGAACGCTCCTCTGGACCATAACCACGCCAATGGACCAAAAACTGCACCCGACCGCGGACCAGGCGTGAGTCCAGGATATTGCTCACCTCATACTCCTCACGATTGCCCACTTGGACCGGACGAGGCCGAGGAACCGAGGAAGTGAAACGATTACACACCAGTGGCTTCAAGAGGGAGACATGAAACACGTTGGAGATCCGCATGCCAGGAGGAAGCGCAAGGGCATAGGCTACCGGGTTTACCCTGCAAAGCACTCGGAAGGGACCAACAAAGCGAGGCGCCAGCTTGGGAGTGGGCACTCAAAGGTTGAGGTTGCGGGTGGACAACCATACGCGGTCTCCGACCTGGTAGGAAGGAGCGGGCGCTCGTCTGCGATCAGCCTGGAGTCTCTGGCGCTGCGCAGAGACCTCAAGGGACCTCTGGATCTGTACCCACGAAGCACGTAGGACGGAAAGGTGATCCTCCACAGCCGGAATATCCTGGGGAGAGAATACCTCCGGTAACACGGCAGGTTGGAACCCATAATTGGCCATGAAGGGAGACGTCCCAGAGGAAGAGTTCACCGCCGTGTTCCTGGCAAACTCAGCCCAAGGCAGGAGGTCAACCCAATTGTCTTGGTGATCGGAGACATAGCAACAAAGGAATTGCTCCAAGGCCTGATTGGATCGTTCTGCGGCCCCATTGGACTGAGGGTGGTAGGCCGAGGAGAAAGAGAGATGAATCCCCAACTGGGAGCAAAAGGAGCGCCAGAACCTGGACACAAACTGACTCCCCCGATCCGACACAATCTCCTTGGGCAAACCGTGCAACCGGAAGACCTCCTTGGCAAAAATCGTGGCCAACTCTTGTGCAGAGGGTAACTTCTTGAGAGGAACACAGTGGCACATTTTGGAAAACCGATCCACAATCATGAGAATGACCGTATGGCCTCGGGATGCAGGGAGGTCCACAATGAAATCCATCCCCAGGTGTGACCATGGACGCTCCCCGGTGGCTATGGGTTGCAAAAGGCCCAACGGACGGTGCCGAGGGGACTTACTCTGGGCACAAACGGAGCATGCCGCTACATATGCGGCGATGTCGGAACGTAGAGAAGGCCACCAGAACAGACGTGAAACAGCCCAGGACAGCTGATTCTTTCCAGGATGCCCCGCGGCCTTGGAGTTATGGTAGGTTCGCAACAACCGAGTGCGCAACTCCTCAGGCACAAAACATCTGCCGTTGGGTCTCCCAGAGGGAGCACCAGATTGAGCCGCCAAAATCTGCTCTCCCAGGGGAGAGGTCAGGCTGGTGCGAATGGCGGCCGGATCTGATTCGGAGGTATGACCGAAGTCGGAATCGACTCCTCCCCGGACAGCTCGGAGTACTGCCGTGATAAGGCATCCGCTCTGATGTTCTTGGAACCGGGTAGGTAGGAGACCACGTAATTAAAACGTGACAAGAACAGAGCCCATCTGGCCTGACGTGGTGTCAATCTCTTAGCCTCAGAGAGGTAGGTCAGATTCTTGTGGTCCGTCAGGATGAGAACCGGAACCACCGAGCCCTCGAGCAAGTGCCTCCATTCTTTAAGGGCCTGCACGATGGCCAATAACTCCCTGTCACCAATCTGATAGTTGCACTCCGCGGAAGACAGTTTCCGGGAGTAAAACCCACAAGGCAGCAGAGGGCCCTCTGGTGTTCTACGCTGAGACAGAAGGGCGCCTACTCCCGTCTCAGACGCGTCCACCTCGAGGACAAAAGGCAACCCAGGGTTGGGATGCGACAGAATCGGAGCCGACACAAAGGCGGAATTTAGAGCCTCAAAAGCTCGGATGGCCTCGAGCGGCCAGACCTGGGGATTACTGCCCTTCCTGGTCAGATCCGTGAGAGGCTTGTCTAGCATGGAAAAGTCCCTGATGAACTTCCGATAATAATTGGCGAAGCCCAAAAAGCGCTGCAGGGCACGAAGACCACTGGGCTGGGGCCACTGTAAGACAGCCGAAACCTTCTCAGGATCCATGGAGAACCCCTCAGCGGAAATGATGTAACCTAAGAAGGTTACCTGGGATCGGTGAAATTTGCATTTCTCAAGCTTACCGAACAGCTTGTTCTCTCGTAACCGTTGCAACACTCATCTGACATCCAGAATGTGGGCCTCCATGGATTCAGAATATACCAAGATGTCATCCAAATAGACCACCACACACTGCTGCAACAGGTCACGGAAAACATCGTTGATGAATTCCTGGAAGACTGCGGGCGCATTGCACAACCCAAAGGGCATAACCAAGGATTCATAATGACCGGTCCTGGTGTTAAACGCGGTCTTCCACTCATCGCCCGCCTTGATCCTTACCAGGTTATATGCCGCCCTCAGGTCGAGTTTGGTAAAGACCGTGGCCCCTTTGAGGCGATCGAACAGCTCGGAAATCAAGGGTATCGGGTAAGCGTTCTTGATCGTGATGCGATTGAGACCCCTGTAATCGATGCAAGGCCTCAACTCACCGCCCTTCTTTTTCACAAAGAAAAATCCAGCCCCTGCCGGGGACGAGGATTTGCGAATGTGTCCGCGTGAAAGCGCCTCCCTCACGTACTCCTCCATGGCCTCATTCTCCGCTACCGACAGTGGATAGACTTTGCCACGAGGAGGAACGGCACCAGATTGTAACTCTATGGCACAATCGTATGGGCGGTGCGGAGGTAGGGCAACCGCACGCACCTTATCGAATACATCCCGGTACTCCTCGTATTCAGGAGGCAACAGAGAGTCCGAGGAAGTACACAGCAACTTGACAGGCCCATGGATGCAACTAGCCCCACACTGCGGTGACCACGAGAGGATCTCGGCCGATCTCCAATCGAAAGTCGGATTATGCTTCTGGAGCCAGGGGTACCCCAAGACCACCGAGTAGTGTGGAGACGAAATAACCTGGAGACAGACCGACTCTCTGTGAACGGCACCAATGGCCATCCCCACTGGAAGGGTCTCATGAGTCACGTGTGGCGGCAGAAGAGGTCTGCCGTCTATCGCCTCAAGAGCCAGTGGGGAACCTCGAGGCTGCAGAGGAATGGAATTGGCGGCAGCGAACACACTATCAATGAACAAACCACCAGCACCAGAGTCCACCAACGCCTGGGTCGTCACCGAGCCCCCGACCCAGGAGAGGACAACAGTAATCAGTGGTTTGTCAACACGGGAAACCGGGGACGAGGAGACTCCACCCAAGATCTGCCGCCGACAGGATCTCAGGTGCGAGCGTTTCCCGGACGGTTCGGGCATGCCAACCGAAAATGCCCACCGAGACCACAGTACATGCATCGGCCCTCGCGTCTCCGGAGTGCCCTCTCCCCCTCGGACAGGCGAGCAAACCCCAGCTGCATGGGTTCACCCCCAGACAAGTCATCCCCAGGAGGCGTGGGAGGAGAGGGAGGCACGGGTGGGACAGCAAACGTAGGCGCCAATCGGTTAGAAGACCTCCGCAGGCTCTCCTTAAAGGAAGGTCTCTCCCTGAGTCTGGTGTCAATCAAAATCAGGAAAGAAATAAGAGACTCGAGCTCCACTGGTAGGTCCTTAGCTGCAACCTCATCCTTCAAGGCATCCGAGAGACCATGAGAGAAAGCAGCGACCAGAGCCTCATTATTCCAGCCCACCTCTGCTGCCAGGGTACGAAACTCAATGGCGTATTCAGCTACGGATCGTGAACCCTGTCTGATGGACATAAGGAGCTTCGCAGCAGAGGCAGCACGAGCCGGCACATCGAATACCTTCCGAAGAGAAGCAACAAAACCGGAAAACTCGGCAACCACCGGATTGTTGTTCTCCCATAAAGGGCTGGCCCAGGCCAAGGCCTTGTCCGAGAGCAGCGAGATCAAGAAGCCCACCTTTGATCTCTCAGTAGGAAAGGCATGTGGCAGCAACTCGAAATAAATGCCCACCTGGTTAAGGAAACCTCGGCACTGAGTTGTCTCTCCCCCAAAGCACTGTGGAAGGGGGGCAGAACCGGTCATACCCCGAAACACCGCAGGCGCAGCAACAGGTGTCGGGGTAGACTCTGGCGCAACAACCGGAGCGGCAGTAGGAGCGGGCCCAGGAGCGACAACCGACCCATCGGCAACGGAAGCTAAATGAGCCGTGCGTTCAAGCAGGGTTTGCAACGCCACAGCGAACCGACCCAACAGGTGATCCTGGTCCTAATGTCATGGAACCATGAACCAGACGTACAACAAGAGATAAGTGGAAATAAGTAGGCTTTATTGAAAATCAAGCTGTAAGGCAAAAGTCCAAACGGATGGCTAAACCGAAGCAGGGTCTTGCGAAGCCAGAGGTCAGGAACCAGAAGGGTAGTCAGACGAAGCCTGGATCAGGAACCAGCAGGGTAGTCAGACGAAGCCAGGATCAGGAACCAGCAGGGTAGTCAGACGAAGCCAGGATCAGGAACCAGAAGCAGCAGCAGTCTTAGAAGCATGTGAACACAGGAGGACCAAGCAAGGAACTGAAGCCACAGACCTCCTATATATATGAGCTAGGCATCCAGCTCCTCCCAGTGGGAAGGAGAAGCCGCAGGGTGGGAGGCTACAAGAAACCCAGAAACCAAGATGGCCGCCAGCACATGTCAAACGAAGGAGAACAGCAAGAAGGTAAGACCATGACATAGCATCAGTGTAGCCGTTGGATGGATGATGAGCCTGGCTGCAGCATTTAGAACAGACTGAAGGGGGGAGAGTTCAGTGAGAGGGAGACTTAAGACGAGAATGAATCAAGGCAACAACAAGAGTTTTTGCCATTTCCACCTAAGAAAAGGGCAGATTCTGTCGATATTCTTGAGGTGCAGACGACAAGAGCGTGTAAGTGATTGAATATGGGGAACAAAGGAAAGATCAGAGTCAAATGTGGAGCCAAGACAGCGGGCATGTTGCACAGGAGTTATAATAGTGCTGCAGACCGAAATTAAAATATCAAGTTTAGGTGAGTAAGTAGATGGGGGAAAGACAAGAAGTTCAGTTTTTGAGAGATTCAGTTTTACATACAGAGAGGACATGATGTTAGAGACAGCTGCCAGACAATTACTGGTGTTTTGCAGTAAATCAGGGGGGATGTCAGGGGATGAAGTGTATAGTTGGGTGTCGTCAGCATAGAGATGGTACTGAAAGCAAAATCTACTGATAGTCTGTCCGATGGGGGCTGTAACCACACCCACTTCCCCACCCATACTTCAAAGCTGGTGAGAGTGGTGTAAAAATTCAAAAAATTAGAAAAAGCCTCATTTTGCAACTTTTTGAAAGCAGAATTCTGGAATAAAGACATGATAAATCAGGGCCTCAGTGTATGAATGGCACTCTACATAAATGTGTAGGCATGCTACGCTAAGATAATGGCTGATACATTTGTACTGTAGCATTTAGTGCAAAATAGTTTGTATCATATGTAGTAGCTAAAGAATTAATCGATTATATAGGACTTCCAGTATTATTTTACTGTTTTACTGTACCAGAGATTCAGAATAGGATGCACCTAATGTATGCCTGTTAATAAATTAGTTGCATCTTAGACACTCTGTTCTCCAGAAACTCAAAGCTTCATCAGCCAGGAACTGACGTAGACTTGAGCTATAACTTACACCAGTGTCTGACATAAGTTATAGTATATCTGTCAGCTATAGACTCTTATTTCAATATCCTATTCTTTTGTTCGGGGATAAGCCATCACCAAAGGTGTCTGATGGCGGCTTCTCCTCTCTCCCCAATGAAAACACGTACATGCTAAGCCAAACATAGCCTGTATGTGCATGGGGGAGTCTGGAAAGATAGCTGACAGCCAAAAAAGCAGTCAAATGTTCGCAATTGATGGTAATGAAGTGTCTCTATGGCCAGAAAATCTGTAATATAAGGCACCAATTTCAACAAATAGAATAATAGCTGTATGTGTTGAAAAATAGGGAAATAACACAAATCCATTAGACACAACTGTGATTTGTCTTTGGCACACACCTAATGTCTAATCAATGGTTGTCACTTTTGTCATGGACCTGTCATAATATTTGCTTAACCTTCTGACTTAAGCTCTACAATAATTATAAGAGAATATGTCAGTTTAATCGTTTACTTACAAATCTGAGATTGATTTTATGTTATAGTGTGATGGAGTAATGGAAATGTGTATTATTTTAATAAATAGCCATCGCTTCATCAAGGTACTGACAAATAATGAAGGCACAAAGATAATCGGGACTATATATTAAGTAGTATTATACTGATGAAGAGTACATTACTTGTGTTAGTAGAAGGAATGTAAATAAAGGGTTTAACTAACGTACATTTATTGCAGATAAAACCCCTCAAGGACTAGCACAGTATAAGTATAGCACAGGATGAAGTTTTCTTTACTTCCACTGAGCCAGTATGAGCAGGAGCAGAACCACGGCTCTAAGGGCTCATGCATACAAACATTTCTTTTTCTTCTCAGTGTCCATTCCGTTTTTTGTGGACCATATGCAGAACCATTTACTTCAATGGGGCTGTAAAGAAACTGAAATGACTCCATGTGTGTGTTCTGTGTCCATATGTACGCATGGTCGTTACACAAAAATTAAAACATTGTCCGCATTACGGAAAAGAATCAGGCTCTTCTATTACGGACGGCCGTTCCATTCTGAAAAATGCGTAACGCACGCAGCTAGTATCCGTGTTTTGCGGATTCACAATTTGTGGAACGCAAAATAACAATGGTCATGTGCATGAGCCCTAATACATAGTGATACTTCTGCTGTAAACCTAATCACCAGTGTTAAAAACCTTGTACAGTATGCCACAAACAAAAATGATACCAGTGAAATCAAACAAGTAGCGATTGGCTGATTCATTCTGGTGAAAAAGTACTTAAATTAGAAGTTAAGTGCACGCATAGTGGATTAGGCAAAGTGACTATGCGGGTAACCAGGTCCTGTCAATCAAAAGGACAGGGAGGGGCTGTCAGAGGAAGTAGAGGAGCAAGGGAGCACAGAGTGGCTTCTGTGACTTAAAAATAGTTCCATTCATCTGAATGGTGCTTGCAGGAAATCCATGTGCTTGCCACCAAAAGAACAACACAAATGAGCGGTACTGGTGTTCAGTTTCAGAAATGTGAAATATGAAAAATAGCTTGGTCTTCAAAGGGTTAAAATATTTCACTATCTGTCTATCTCAATTTTGGTGTTGGTCTTTAAAGTGGCAAAGATAGTGCATTTGGAGCAATATTCTAACAATTGTTTGCGTAGGTGTACTTACATAGCGTTTGATGATAATGATTATTCTAAGTGATGGTCTGTCTTTATATAGGCCATAACTAACTGATTGGCAGGGCTCTCCAAACCGCTGCTTGTGTGTACCGTAGCTCTTTCACCAGAAGGCTTCACCACAACTACACAGTTCTATCAGTTGCAGAGTGGACAGAGCTCACCACTGCAGCAGTAATGAGCTCCCTCCACTACACAGTTCTAACAGTTGCGGAGTGGACAGAGCTTGCCACTGCAGCAGTAATGAGCTCCCTCCACTACACAGTTCTAACAGTTGCGAAGTGGACAGAGCTCGCCACTGCAGCAGTAATGAGCTCCCTCCACTACACAGTTCTAACAGTTGCGGAGTGGACAGAGCTTGCCACTGCAGCAGTAATGAGCTCCCTCCACTACACAGTTCTAACAGTTGCGAAGTGGACAGAGCTTGCCACTGCAGCAGTAATGAGCTCCCTCCACTACACATTTCTAACAGTTGCGGAGTGGACAGAGCTTGCCACTGCAGCAGTAATGAGCTCCCTGCACTACACAGTTCTAACAGTTGCAGAGTGGACAGAGCTTGCCACTGCAGCAGTAATGAGCTCCCTCCACTACACAGTTCTAACAGTTGCGGAGTGGACAGAGCTCGCCACTGCAGCAGTAATGAGCTCCCTGCACTACACAGTTCTAACAGTTGCGGAGTGGACAGAGCTCGCCACTGCAGCAGTAATGAGCTCCCTCCACTACACAGTTCTAACAGTTGCGGAGTGGACAGAGCTCGCCACTGCAGCAGTAATGAGCTCCCTCCACTACACAGTTCTAACAGTTGCGGAGTGGACAGAGCTCGCCACTGCAGCAGTAATGAGCTCCCTCCACTACACAGTTGACCGGAGCAACAACCAAACAGCTGATCAGTTCTGGTGATGTGATGGCATATGATGTGATGGTTATCCTGAGGACAGTAAGACAACCCTTTTTAATAATATTAATAAACAATACCTTAAGGCTTTATGACCTAGGTCATAGTATGGCAAATATTTGCGCAGAGCCATTATTGAGTGGCATGACCTCTCAGTAGCACTTCCATAGTTTTTATAAGGAAGCATACATTTTTTTCTTTTTTATGTCTAAATCGGACAGAGAAGAAATGTTGCCATTATCATTGGGCTGTGTGTGTTCAGGGTATTATCCCATCAAAGCATTCCTTCTACATTCGCATGGAGTCTGATAGAGAATGCATGGATGCTGTATGGCTCCATTCTAAATCCTGTGTAGAGGGTTCTGTCATGTGCATGACCCCTAGGTAAATCACTTTGTTTCAGAATCTTTCACTCTTTCAAACATCTACTGAATGTCTTTCCCCAAACTATTTATAACTTTGTCAAGTATACATATGATTATGATTGGAAAAATGCGCTGGAAACTCTTTTGGTTTGGCATTCATATAACAATCTGGACAGTTTTACAAAATCATATGGCATTTATGCTCTTGAAATGGTTGAATTGCCACTGGAAGTCATAGGACACGTTCAATGCAGATGGAAAATGACATTAAATGCCAAATGATAACAGTTATTTTCAAAACATAGTGTCTAGTTTCAAAAATATTCTAATTTGTACTGTGTAAATTTAGAGCCATCTAATTTGTACTGTGTAAATTTAGAGCCAGTTGGCACAAATAATGTTACAGCTATTCTTTTTTAAGACCCTTCTCATAAGTCAAGGAATAGGGAAATCAGTAAGGCTTGATCCTGATAATTTACCATGTGTGAAGGGGCCACCAATTATGAGACAAAATAGCAAATGGTAAACACATCTTTTATGTAGCATTAATCATCATTTCTAGGCTGCAGATTATCCTGGGTAAATATGATAATGCTGCCAAGAAACAAGGAATCTGTATAGAGATGAGCAATCACTGTAGTTCCAATAAGAGCGCATGATTGCTGCATAAAAATGCAGCTATCACCTCAGCTCAATGAGCAGTCAATTATAAGGAACATCCGGTTCACCATGTAATGATCAGTGCGTGAGGAACCACAGTGTCAACCAATCGAGTTGACTTTGGGTTAAATATAAGGGTGCTATCCTTTTAGTTCCCTGGTTTTTCATCCTTTAACCCCTATATAGGAATCTGGACTTTAGTGTTGGGGAAACACTGGGGATCTATGTCCTGGAATTGTCTAGGTGTGGTTAAGAGCTTACACACGGGGTCAGAGATACGGATGAAAAGCACTGAGGGATCAGGCAAAACTCATAGTCAGTAGCAGGCAGAGGTCAGGGCAAGCATAGTTTGTGTGAATCCAAGAAACAGTCTAAAAACCAGGCCAGGCAGCACAGGGTCAGTACGGTGATCAGGCATGGGTCAGGTCAGGTGACAGAGAGTAAAAATCTGGTAATCAGGTGTAAGTTGGTACATGAGTAGACAAGCAGGTTATAGCACCTTTACAGGATCTAGCAAGCTAATAAACCTATTGCTCGGGCAGTGAGTGAGACAAACAGCACAGCATATATAGCAAAATCGGATTACACATTAGAGACAAGTTAGTAGCTGCACACAGAACTAGGAGGATTAACCCTTGCGATGCTGCAGAGTGAGGTGAGGTTCAATGAAGAATAACTCCAATAGACCCACTTCCAGAGTACTAGAACTGTGAAAGACAGGATGAGTCGAGCGGTTGCACAAAGTAGTGAGGTAGCTGAAGGCACGGGCTACCAACTTCTCAATATTTGCATGGAAATGGTCCATTTAAGAGGACCTTCAGATACTTATTATGTGAATTAATTAGTTAAGGTAATAAATGATGATTATAAAGAATGATCCATTATCCATTAAAAGTTGCATCTTGATGCATATGTAAATATGCAGTATATAGAAAATATATGATTCTATGATCTTTTGCTTATCTGTCTGGGCAATCGATCTATCTACCTATCAAGGCTCGGACCGGCCCACCAGGGAGCCGATAAAATCCCGGGTGGGCCCCTTGCCTGTCTGCTTATACTTCTACAGTACGAGTCCATCCTTGCCCTCTGCCACCATCGCACGCTGAGTCTGGAGGAGGGCTGGCGCCGGGAACACATGTTAGAGGCGGGCAGTACCTTGCAGGGCTTGTTCCTTTCTCCAAAGTAAACGTCACGACCCCCACATGAGCAGAGTCGGCAGAGGAGCCGAGGCAGCAGCAGGAGATAATGGAGACGTTTCTCCTTCTAACCTCCTGTGTTACTTGTGCCTCCAGTATAATGTTCAGTTCTCTCACTGGTCCTCCTACTACTCCACACAGCAGCAGTGGGGTAAGTTACTGTGGGAGGGAAATTAGAAGAGCCCTGAAGCTGCTGCCCCTGCACATCTTGTATCCCCCTGTTGTTCCAGCCCCTCACAGACCTTTCCCACCAACTATCTCACCTATACTTCATACAGAGCTCCTAAGAAGTTATGTCTGCCAGTGACCCACCCACCATTCCCTCTCATCAGTGGCATTTCAAATCTTCCCAGCCCCTCACCCCCCACATATGATGTAAAGGTCTCTGGAGATTATATCAGTACTGGAGCGTTATAAGAGGAGCGGCTGATGTCAGTCCCATATAATTTAAATGTCTCTGGAGATTATATTAGTACTGGAGCATTATAAGAGGAGCTGCTGATATCAGTCACATATGATGTAAATGTCTCTGGAGGTTATATCAGTACTGGAGCATTATAAGAGTAGCGGCTGATATCAGTCACAAATTATGTAAATGTCTCTGGAGGTTATATCAGTACTGGAGCATTATAAGAGGAGCAGCTGATATCAGTCACATATGATGTAATGTCTCTGGTGGTTATATCAGCACTGGAGCATTATAAGAGGAGCGGCTGATATCTGTCACATATGATGTAATGTCTCTGGTGGTTATATCAGCACTGGAGCATTATAAGAGGAGCGGCTGATATCAGTCACATATGATGTAAATATCTCTGGAGGTTATATCAGTACTGGAGCATTATAAGAGGAGCGGCTGATATCTGTCACATATGATGTAATGTCTCTGGTGGTTATATCAGCACTGGAGCATTATAAGAGGAGCGGCTGATATCAGTCACATATGATGTAAATATCTCTGGAGGTTATATCGGCACTGGAGCGTCATAATAGGAGCAGCTGATATCAGTCACATATGATGTAATGTCTCTGGTGGTTATATCAGTACTGGAGCATTATAAGAGGAGCAGCTGATATCAGTCACATATGATGTAATGTCTCTGGTGGTTATATCAGTACTGGAGCATTATAAGAGGAGCGGCTGATATCAGTCACATATGATGTAAATATCTCTGGAGGTTATATCGGCACTGGAGCGTCATAATAGGAGCAGCTGAAAACAGTCACATGTGATTTAATGTCTCTGGAGGTTATATCAGTACTGGAGCATTATAAGACGAGCGGCTGATATCAGTCACATATGATATAATGTCTCCTGAGGTTATATCCAGGCTCGGACTGGCCCAATGGGGAGCCGATTAAATGCCCGGTCGGCCCTTGCCTGTCTGCTTATACTACTACAGTACGAGTCCATCCCTGCCCTCTGCCACCATCGCACGCTGAGCCTGGAGGAGGGCTGGTGCCGGGCACACATGTTAGAGGCGGGCAGTGGGCGGGCGTCTGTCCAGGACGAGGCAGAGTGAGCGGGAAGACGAAAGTGAAGAGAATCTTCTGGTGCTGAAAACAAAACTGACATGGAGTGGTAGTGTGAATCCAGGCGCTCTAAGCCGGGCATGTCAGGTGAACGCCGTTACTGAAGCAGACCGGGGCCATTACAGCATCTCTAATCACCCGTGAGCGATGTTTGTACACATACATGGTGGTATGTTCTAGAAGGCGCCATGGACCGTCATGTACAGCCTGCCAATAGCTAGGGCCAGCAGGGGTGTATTGCCCTCTGTGAAGCTCCAGGCCTCCTCTGCTGGACTCATCCCTAATCCGCCAGGTGTATCAGTACAGCACCTCTTATCCAGCATCCTGTAATCCAGATGGTGAAGGGGGTCTGTCTGTGATGTACTGCACATTGAGGTTACAGAATAGTCTTATTGTACATAACTGCCAGTGTCTTCCTTGATATGTGCGCTCCATTTTTATGCTGCGCTGTAGGAAGAGAAATACAGAATTGGAGCTGACACTGCACACAGTGCTGGATTTTCCCATAGGCCTCTTTCACACGGCCGTTGCAGAAAAATGTGCGGGTGCGTTGCGGGAACACGCATAATTTTTCTGCGCGACTGAAAAACATTGTAATGCGTTTTGCACGCGTGTGAGAAAAATCGTGCATGTTTGGTACCCAAACCCGAACTTCTTCACAGAAATTCGGGCTTGGGATTGATGTTCTGAAGATTGTATTATTTTCCCTTATAACATGGCTATAAGGGAAAATAATAGCATTCTGAATACAGAATGCATAATAAAATAGCGCTGGAGGGGTTAAAAAAATAAAAAAAATAATTTAACTCACCTTAATCCACTTGCTCGCGCAGCCCGGCATCTCTCCTGTCTCTTTCTTTGCTGATTGCAGGACCTGTGGTGACGTCACTCCGGTCATCACATGATCCATCACATGATCCATAACCATGGTAAAAGATCATGTGATGGACCATGTGATGACCGGAGTGACGTCACCACAGGTCCTGCAATCAGCAAAGAAAGAGACAGAAGAGATGCCGGCTGCGCGAGCAAGTGGATTAAGGTGAGTTAAATTTTTATTTTATTTTTAACCCCTCCAGCGCTATTTTACTATGCATTCTGTATTCAGAATGCTATTATTTTCCCTTATAACCATGTTATAAGGGAAAATAATAATGATCGGGTCTCCATCCCGATCGTCTCCTAGCAACCGTGCGTGAAAATCGCATCGCATCCGCATTTGCTTGCGGATGCTTGCGATTTTCACGCAACCCCATTCATTTGTATGAGGCCTGCGTTCTGTGAAAAACGCACAAAATAGAGCATGCTGCGATTTTCACGCAACGCATAAGTGATTCGTGAAAATCACCGCTCATGTGAATAGCCCCATACAAAATTAATGGGTCGGGATTCAGTGCGGGTGCAATGCGTTCACCTCACGCATTGCACCCGCGTGGACTACTCGCCCGTGTGAAAGGGGCCATAGAGTACTTGATGGTGCCTCCAGCCTAAAATGGCATCACTGAACAAACTGGTGATAATGTTGCTGCTAATTATTGGTTTGAATCAGACCGTATGGATGCTCATTAAAGGGGTAGAGAAAGTTAATACATGGCACTTACTAATGTATTGTGATTGTCCATATTGTCTCCTTTGCTGGCTTGATTTATTTTTCCATAGTATTATACAATGCTTGCTTCCATGGTTACAGACCACCCTGCAATCCAGCAGAGGTGGCCGTGCTTGCACACTATAGGAGAAAGCACCAGCACCGTATGCCCGGCCACCAGAGAGGCAGATGCTTTTTCCTATAGTGTGCAAGTATGACCATCACTGATGGATTGCAGGGTGGTCTGTAACCATGGAAACAAGCAGTGTATAATGTGATGGAAAAATGAATCCAGCCAGCAAAGGAGACAATATGGACAATCACAATGCATTAGTAAGTGCCTTGTAATAACTTTCTCTACATGATAAATGCCACTTGCTGAAGTGACACAATCCCTTTAACACAGAAGCTCAGATTTACTGATCCTATAGACGGTGTACGCCCAGGCTGTCTATCCCTGCACCAGGTCTATCACAGGCGCTCAGGCTGGATGATAAATTTGGGGCAGGGGTAGTCACTTTCTGACTCAGTACCAGCTAATGGCTTACTTTCAGACAGATTGTTGCCCCAGAATTGTGCTGAAATGTTGGCACAAATGGCACATCTCAGGCCCTGCCCCCTTGTCTAGCATTTCAGAAGTAGGTGTACAACCCCTATGTGTGCCAGTTTGTTCCCTTTTTTTACACAGATATTTGGCGTAGACGCATTAGTAAACGTGGGCCAGTGTTTGCTGTGTGAGGCAGGGGGCTCTGTGCGGTGCCAGGAGATACGATACAGCGCTCTGATCTATGTGCTGGTATATATTTACCCCCCTGATTAGTGCTGGGTTAAAGGGGTTGTGTAGAGTAAAGATAGCGATGACCAGGCTGAGCGTGGGAGTTCAGTGTGGCAGAGTGTGATGACCGGGCAGGAGAAGAGAAGCAGGAGGCTGTGTGTCCAGCCAGGCCA
The DNA here is from genome assembly GCF_014858855.1 of Bufo gargarizans. Lineage (NCBI taxonomy): Eukaryota > Metazoa > Chordata > Amphibia > Anura > Bufonidae > Bufo > Bufo gargarizans. Next base: position 183,819,718 of record NC_058084.1, read on the forward strand.
GTCCCTAAAGTAATGGAAGAAAAGGTATTTACTGATTTTAAAAAATGCTCATGTTTTTACTGTTCCCCTCTCTGAAAATTACAACTCCCAGCATTCCCTGTCAGATGCAGACCTTTGGGACCTGCTGAGAGTTATATTTTTCCTCTCTGCAAATTGCCATACTCCTAGGCCTATTCACACTATGTATACCATGATAGAAACTGCTTTGGCTTCTGTGGCTATCTATGCTGCAGCTAAGCCATGAACGGACACTGCATCCAAAGTGGACATGTCTGTTCTTGGGACAGTTGCAGGTTTTAACCCCTTCAGGACAGGGCAATTTTTTTTAGCTTTTTCATTGTTTTTTTTTTTTTTTTTTTACCCCCAGCCCTCCCAGAGTCAAAACTTTTATTTTTCCATTCACATAGCTGTATGATAGCTTGTTTTTGGCGGAATAAGTTGTATATGGCCGAATGCACACGGCCGTGTGCGGGCCGTGGAACCGCGGCCTGGATCCCTGCTGAGAGCAGGAGCGCACGGTTCCACAGCCCAAACACGGCCGTGTGCATTCGGCCTATATCTGTAAAGAATAAATCAAGGCAACTGGAAGTACTGTAGATTTCTTGAAAACGTTTCACTCGTTCTTCCAACGAGCTTTCTCAATTCTGAGTGACCGTACAAGGATTCTGGGAATAAGTTGTACAGCACCATTTACGGTTGTATACAATGTAGTGGGAAATGTTTTTTGTTTTTTTTAAATGGCGTAGAATTATACAAACAAAAACAAAGTTCCGCTACAGTTTTATGAGTTTTGTTTTCACAGCGTTTTCTATGCGGTAAAACTGACTTGTTACTTTCATTCTCTGGGTCAGTATGATTACATCTATACCATATATGCTTAGATTTCAATAACCTTTTTGTTTTTATGTCTATGGAGCTGTGTGAGGGCTAGTTTTTATTGATACCATGTTGGAGTATGTACGACTGTTTGCTCACTTTTTATTCAACTTTCTTTAAACTTTTTTACACTTTTTAATAATTCCACTAGGGAACTTAAACAAGAAATTATTAGATTGCTTCTGACCTAGACTCCAATTCATTTCCATTGGAGTCTATCAGAGTTTCAGGCAAGTTCTTCTTGGGAACATAGCTGCTGCATCCTCAGATCATTTAGAAGGACCGAGCACCATCTGGGTACCCCTATCCCACTAGGTTTTTGAGCTCCCAGATGTTGTAGGCACATTTGAACATGGCTTCTGAGAAGTTAAAAGTGTGTGACTGACGTTATTGTCAATTGCATACATTAGCCCTCGGTGTCTGCTGTTTAAAACAGCAAGCACTTAGCGGCTATAGCACCTGCTGCGCTTGCGAGTGGGCGCCATCTTTAAATATCCAAATCACAATGTACCATATATTTAAACCTTTCATCAGTTTTGACATAGGCTAATTATGGCATTACCTTACAGGGTGGCCTCAACCCTACAAGGTTTTCAACCCCCCCCCCCCCCCCCCAGTTCATCTGCTGTGGCCCCCCTGATGATTTGAAACACTGTATTATAATGAGCAGTATACTTGCAATGGGGAGGAAATGCAATCCAATCAGAGCGGACCGCACACAGCCAGGGAGAAGGAGCTGAAGTTCTCGCGAGATTCCGCCCTGATTGGATCGCGCTCACAGCCAGGAAGAAGGAGACGCCCACAGCAGAAGACTGCGTCTCCTCCCCATTGTGAGTATACTGCTCATTATGATACAGCACGCCAAATCATCGGGGGGGGGGGGGGGGAGCACAGCCCTACAAGGTAATACCATAATTAGCCTATGTCAAAACTGATGAAAGGTCCTCTTTAAAGAGTTTTTCTGAGATATTATAACTGATGACCTATCCTGTGGATAGGTCATCAGTATCTGATCGGTGAGGATCTGACATCCAGGACCACTGCCGATCAGCTGTTTGAGAAGGCACGGGTGCTACTGTGAGCGCTGTACTCTTCTCTGTGCTTTTCCTAGGCCATGTTCATTAATCAAGTGACCTCAGCCCCATAGAAGTGGAAGGTGCTGAGCATGATACCAAGCACAGCCGCTATAGAATGTAAGGCGCTGAGCTTGGTGAGCTGGGAGGAGGCCGGGGCGCTACTGCTATCACTTAAAAAAAAATATCCTTTTGAATATGCCAGGAAACATTTCCTTCACTTTGGATATTGTTTAGGGTGGCTGGGGGACTGGGTGGTTCATCTAGGACATGGAATGTCCACATGTGACTGCTGTCCAAACTACTGACTGTAAATAACAGACACGGTTATCAACTAAATGAGTTGCTTAATGAGAAATAATTTGATACAGTGCAGTGCGCAATACTTTTCTGTTTAGCATACTGTATTATGTGCTAAAATGCATACATTCATGTACGTGAGACTGAAAAATGAACAAGTAAAATCTCCAGCTCTAAGGTGGGCCCCCAAAATCAATTCCATTGGTGGGCCCTAGGCCCCCCAGTCCGACACTGTATCTATCTATCTATCTATCTATCTATCTATCTATCTATCTTCTATCTGCCTATCACTATCATCTAGCTACATATCTTGATAGAAAATGTGTCCTCTCCTAGGTCCTCACAAAATCCAGCATTGTATAGTTGTATTCTGTATATGTTCACTTGTCAAGCTTAGAAGGTGAGTGAAAACTCTAGATGTAGATCATTTATACACTGCAGAAGCTGACAAATTCAATACCACATTACAAATTATGAAGAAGAATTACTGTGCTTTAAAAAAGATAAATACGTATAGGTCAAATAGGGCTATAAAGAGCACAAGGTGTATAGCAGGCTCCAGGGAACACACTAACAAGACCATACACCTTCACTAAATAGACTTTCAGACGCATTGAATTGATTTTTCTCAGCTTAGTATCCCGGAGTAATTCTGACTTCTCAAGCATTCAGTATACCTTATATCATTTTGTACACAAAGTAGCTGTAAGGAAGTATATGCAGAAATCAAAAGTCAATAACTTATTGCCTGGTGTCTTTGCGGAAACCAAGCAAAATAGTATTTTCTTCTTTTTTTCTGATGTCCGATGACCTTCAATGCCATTGCATTAATATTAGTTTCAATATGATGTACAATAATCTAAAGTATACAACAAAGCAATGCATGCAATTGTAGTTTGTATATTTGCCATCATGCCATATTTCTTTACATGTTCATTTTTGATATTCCCTAAAAATACAACAGTGCTGGTCAGAACATTCAAATAACAGGGTCAATCATAGTATCCAGCTTGGTGGCCTCATAGCAGCAACAAAACAACCAGGACAGTGACAGTGAGCAGTACTGGGCAAACATGCAATGCAAGCTGTAGAGCCAATATAATACCATCCATAGGGGACATTTAATATGAGACTACAGATGAGCGAAGCTTCGATTCGACTGCTTCGCCGAATTTCACGAAGAAATTTGCGTTATGACAAATTACTTTGACACGAAGCAAATTTATTTGTGAGTACTAGGCACTATGACAGGGAATGGTGATGGTACCACCTCCCGTCATTGAACCCCTGAGATGCCGCGTTCATAGCTGATCGCCCCTGAGATGACCATGGAAGGATGTCAGGGGTTAATCTGTTAAAAAAATAAAAAAATACAAATGCTCACCTTATCCATTTGCTTGCAAAGAGTTTGCAGTGGCCATCTTGATTGAAGATGTAGAGATTTTGCGCTAAAAATTTTGCACAAGATATTGAATGAAGATGGCCGCGGTGGACTGTTTGAATGCAAATGAATGTGAGCATGACATTTTTTTTCACCTACAAATTTTCCCTGAAATTCGTATCAAAGTCCACTTTGTGAACTTCGATTCGCTCAACACTATATCAGACCTTATAATATATTACCCACTGTATTTATACACGCACACAGTTGTAATAAAAAAATTATGTAAACCCTATTATTTACCTAGCTATTACCGGGATTTCTTTACTCATTTCTGAAGTTTTCATTCATCCAAACCTAGCATTGTCATCCAAACCTAGCAATGTCATCCAAACCTAGCATTGTCATCCAAACCTAGCATTGTCATCCAAACCTAGCATTGTCATCCAAACCTAGCATTGTCATCCAAACCTAGCATTGTGGAAAGACTCTACGAAGGAAGGAAAACATTGCGGCCCATCTCAAGTTTGCCTGAGATCACCTGGATGTTCCATTATACTTCTTAAAAAGTGTTCTATAGACTGATAAAAGTGGAACTCTTTTCACAAATGCTAGGTTTGGAGAAAAAGAACACTAACACCAAAACCATACGCCAACTGTGAAGCATGGTGGAGGGAGAGCACAAAGTAAAGCTACTTTCAGACCTGCGTTAGGTGCGGATCCGTCTGGTATCTGCACAGACGGATCCGCACCTATAATGCAAACGCTTGTATCCGTTCAGAACGGATCCGTTTGCATTACCATGAACAAAAATAATGCATTGTTCATGATAATGCAAACGTTTTCAATTGCACCATATTGTGTCAGTAAAAACGGATCCGTCCCCATTGACTTACATTGTAAATCAGGACGAACCCGTTTGGCTCAGTTTCGTCAGAAGGACATCTAAACACTACAAGCAGCGTTTTGGTGTCCGCCTCCAGAGCGGAATAGAGGCTGAACGGAGGCAAACTGATGCATTCTGAGCGGATCCTTATCCATTCAGAATGAATTGGGGCTGAACTGATCCGTTTTGGGCCGCTTGTGAGAGCCCTGAAACGGATCTCACAGGCGGACCCAGAAACGGCAGTGTGAAAGTAGCCTAAGTTAACTAAACAATGGATGAAGAAGGAATGACTGGAGTCAAAGTTCTGACCTTAACTCTATGGACATGTTGCGGTATGACCTGAAGAAGGGCTTGTGCAAGCAAGGCATCCCAGAAATATTGATGAACTAAAACAATTTTCAGAGAGAGATGGTCCAAAATTCTTCCTTAGCATTATGCAAATCTTATTTGCAGCTACAGGATTTGTTTGGGGGCATTCATTGCTGATAAAGATAGATCTGTAGCTCATTACATTCAAGAGTTCAGTATTTTTTCTCTGCCCTATGGATGTTTATTTAAAGGGAATGTGTCATCAGAAAATGACCAATTGTTTAAATCATGTTTTCATGTTAAAGAATTTTTGGTGGCTATTATTAATTTTGCACGTCACTATCTATATTTTAAAAAAATATATCATAAAATCCTAATAATAGGCGCCACTCCATGGTTTGTACAGATTACTTTACTGTAGGTATCTGCTTAGAATTACAGGCAGGATTAGAATGCCAGATATCACCTCATGATAGGGTTGACTGAATTGAAGTATCCAAAGTGGACTTCGTTCCAAATTTCAGGAAAAGTTTGATTAGGCGCTAAGCCGAATTTCCTCGTGCTTCATGGTAATGAATCAATTTTCTCTGAAATGGCGTAAAAAAAAAAAAAACATACTCATCTCATCCATTTGAGCATGAAGAGGCCACCACAGCTATCTTGATTGACCATCCTGCTTGTAATCTTGTGCGCGTTGACGTATGATGTCCCCATGCCGACCAGCGTGATGATGTCATCATGCACTGCGTGAGATTTTGTGCAGGATCTTCAATCAAGATGGCCACGGGGGCCTCTGAGTGCTCAAATGGATAAGATGAATATTTTTTAACCCCTGAAAGGCCTTCATTTTAACATCAGATGCAAAAGTCAGTGATGAATGGGGCATCTAAGAGGTTCAATGACGGAGGGGCGGCGTAATTGCTCTTCCCCCATCATTGCGCCTGCTACTTACAAAAAATTGCGCTTCTTGACAAAGTAATTTGTCACAAAGCATATTTCTTTGTGAAATTCAACAATTTTTTTTTTTTTTTTTACTTTGCTTAGCAATAATAGATAACACAGGACCAACCATTCACAATAAGTGATTATCTAAGCTCATATTGTACAACAACCTCATACCTAGAAGTCAACGAGGTCCCCTCCTGACCATTGTGCCTATGGCCAAGTGGTTGCCATAAGGCATATCTCTAAATTCTGTTAAGAACAGCTCAAGCAGTATGGCTGCCCCCATTATCATGTTCAATACTTAGACTAAAAACAATCTGCAATCAGAAAATATAAACAGGCTAGAAAAAAAAGATATGTGCTGCTGTCTGGTTTTAACTGGCAGAAAAATTGTTTGGCAACACATTTCCTTTAATGTGCTTAGTAAAAGATAGCAGCAGTACAACTGTTTGCCAATGTTATTGGTTTTGTTAGATTATAGTTTCCTAGAATTGTGACTTTAGATAATAATCAGCCAACATTGAATTATTACTTAATAAAGAAATACAGGTAATATGAAAGGGTTCACTTACTTTTTCTGTTTGCAACCTTAGCTTCTCTCTAGTCTCTAGTAGCCACCTAGGCTAAGTCCTGAGTCCGTGGAAAATCCCCATTCAACCTGCTGAAAAATCCACACATCATATAGATCTTGCTGTAGATCTCGCTGCAGATTTGCTGTAGAATCTACATTTTGCATTACAAAGTCTCAATCCATGGAGGAAAATCTGCGACTTTACTGTATAATGAGAGTGCTGCAGATGTGAAAATCCCTAGTATGCTCATATAGCCATACAGATTTAAAAAATATATATCCACAGGTATTGTGCTGTAAATTGCCATAAAATAAATGTGATACAATTTCATGTGGCTTTACATGTTATTTCCATTTCCAGGGTTCATCTCTGTTATAAATGAGTTGACTGGAAAAGAGAATTGTCCACCAATGCAGTCCATAATTGCAATTGTAATAGGCTGCCACCCGGGGCTTGTCCCTTCATGCCCTTTGCTCCCGTTTCCCACCACCTGATTTGCTAAGATTGTAGTTCCTCAGCACAGGTTCTTCCCACTCGTTAATAAATGGAGATAGGATCAAGCAAGGCTTGTCCCCTCTATTCAGGGAACTCGTTGCAGCTGCATATAATTGCAACTCACTAAGTAGAGTATCTCATCAAAGAACCCATGAGCAATTAGAAATTGGCTACGTCCATGAACATCCTCGGGTCTAGCCAGGGGCGTCGTTGGCTCAGAACATTCGGGGCTTGAGCCCCGGATGTTTTGTCCAGTGCCCCGAATGTTCTGCTGGCCTGGTAGCATTTTTTTTTTATTTGACTATTCCGGGGCCCTTTAATATTAATTGGACCTCGGCAACCCACCACAGGTCATCCCCCCACCCCCTTTGTACTTGTTCCGCTGATCCGCTACTTGTGGGCTGCGCAGGCATGAGTTCAGTCACTTCGGTGCGCAATCCCGTCCTGCGGTGCGTGATCCCGTGGCGGGTTGCGGGATCACATATCGCAGGACGGGATTGCGCACTGAAGCAACTGAACTCATGCCTGCGCAAGCCCGCAAGTAGCGGATCAGCGGCACAAGTAGAAGTACTCCCATCAATATTAAAGGACCCAAGCAAAGATTTCTGCAGTGGTGAGGAAATGAACCATTACAGATATTGGAAAGTTACCGAATGTTGTATTATATAATGTCTACTGTACTGCACTTCATTTGTGTAAACCAGAACCACCCCTTTAAGCATGCCTTTAATGTGCAATTTCAACACAGTGGGCTTGTGTCCCGGATGTTTTCAGATCCTAGCAACGCCCCTGGGTCTAGCACTTATCTATGGTAGGCTAGTTTCATATCTGAGTTTATAAATCCGGCAGGCTGTTCCGGCATTGGCATAGCATAGCCGGATACTGCCGTTCACTGTCGGATCCTATTGACTACAATGTGATCCAACGGGGATCTGACCAGATTCCAGCATGAGCGCTAAATTTCAACTGAAATGAAAAACCACTGTGTGCACCAGTTATTGTCAGACCGAAACATAACTCATGCTGGAAACTGGTGATGCCAGAACAGCCCAGCCAGAATAAAAAAAACGTAGATGGTAAACTAGCATTACTTTCTGATATTCAAGTCAATATTCATGAATAAACCCATTGCAAGTATTAAATGTATGTTCATATGTGCATTGCACTTTTACATCATGTTGTAAAGAGTTGTAGTGCAGTTCCATCAACAATGTAGCTTTGATTTTCCTAGTAGTAAGTCGTGTATATTTTAATGTGGAAGTTGTGTACGCTCATGTATTTTCTACATCCTATATATTCCTCACATTAAATATGAGTTATCTATAAAAGATTCAGATACTACTCTTACCTTCTAGCTTGCCCATGGCAAAATGCCACATTCATAAACTTGCTGACATGTTGGCACTCTCTTATCACTATGTACAACCTTCTAGTTATTAGAATATGCAGCAGGTTCTGCACATCCTGACAACGGCGATATAATAAGAGGCTGGCTTACTCAGATACAGTCATTAAAGATTCTTATGTAAAACTGTTTCCATGTACATAGCTCAAAGCACTGAAAAACATTAAGTGCTAATGGATTGCTATTTAAATGCCAAAGAAACATTGATGGGAAATAAAATAATAGGTATCTCTGAAGTTCTGAAAAAAGTAAAATGTCATGATCCAGAGTAATTTATACTCTCATAAAATATGCATTCAATGAAGCATATATAATGAGGTTAAAATGTGCCAACAGACTGTCTCATCCATGTAAATTAACAAGACAACAGGAAACAACCAAACTACAGATGAAGAAGTCCTAATGAGACCAGGGATGGTTGTCCAAACAAAGCAAGCAAAATCATGAAGGACTAGGAAGATTATTATTAGTTATTTATTTGTTTAAATCACTAAAACTTTTCTAAACTGTTTTTATTTTTTGTGACTAAAGATGTTTTATTTTATTTTCTATACACGATTATAGGGTGGCCATCTTACCTGAGTTGCTAATTAATGGTATTTTCAGGTACTTAGATATTGATGATCTATTCTTAGGTACTCAATATCTGATTGGTGGGAGTAAGGAGTGTTGGACATCCACCAATCTGATATTGATTGCCTGTCCTGAGGAGAACTGTTGGGCAGAGACTATAAAGTGGACAGAGCCAGATGCGAAAGGTTCCCTCCACTGTGTAGTGATCCTGCTGGGGTGCTTCAGCTCAAGTGAATGGGAGCTGATCCGCAGTGTGTCAGTGTTGTCAATTAGTGATGAGTGGCAGGGGCAATATTCGAATTCACAATATTTTGCGAATATTTGGGCGAAAATTCATCATATATTCGCGAATTTGAGAATCCACGATTATTTTTGCAATTGCGAAAATCGGCAATGTAATATGTGTGTATTGAGCGCGCAATACAGGCGAGGGTCATTGTTGCTACATTTTTCATGTTGCTAGAAGTTTCCTGAGACTGGTGAAAATGGTTGGCAAGGCAGAACATTACAATAGCTTTATATGGAGATAGAGTGCTCCAATATATTTGCGATTGCGCAAATCGGCAATTAATAATGCAATTATTTTTACGCAATACGTGCAACTTCACATTTTAGCAAGCCTGACTACATATTACTGATTGGTGCACCAAGATTGGTGCACCAAGTATTGTCACACTACCTAACACCCTGCAGCTACACTATATCAGGATATAACCTACATTGACTATCTCCCACTAACTATCTGTAATATATATATATATATATATATATATATATATCTATAGTACAGACCAAAAGTTTGGACACACCTTCTCATTCAAAGAGTTTTCTTTATTTTCATGACTATGAAAATTGTAGATTCACACTGAAGGCATCAAAACTATGAATTAACACATGTGGAATTATATATATAACAAAAAAGTGTGAAACAACTGAAAATATGTCATATCCTAGGTTCTTCAAAAAAGCCACCTTTTGCTTTGATTACTGCTTTGCACACTCTTGGCATTTCTTGATGAGCTTCAAGAGGTAGTCACCTGAAATGGTTTTCACTTCACAGGGGTGCCCTGTTAGGTTTAATAAGTGGGATTTCTTGCCTTATAAATGGGGTTGGGATCATCAGTTGCGTTGTGGAGAAGTCAGGTGGATACACAGCTGATAGTCCTACTGAATAGACTGTTAGAATTTGTACTATGGCAAGAAAAAAGCAGCTAAGTAAAGAAAAACGAGTGGCCATCATTACTTTAAGAAATGAAGGTCAGTCAGTCCGAAAAATTGGGAAAACTTTGAAAGTGTCCCCAAGTGCAGTCACAAAAACCATCAAGCGCTACAAAGAAACTGGCTTACATGCGGACCGCCCCAGGAAAGGAAGACCAAGAGTCACCTCTGCTGCGGAGGATAAGTTCATCCGAGTCACCAGCCTCAGAAATCGCAGGTTAACAGCAGCTCAGATTAGAGACCAGGTCAATGCCACACAGAGTTCTAGCAGCAGACACATCTCTAGAACAACTGTTAAGAGGAGACTGTGTGAATCAGGCCTTCATGGTAGAATATCTGCTAGGAAACCACTGCTAAGGACAGGCAACAAGCAGAAGAGACTTGTTTGGGCTAAAGAACACAAGGAATGGACATTAGACCAGTGGAAATCTGTGCTTTGGTCTGATGAGTCAAAATTTGAGATCTTTGGTTCCAACCACCGCGTCTTTGTGCGACGAAGAAAAGGTGAACGGATGGACTCTACATGCCTGGTTCCCACCGTGAAGCATGGAGGAGGTGTGATGGTGTGGGGGTGCTTTGCTGGTGACACTGTTGGGGAGTTATTCAAAATTGAAGGCATACTGAACCAGCATGGCTACCACAGCATTTTGCAGCGGCATGCTATTCCATCCGGTTTGCGTTTAGTTGGACCATCATTTATTTTTCAACAGGACAATGACCCCAAACACACCTCCAGGCTGTGTAAGGGCTATTTGACCATGAAGGAGAGTGATGGGGTGCTGCGCCAGATGACCTGGCCTCCACAGTCACCGGACCTGAACCCAATCGAGATGGTTTGGGGTGAGCTGGACCGCAGAGTGAAGGCAAAAGGGCCAACAAGTGCTAAGCATCTCTGGGAACTCCTTCAAGACTGTTGGAAGACCATTTCAGGTGACTACCTCTTGAAGCTCATCAAGAGAATGCCAAGAGTGTGCAAAGCAGTAATCAAAGCAAAAGGTGGCTACTTTGAAGAACCTAGAATATGACATATTTTCAGTTGTTTCACACTTTTTGTTATGTATATAATTCCACATGTGTTAATTCACAGTCTTGATGCCTTCAGTGTAAATCTACAATTTTCATAGTCATGAAAATAAAGAAAACTCTTTGAATGAGAAGGTGTGTCCAAACTTTTGGTCTGTACTGTATATATATATATATATATATATATATATGCTAACTAACTATCTAATGTAATTAAACAGTAAAGCACAGAGCACAACAATGTCACTGCTCTCTCTCTCTCTCTCTCTCTCTCAGAACTCCATAAAACTACAGAAAATGGCTGCTGTGGAAGTTCTTATATTGTACTGGGTAGACAACTTTCCTATTGGTTGCTAGGGATGTTGCTAAGCTCAGACAAAGACATTGCATCCTTCTCATTGTCTGACAAGCATAATGGAGGTTACTGATGAAAAAAAATCTAGAATATTCAAGAATACAAATATATAGCACTATATTCTAAATATTTGAAGTGGCGATATTCGAAATTAAAATGTGTAATATGAATATTCGCGCCCAATACTATTGGAAATTAGACAGTGAATGCGCCTTCAGTCCACCGCATTGTGGAAGCTCCAAACTGCTGATAGGTGGGGTGCAGGGTGTTGGACCCCCACACGATAGGTCATCAATATGTAGGTGCTGCAAAATCTCTATACAGAGATATACTTTCAAGCAGCAGGTATGTGTGAACAGTGATATTCCCATCTTAAACAGTTATGACATATTCACAGGATATAATTGAAATGGATGATAAGTATAGGTTCCTCCGAGACCCTCAGCTATGTCTGGTTCTTTGGTACTCTCCCCATAGAATTCAGTGGAGAAGCATGGGTTTTCAACAGTTCCTATAGATTTTATCCAATCCTATAAAATGCCCTCAATATGCCGTACCCCCCTCACATGTAATATACTTACCCCGCTCACTGCGCCGCTCCTGGTCCCCCGCACCACCGCTGCTGCTTCTCTATGTGCGTGGATGAAAACATCTGGTATCAGGGGAGCAGTCAATGGCAGGCGGGACTGGAACGAGCCTCCTTAGTGTCACCCGTGAGTCTCGTCACCGCCTGCCATTGGCTGCTCCCCCCGACACCAGAGGTTTTCATACACGCACATAGAGAAGCAGCGGCAGCGGTGCGGGAACGAGGAGCGGCGCAGGGAGCGGGGTAAGTATATTCAGTGTTGGGGGTCTGGCATATTGGTGGGCTTTTTATACTCTCGAATAGCCACTTTAATGGAAATTACTCCATCTCCTTTAAATTCTATGGCGCAAGCAGTGTCACCAGAACTAGAATCAGCAGATCTGATAAATGGGAATGTTTATTTCATGGACAGTGACAGATTCCTGTTGGCATGTACTGTATGGACTAGTTTGAAAGTATTTGGGTTGAATTCTAGAAAATCATGCAATTTATTAGCACAATAATTTACACTAAGATAGTTTGCTCCCTACTTTGCACTGATTTGTAAAGTAATGGCCACCATTTACCAGCTGCAAGGCAATGAAATCTGAATATTCAGTGGGTATTATGGCCTTTGCATATAAACATATAGGGGCACATTTATCAAGACGGATATTTTACATGCTGGTGTTATTATTTCCCCTACTTGCTTAAGATTCATTGCAGTTATTTAGAGGCACATGCCTGTTAATATTTGTAGTGCATCTTTGCAGGTCCCTGGCACAAAGTGGAGATCTATGTATTCAAGAGTGCTGGCGTAGATTTTCGCTATAATCTAGGCCAGTTTTCCTGGTGTAAATTAGTGACGTACCACCTGGTGAGCGTTGAGTAAAACCCCCAAAATGTTTGTAAACTTTGCACAACAGCATGCGCCAAAATTTTGGACTTTGTGCCTCTACTTCTGGTGCAAAGAGAATAATAAATGTCCCCCCCTACTGTATACCGCATACCAATAGCAAGCAAGTAAAAGCTTTATTATATGACAGTGCTGTGCTAGTATTATTGTCTTTTGTTAATTATAAAGAACCATCCATCATAAATACTGTCAATTCTAGAGCAAGGGTCTTAAGTAGTTCAGAAGAGGTCACTGAATTTACTTAACTTTGGAAAAATTGAGCTCACAGGCTACAGTCATACTGGATGATTCTGTCCGTTTTGATGGATGTGCTTTTCCTAATAACGGAAAGATTAAAAAAATCACCCTGGGCATGTTGAAGATATTTGAAAAGGTAACTGCTTGGGATATTGGACATCCAAGCATATTCTGCAAGCTTATTTTCAATACCATTTCATATACAACAGATCTTGGGCTAAAATGGTTTTTATTTCAATGGATTCTATGGTTTCTAAACTAGTTATATGATCACTTATCATTGCACTAGCTGAATACTGTATTGATTCAGTGCCGTTTAGGTAACCTCTGTATATAGTTATATAGGTATTAGTGCACAACTGTCACTTACATCTATCAGAGGAATAAGCTGTCCATAGGCCTTCAGGAAAATTATGTTCAATTATTTTCCAACAAAGTTGGCAATTCAACAAAATCACATTGAGAAACTGATACTAGATCATCATCATCTTCATTGGATAAGACAGAAGTGGTAGACAAGTCTCTTTACTTTAAAGTGCTATAAAGAAGCAAGTGGCTGTAAACATGATGCACGTATGATGTTTCTTAGAAGTTCAATGATTGTTCAAGATTTTGTTTTTAAGTCAACAAGGTGATGTATGCCACCCTAAACTATAAAAATAGCTCTATATTAAAGGGGTTCTGCAGTTTGTTTAAACTGATGATCTATGCTCTGGATAGGCACAGGCCTAGTGACATCACGACTAGTATCAACTGGCCTAGGCGCGGCTAAGCTCTGTTCACTTGAATGGAGCTTAGGCCCGCCCAGGTCAGTTGATACTAGTCATGATGTCACTAGGCCTGCGCCTATCCAGAGGATAGATCATCAGTTTAAACAAACTACAGAACCCCTTTAATATACAGCTATTTTTATAGTTTAGGGTGGCATACATCACCCTAAACACTACATCACCTCCTGGAGCGCCGCTGCCTTCTCAAACAGCTGATCGGCAGGCGTCCCCGGGGTCGGACCCCCGCCGATCAGATGCTGATGATCTATCCAGAGGATAGATAATCAGTTTAAACAAACTGCAGAGCCCCTTTAACTTTATATCTACCATAGTGTCATGTACAACCTCAGTTCCAAAAAGGTTGAGATGATGTGTAAAATGTAAATAAAACAGCATCTCTAAAAAGTTTGCATGAGACATCAGAAGGCTGGAAAAGAAAATGGTGCTACTAAAAAATACAGCTGGAGAAGCAATTTTGCTACTAAATCATATGACTGAGTATAAAATTAGCATTTTAGAGAGGCAGAGTCTCTCAGAAACAAAGATGGGCAGAGGTTCTCCAATCTGCGAAAAAAAAAATGCATCTAAAAATTGTGGAACAATTTCAGTAAAAAATGTTCCTTAATGTAAAATTACCAAGACTTTGAATATCCCTATGTTATGTTATATCTCTACGCCTATGATGTGGACAGCTTACATATCTGTAAAGGCATTATCAATACTGAACAGTATAGAGAGATTTTAGAACAACGTATGCTCCCATGAAGACAAATCTCTTTCAGAGAAAGCCTTGGATGTTTCAGCAAGACAATGTTAAACCATATACTGCATACATCACAACAGTAAGGCTTCGCAGAAGAAGAGTCCGGGTATTGAACTGGCCTACATATAATCGAAGACCCAGGATTGTTGAGCAGCTAGAATCCTACATCAGGCAAGAATAGAACAATTATTGTCTCCCAAAACTTCAGTAGTTGGTCTCCTCATTTCCCAGATGTTTATAGACTGTTGTTAAAAGAAGAGGGGATGCTGATTGTGGACATGGCCCTATCCCAACTTTTTTGTGATGTGTTGCTGTTATCAAGTTTGAAATTAGTTAATGTGGTCTCAATTCCAACATCTGATATGTTTTCTATAACATATTGCATTTTGTTCTTGTTTACATTTATCTACATTTTACACAGCATCTTAACTTTTTTGGGAATTGGGGTTGTAAATGAAAGGGGTGCTCATATTGCTAGGATATGCTATCAATATATAATGATGGTGGACAACCATTGTGACTCTTGTAGAAAATTAGGATGAAATGACAGTGGGCCTTAAGGCCCCCATACACAATAGTGTATTGTCGGCCAAACCTACTCTTTTGTTTATGGGAAGCTCCAGACTCTCCCTCCACAGGTGGTGTCGTGGGAGAAAAGGATCAGACAAAATTAACAATATTTTGTTCTCCCAGGAGATAAGCTGCCACAAGAAGTGTCTGGTAGCGGCTTTCTCTGCTCTCCCATAGAATATACATACATATTTGGTGAAGGTAAATGTGAATATTTATGGGGGAGCCAAGATGAAGTCACTAGAGACTGCTATTGGCTGACCAATTACTCAGCAGACAACTATTGAATGTGTATGCTCAGCGTTAGAAAAGAAGGTTCTCTTCTACTCCTGATGACTTCACTTGGTGTAAGAAAGTCCTTTAATGTATGACTGCTAACTGAAATTGAGGAAGCATTTAATGAGACTTAATATCTTCATAATATGAAAAAATTTAAGACTTTGTCTAGGATTTTGATATTGCTGGCTTATCCATAAGACAGGCTATTTATATCAGATTGACAGGGTTCCAACACTCGCGTCTCTACCAATCAACTGTTTCCTTGTAGATGCAGTGCCCTAGTTGACAGAGTTGGTAACTATAGCGCTGCTCCCATTGCACTGAATGGGAACAGTGCTGCAGTAATCTGCTCTGTCCACTGCACAGTGGAGGAGCTGTGTAGTTGTGATGCTGATTTCCAGGACTGAAACTTGAAGGTAAGGCCTGTTTTACAGGGATGTGCTATGTCGGATACTGACCAATGAGATATCGATGGCCTATCCTGAGGCCATCGATATCATAATCCTGGAATACCCCTGGAATACCCTGGAATACCCCGTTAAAGATTTGCTGTGCTAACTGTCTAACTGGCTCTGGTAAATAACTATTCCCCCTATAGTTAAAAATAACTTCTCTCAAGAACTAATTAGCAAATAGACCTCACTAATACTTCTGACAATGTTTCCCTATTGGGACCTACTGGGGTTGTGGTTCTTTGACCGTTGTCCTGTAGTAGAGACTCCTGTTTTCCTGTAGGGCTTGTATGTGTTCTATGCTGGGGATCTATTGCTTTGCTTAATTCCAATGCCCTGCTTGTGTAAGTATAAATGATGTGTACTAAGGAAAAAACAACCCCTGACTAAGGAAAACATGCATCTTTTTACAAAAACACTTTGGATAGTTTTTTTATTGCCAGTGGCTTCCATAGCTTGAACATCTAGATGGAAGAAGCATCACCGGCCAGGGTGTTTTTTTCCTGAGTACACATTATTTATGTTTACACAAGCAGAATGTTGGAATCAAGCAAAGCAAGAGATTCCCGGCATAGAACACGCACGAGCCTTACAGGAAAGCAAAGTCTGTATTACCGGACAACAGGACAGAGCCGAATATTCAATAAAGAGATTGATCAGAAGCCTTCGCTGTCTGTGCTGCCATCAATATCCACCACTCTACAGGTGATTCTGGCCAGGGGGGTATTAGGATCTGTAGGTGTCTGAGGTTTTGCCACCTGTTATTTCTGTTTCATATATACATATTCAGTTTAAATCTATTTCATGCAGTTAGCTGGGTAGTAATACCACTCTGATCACCCTCCTGTGATTTGGTCTATTTACACCACTTTCCATCGTTGCTTTATCTCCTGACCTACTGGTGCACTTGTTCAATTGCTACTAGCAAATACTATTTTCCATCCATACAATTTTCGGGTACCTACTTATTCCAAAAGGGACTGGCGCTTATTTTGTGGTTGACAGAAAATGGCAATGTGTCTGAGCATGGTTACACAGTTACGAGCTCACCTCTTACCGGTTTTCTACTGCACTTTCTATTTACAGGACAACAGACATTGAAGAACCACAACCCTAGTAGGTCACCATAGGGAAACAGTGTCGGAAATGTTAGTGGGTCTATTTGCTGACTAGTTCTTGAAAGCAGTTATTTTTAACTAGTGTTGAGGGCGAATATTCAAATTGCAAATTTTAATAGCGAATATCGCCACTTTGAGAATTTGCGAACATTTAGAATATAGTGCTATATATTCGTATTCACAAATAGTGTTGAATATTCTAATCGCAAATTTATTGTGAATATATTACATTGCCGATTTTTGCAATCAAGTAAACAATGACTGGAGATCACAAATTCTCCAATTTGCGAATTCGAATATTGCCTATGCCGCTCATCACTATTTTCAACTACGGAAACAATAGTTATTCACTACAGAGCAGAGTTGCCAACCAGAATATTTCTTTTTTCTGGACAATTTATCCCAAAATCACAGACAGCCAACATTTTTTATGGACAAATCGGAAAATCTTAATGAATGATAACAATTACAAGTAATATGTGTGTATAGCTCAATATATCTTTAACACCTCATTATCAGCATTTACTGTGAGCTGTAAAATGATGATAATTGCCACCAAAATCATTTAGTTAAAAAATGTCTTTAATCAAAATGTAAGCATTTCAGTCATTGTTTACTGTTAACAACTGTAAAATGGATGCTTCGCCAGGATATCTGATACGTCATTTTATATGACTGGACCCCTTTTACACATTGTCATGATATCTTTTAATATTCAGTTATGTATAGTATAATCATCTAGTCCTCGTGTTGTATTACTATGTGAGAGAAGTAAAGGCCTTGGTGCAAATAGCAACCAATCACAACGCAGCTTTCATTGAGTTATGGATAAAAGCTGAGCTCTGATTACTGAGGACATCGAGGTCAATTTCTCTGTCAAACGGTTTTGATAAATGAGGCTCCATTATTTAAATAAAAAGTCACTAAAATTGATAACGATGTTCTTCTGAAGAGCAAGATAAATAACATGTGTTTCTATAAATGTCTCATAGAAAACCGTGAACTGCCATCAAGTTCTACTGTTCATTTTCAGCTGGACATTCATTTTATTGAATCAGTACATATTATACCATATTTCTCTTTAATCTGCTGCCAGCTGTTTCCTTGAAAAATATTCACAAAATATTATTATAATTGCTTTATTTTATCATTCCAGTTTAGCCCCATACTAAACATGTCCTAAACTTGTCTTTTTTGTGGACAAGAATAGGCATTTCTACCTTTGGGAGTGAGAAAGTTGCGAAATGTACTCGGACGGTATCTGTATTTTGAAGACCATTTTGAAGACCATTTTGTTTGATTTAGCGATGATATACACAATAATCAGCTCATGTATAGGTCCCTTTAGGCACTTCCACCATTCTATGAAGGGGCCACCGCTCTAGAGGTAGTGGAGTATTCCCTTCATACTGTAGTTTTTTTTGGGCATAGCACAATACATAGTTGTGGCTCTGCCTGCTACTGAATCTCACTGCACTTCAGTCTCATTCAAGCGAAGCAGAGCAGTGCAGTGCCAGGCACTGTATATTGTATATGGCATGTATATAATATATTGTAATTAGTGATGAGTGAAGTATTCAAAAATTCTATATGGCTGCTTTGCTGAATATTACAAAAGATTAGTTCATCACAAAGCACATTTCTATGTAAGTAGTGGGTGCAATGGCAGGGAGCAGTGATTCTGCTGCTCCCCGTCATTGTACCCCACAGATGCAGCATCCATAGCTGATCATGGAATCTGACAGCAATATTACAACCATCTTGGATTCAGCCATTTTCCAGTGTACTTAGTGCAGGGAGAGACGTTAGCAGGCTCTAGGGACAGTGCTAGGAAAGACTTGAAAACTTTTGCTCAATAGAAGTTCAGGGAAAGAGCATTAGAAGTGTAGGGAAAGGATAGGGAGGAATTATCCCACAGTATTGAAGCAGAACAGGGTCCAATAGGGGTGTACAGCCTGGGTAATAGGAATCCTATTACATCTTGTTGCACTGACTGCGGATCCTAATTGCCATTATACAGCAATTTTTTGTGTATTAGTGTGGGGGGGAAGGGGATTAGCCATTGTGTGTTGAAGTGAGAAAAGTACAGCCCTTTATGGCATGTAATATTGGGGAAAAAAAGTATTATTTGTCGTTCACGGACGCAGTTATATGTTCTAAAGCCCTTTTTGGCGTGTATTAGTGGGGGGGGGGGAAGAGGCTTATTAGCCGTTGTGTGCTGAAGTGTGAAAATTACAGTCCTTTTTGGCGTGTATTAGTGGCAAACCCCCAAAAATATTTTTATGCTGTTCACGGCCACAGTTATATTTTCTAAAGCCTCTTTTTGGCGTGTATTAGTGGAGAAAAAGAAAAGGGGCTTATTAGCCGTTGTGTGGTGAAGTGAGAAAAATTAAAGCCCTTTTTGGCATGTATTAGTAGCAAAAAAATATATTATTTGCCGTTCACGGCTGCAGTTATATGTTCTAAAGCCTTATTTTGGCGTGTATTAGTGGGGAAAAAAAGGGGGCTTAATAGCCGTTGTGTGGTGAAGAGAGAAAATTAAAGCCCTTTTGGCGAGTGTTAGTGGGGAAAAAGAAAAAGGGCTTATTAGCCGTTGTGTAGTGAAGTGAGAAAATGTAAAACCTTTTTGGCGAAACCGTTCACAGCCGCAGTTATATATTCTAAAGCGTTTTTTTTGGCGTGTGTTAGTTGGGAAAAATAAAAAGGACTTTTTAGCCGTTGCGTGGTGAAGTGAGAAAATTAAAGCCCTTTTAGGCGTGTATTAGTGGCAAAAAAACAACTTTCTTTGAAGTTCACGGCCGTAGTTACATGTTCTAAAGCCTTTTTTTTTGCATGTATTAGTAGGAAAAAAGGGGCTTATTAGCAGTTGTGAGGTGAAGTGAGAACATTAAAGCCCTTTTTGGCGTATGGCAGTGGGGGAAAAGAAAAAGGGCTTATTAGCCGTTTTGTGGTGAAGTGAGAAAAATAAAGCTCTTTTTGGCGTGTATTTTTATTTATTTACTTATTTGATCTAACAGTATGTCAGCTAGAGAATTGACAGGCCCTGCACAGGGGAGGGGCACAGGCCTAAATGCTTCTGGCGCAGGCAAAGGTCGCAGCAGAGTAAGGGGGCGTGGCAGCAGGGGTCACTTCGAGAGTCCTGAGCTCCCAGTGTCAGCTAGCGGTCGTGTCTTGACCAGCAACCCAGCGGTTCTTGAATGGTTGTATCGGTCTTCGACTTCATCGCAAGTGACATCAGATGCCCCCAGCCAAGAGTCGGTGAGTTCGTCAGACACAACACTTAGTTGGCATGGCCTGGGAGCAGGTACTGTTCCCTCACCTGTCCTCAACCTGCCTCTGTCCTTTTCTGTTCCCTCAGCAAGAGAAGTACTATATTCTGTGGGCTCAGCTCCACCATACAGCAAGGACGAGCTACAGTCAGCAGCTACTTCCCAGCCAAGATCCGGAGTAGAAATCGGGTAGGCGGGCAAGTAGTGATGATGATAGTGGCATGGGAGCTGGCGTTGCAAGCAGTCAGGCTCCTGGCTCAGAGACTGTTGAGGACGACATCAGTGACGAGCAGACAGTACTCGATTATGATGTAGCCGATCGCAATTGGGAGCTGGGTGACGAAGGGCCTTCATCATCATCGGAAGAAGAGGGTCGCTGCTTTCGCATGAGGCAGAGGTGAAGCTAGAAAGTCGGTAGCATTGCTTGGTGTCAGCAGGATGGCAGCAGTGGGAGGTCGGGAGCCAAACATGCCCGGGGTAGACCACCCGCTTCGAAGGAGCCTAGAAAGTAGTGGTGCAGCGATTCACGGAGGCAGTGGCGGTAGCAGTGAGTCAGTGCAGTGTGTTGGGGGTAAAATCACCTACTCAGCGGTGTGGCAGTTTTTTGTTAAGCCGCCAGGGCAGGTGAATATGGCCAATCTGTGGGCAGAAAGTAAAGCGTGGCCAGGGTCCTGTGTCAACATATGCAGTGCCACCATAAAGTGGCCTGGGAGAACCGTGGCTCCAATGTGGTGGTCCAGCCTGCCGCAGCAACCACTGCATCACCCAGTGGCACGCACCCGATTTCAGGCAGTCAAGGCTCCACCACCTCAGCCAAAGGAAGCTGTCTATCCTTCCCATCATCTGCTGGTCCTGATTCTCCTGCTCCTCCTCCTCCTTGTCAGTCATTCCATCAGCAATTGATCACCGAAGCGATTGCCAACAGACAACAGTATTTGTGGTACTGCAGTCCCTCCCTTTCCAAGTGGTGGACTCTACACCTTTCAGAGAACTGATGGCTTGTGCAGAGCCGAGGTGAAGGCGAAGTCCAAAGCTGTCATTTATTTTCCAAAAAGGCAGTACCAGCCCTGCACACATATGTAGAACATAAGTTGGGCCAGTCCTTGAGCCTATCTATGTCTGCTAAAGTGCACGGCAGCACCGACGTGTGGAGCTGTAACTACGGTCAAGGACAATATATGTATTTTATGGCCCACTGGGTAAATGTGATTCCTGCCAAGCCAAACCAGCAACTTGGCCAGGTGATGCTGCTTCCGCCACCACGTTCTTACGCCATTTGTTCTGCGACAATGTCCGCCTCTGCCTCCTCATCCTCCAATGTGTCCTCAGCCTCCACTGCATGGACAATTCACAGTGCCCCACCAGCATACCACATGGACGAACAGAGTCACACAGGGGAGGAACTGCTCCGCATCCTTCATCAAGAAATCGAATCATGGCTTTCTCCGCGACAACTCAAAATCGGAACCATGGTGACCGACAATGAGAAGAACATGGTTTCAGCACTGGGTCAAGGAGGGCTGAGCCATGCGCCCTGCATTGCGCATGTGTTCAATCTGGTTGTGAAGCATTTCCACCCATCTGCAAGACAACCTAAAAATGGACAGGAAACTTTGTATGCATTTCAGCCGCTCGTACACTGCCATACACACCCTCCTTGAGCTACAGTGGCAGAACTGCGTCCTCCAACATAGGCTGATATGCGACGTTTCCACCCATTGGAATTCCACCCTTCATATGTTGGACCGACTATACGAACAGAGAAAGGCCATAAACAAGTTCTTGATGATATAGGCGGACAGAGGTACGCCACTGTGTAACGTCTGTTAGCCAGTGGCAGCTCATGCGTGACACCTGCCGTTTGCTCGTGCCATTTGAGTAGGCCACTGTCAGGACTACGGGATGAATGTCATTCCACTGATTCATATCCTGGAAAAGATGCTGGTACATCTGATTGGTCAGGGGACTGGAGACGTGGCGCATACATTTCACAGCCACATGAACCATGTCCTGTGCGGGCTGAACTGGAGGAGTAGGAAGAGATTAGAGCACAAGCAATGTGTAGGGAAATGGGTGGAGCAGGAGCAGCCGGAGGAGCAAGAGGGAGATGAGGCAGAGTACATAGACACACTGTATCTTCATTCAGCAGGACCTGCAGTGATGTCACACCGCTTGCCAAGTGGTGAGCGCGGTGGTGTAATCGCAGGACTTTTTGTAGGTCCTGAAGAAAGAAGACCTGCACGATCAAGTGGATGAGGTGAGGTTTTTTCATTATTTTTAAACCCTCCATGGCCATTTTATTTAGCATTCTGTCTTAAGAATGGGTTTATTTTCTGTTATAACCATGTTATAACAGAAAATAATAAAGTGAAGTTCGGCTCCCCTTTGACTTTAATGGTGTCCGGGTTCGGAGTCAAGTTTGGGTCCAGGGTTCGCTTATCCCTAAAAATGAGCCATCCGTAAAAATGAGCCATTTTAAATAATGAAAGGTATTTGAGAATATGTTTATAATAAAGTAATATTTAAGTATTTTAATTTTCTTAATTCCCGGAGAACCCCTTTAAGTTCTCAGTCTGCCCCTGGCTGTACAAATAAAGTGCTGGATTGCTTTCAGAAACAGCTGAAAAAAATGCTGCACTTTCTGATATTGACATGTATTATGAATTCCAATGAATGATCAAATTGTAGCTATATTATAATGGACATTTTACATCTTTTACATGAATGTGAGGTTTATTTACTTGAATATTTAGATCTGATTCCTTTTTTTATTTATTCTCATTCTACAATAAATAAAAACACTGTATCTGAGTATGGGAATTGTTAGAAGTAACAGTAATATGATGCTAGAATTTAGTGGCCTGTCTCTTTAATACTTTAAAGACCCGGAAAACACTCCTAGCTTGTGTATATATAAGCAGGCAAGCACAGTGAACATCAAGGTTAATGGATTTCTCTGCACCAGGAACTTTTATGCTTTAGTCTAAACTGTTATTTTACTATATCCCTGCCGATTTACAAATTAACCTGCAGTCAGCTGCTCTGAGGAGATAGCTTTGTTCCATAAATATCAAGAAATTCATATGGCTGTAATGTTTGTAGGTGGCAAATCTCATTCTATACTACCATTACCTGTTCCCATAATTAATTAGAAAAGGCTATTTTATGGACAGAGACGTGAGTGCAGCTCATCATATTTGCAGATGCTCAGGCTCTCATGAGGAATGAATATTTTTGCTCCTATCAAAGGTAAAGTCTGGATTTCACTTTCTCAGCTTAATATGAGCCAATGATTTTGTGCTGAATACATTTCCCATATTAACGTGTGTTATAATTTGCTAAAAAAAAAAACGGCATTTTATATTATTATTATTTATATGTTTAAAACCCTTTGCAAACACTCATCAATTCAAATAAAAAGCAGGTGAAGAAACAAACCCAGGATCTCCAGGGCCCATGAAACATGAATACATTTTCAGTGTACCAAGAATTGGATATGAAGTGCCAGGAGGATAAATAGCGAATGTCATTTAATAGGACTGTTGTGCGTT
Source organism: Bufo gargarizans (assembly GCF_014858855.1). Taxonomy (NCBI): domain Eukaryota; kingdom Metazoa; phylum Chordata; class Amphibia; order Anura; family Bufonidae; genus Bufo; species Bufo gargarizans. The sequence continues at coordinate 183,843,619 of NC_058084.1, forward strand.
GCGATATAGCAACAGCTGTAACTTATGCCGGAGGGACTATGTTAATCAGACAGCAGATGGCGCTGTGTTCACTATTAGTGTTTACTAATTTATAGTCACTAGTCTCTATGTTCTCTATGATTTTCATGTGACAGTTACTCTTGTATACACGGGCATAGCCATAGGGGAAGCAGGGGAAGTAGCTGCTTTGGGGCCCGAACTCAGAAGGGGCCCACCCAGGAGCCGGACTAAAAAGATTTTATTGTCAGGGCCCCCTTAACTGTATTATAAAATTATATTATATACAGTCAGGTCCATAAATATTGGGACATCGACACAATTCTAACATTTTTGGCTCTATATACCACCACAATGGATCTGAAGTGAAACAAACAAGATGTGCTTTAACTGCAGACTGTCAGCTTTAATTTGAGGGTATTTACATCCAAATCAGGTGAACGGTGCAGGAATTACAACAGTTTGCATATGTGCCTCCCACTTGTTAAGGGACCAAAAGTAATGGGACAGAATAATAATCATAAATCAAACTTTCACTTTTTAATACTTGGTTGCAAATCCTTTGCAGTCAATTACAGCCTGAAGTCTGGAACGCATAGACATCACCAGACGCTGGGTTTCATCCCTGGTGATGCTCTGCCAGGCCTCTGCTGCAACTGTCTTCAGTTCCTGCTTGTTCTTGGGACATTTCCCTTCAGTTTTGTCTTCAGCAAGTAAAATGCATGCTCAATCGGATTCAGGTCAGGTGATTGACTTGGCCATTGCATAACATTCCATTTCTTTCCGTTAAAAAACTCTTTGGTTGCTTTTGCAGTATGCTTTGGGTTATTGTCCATCTGCACTGTGAAGCGCCGTCCAATGAGTTCTGAAGCATTTGGCTGAATATGAGCAGATAATATTGCCCGAAACACTTCAAAATTTATCCTGCTGCTTTTGTCAGCAGTCACATCATCAATAAATACAGGGGCGTAACTAGAAGAGACTGGGCCCCACAGCAAACTTTTGTATGGGGCCCCCTCTCCCCCAAGAAAACTACTGATCGTTACACAAAAACAAGCCCTCACATAGACCGAAATATAGAAGAGTAATTTTTTTAAGTAATTAAACCAAATAAAAACTACACAAGTTTTGTATCGTATTGAGCCGCAGAATAAAGACGTCATTTTTAGTGAACGCCGTGATGTCAAAACCTCAAAAACCTTGGCGGAATTGTGTGTGTTTTTTTATTTTTTTTTAACCCACAAATAATTATTTTTTTTCCTGCTTTCTGATACAAGACATGGTAAATTAAGTGGCGACATTTAAAAAATGCATCTTGTCCCACACAAAATAAGCCCTCATATGACTATGTGAATGGAAAAATAAAAAGGTTATGGCTAATGTAAAAATGAAAATGGGCCCGGTCTTTAAGGTGCAAAAGGTATCAAACTACAATGTTTATATTGCTTGCTCTTTTTGAGAGCATCAGGGTTTTTGCACATTTTACATACACAACTCTGCTACTTGCGCACACACACAGCTTTGGGTGGCACATTATATATCACTGTGTTGCACATTTTACATACACCGCTCTAGATGCCACATTATATATCACTGTGTTACACATTTTACATACACATGCTGTGCACATTATACATTCCTCTGTCGCATACGGCTCTGCTACATACACCACACACACACTACTGTGCTGGATTCACACTATACACCTTGGCGCCCCCCCCAAATTTCTACCCCTCATGATCATGTCCATTTCTTGCCCCCTCATCATTTCACATTTCTGCCCCTCATGATTCATATCCATTTATTGCCCCCCCATCATTTCACATTTCTGCCCCTCATGATTCATGTCCATTTCTTGCCCCCCCATGTGCCAATATCATAGTGCCATCCTCTCCCCCTGCCCCCTAATTTGCCAGTATCAAGTGCCTCTCTCCTCCCCCCCTCCATGTGCCAGTATCATGAAGCCAATAGCACCCCCCCCTCCCCCGTGGCAGTAAAGTAACAGTGCAGTATTTAAAAAAAAAAAAAAAAAAAAAAAAAACGTTTATACTTACCTCCATGTCAGCGATGCGATGCAGCCTCTAGTGTTGAAGATTTGGTGCTCGTGTTCTTATTTAGTCTGTCTTTCAGAAAAGTTTATGATGGGATTCGAACCCTTGACCTTCTGTATCTCAGGCAAAGCACTTACCCACACAGCTATGACAGCTGTATAGCCGGTTACTTAAAAAAAAAATATATATATATATATATATATATATATATATATATGACTTCTACTGTAGATAACTTTGATACCTAGTGTACAATCATACACATGACAGTTGCCCCAACACACCCAGCTCTGCTACATCCATACACAGTGTGCTGGGGCAGCTGTCATGTGTATGTACACCAGCTATCAAAGTTTCCTAGAGTAGAAGTTATATATATATATATTTTTATTTTTTTAAGTAACTGGTGATACAGCTGTCATAGCTGTGTGGGTAAATGCCTTGCCTCTGATGTGAAAGGTTGTGAGTTCTAATCCCAGGAGAAACTTTTCTGTAAGACATGCTAAATGTATCAAAGTTAAATATTGAAATACACCAGCGTCTCGTAGCTCCAGAGTGTGTGTTGCCTCAGCCTGTCAGCTTTGCAGAGATAGACAGGGCATGCTGCCAGCTGCTGGGTGCCGGGCCCTGAAGCAGTCGCTTCCCCAGTATTTATGCGACTGAATAAATACAAGAGAACCAGTTCCATTGGAAGCCATACATGCCCACGCCATGACATTACCACCACCATCCTTCACGGATGAGGTGGTATGCTTAGGATCATGAGCAGTTCCTTTCCTTCTCCATACTCTTCTCTTCCCATCACTCTGATACAAGTTGATCTTGGTCTCATCTGTCCATAGGATGTTGTTCCAGAACTGTGAAGGCTTTTTTAGATGTTGGTTGGCAAACTCTAATCTGGCCTTCCTGTTTTTGAGGCTCACCAATGGTTTACATCTTGTGGTGAACCCTCTGTAGTAACTCTGGTGAAGTCTTCTCTTGATTGTTCACTTTAACACACACACACCTATCTCCTGGAGAGTGTTCTTGATCTGGCCAACTGTTGTAATAGGTGTTTTCTTCACCAGGGAAAGAATTCTTCGGTCATCCACCACAGTTGTTTTCTGCGGTCTTCCGGGTCTTTTAGTGTTGCTGAGCTCACGGTGCGTTCCTTCTTTTTAAGAGTGTTCCAAACAGTTGTTTTGGCCATGCCTAATGTTTTTGCTATCTCTCTGATGGGTTTGTTTTGTTTTTTTCAGCCTAATAATGGCTTGCTTCACTGATAGTGAGAGCTCTTTGGATCTCATCTTGGGAGTTGACAGCAACAGACTCCAAATGCAAATAGCACACTTGAAATGAACTCTGGGCCTTTTATCTGCTCATTGTAATTAGGATGATGAGGGAATAACACACACCTGGCCATGGAACAGCTGAGAAGCCAATTGTCCCATTACTTTTGGTCTCTTAACAAGTGGGAGGCACATATGCAAACTGTTGTAATTCCTACACCGTTCACCTGATTTGGATGTAAATACCCTCAAATTACAGCTGACAGTCTGCAGTTAAAGCACATCTTGTTTGTTTCACTTCAAATTCATTGTGGTGGTGTATAGAGCCAAAATTTTTAGAATTGTGTCGATGTCCCAATATTTATGGACCTGACTGTACAGAGACACTGTAGGAAAAGGACAGAGTGTCTGTGAGGCCTTGCCTGAGAGCGATCTTGACTAGACATAGGAGGAGAGGGTTGTGAAGAAGTTTTTTTTTTTTTTTTTGTGGGTGGGCCCTTATAAATTTGCTGTGGGGCCCAGTCATTTTTAGTTATGCCTCTGCCTGTATTTTTATTCTTGATGATTAATGGTTGTTGTTTGTCCCAAGTAAAGCTACTTTCACATCTGTGATTGGATGTTCCGGCTGGCAGTTCCAGCAAAGAATGATGGATATCAGCTGGACAAAAAAATGCTGCGTGCAGTGTTATTTTTGCCCGACCAATTCTTGGCATATTTGCAGGCAGAAGGCAGTGTACCAGAACAGCATGCCGAGGGCTCTGCTGCAGATGTTACACTAGCCTAAAATCTGTGTTTTTCTCCCACAGTGTTTAAAATCTGATACTTCTGCTCAAAGCAGACCATTGCAACAGGCTACTTGTTGGTCTTCCTTCCCATAACTTGCAGAATAAAATAAACTCACGTCTCTTTGTTAATATGGAGGACCTTGTGAAGGGGGAGCAACAAGTATTGTGTCTACTGATTTGATTTAATTCATGGGCCCATATGCATATATACACATGATCAATGGTCTTACAGTTTGAAATACAAACACCCCATTGCACCATACCCAGTGAGTGCATAATTGTAGAAGCAGAAAAACTATTTTGGATATAAATATTATCATATGAATGTGCAATAACTGATAGAAATTTCTTAAAGGAGTTTTTGAGAGCACCACACACCAGTCCAAGAGGATTCATTTCAGCGGTGCCACTCTGGAGCCCACTGCAGCGATCACATGCTCATCTACTCTTTTAACAGCTGTAGCCAATCATTGGCAGTAGTTATAGTGTACCTAGAATATAAAGGGGGAGATTTATTAAACGTGTAAAGTAGAACTGGCTCAGTTGCCCATAACAACCCCTTTCATTTTCCAAAGGAGCTATAAAAATGAAAGAAATAATCTGGTGGCTATAGGCAACTAAGCCAGTTCTACTTGACACCAGTTTGACATATCTCCCCCATAATATTTTTTCTGATTTCGATATTTCAGATTTCTTTTGGATACCATATAAATGTTTAAATTGAGTAAGACCGATTCATTCTAGTTAAAGAGAATGTGTCAGAAAATGAAATATTGTTTAAATCATGTTTTTATGTTTAAATATTTTTAAATAATTTTTGATTATGTTATTTTTAATTTTGCAGGACAATAGCTATATTTAAACAAAAACCATAAACTCGTGCAGTTGTAACATTGGCCACTAAGTCTAATAATAGGCGCCTCTTCTTGGTGTGTACAGATCACTTTACTATAGTTGTCTACATATCTGTCATTCTAATCCTGCCTATAATGATACCACCTCTGGATATAGATAAGACAGGATCCACCATTCACCATAGGTGATTATCAAAGTGTATCTATTATTTCCTTGCTCCCTGGCTGTGACGCTCTTCACTGCGATTGGACAGGGAGAAGGAGACGCCCACGGAGAAAGACTCAGTCTCCTCCTCATTTCTCCGATGCTCAGTATTAGCATACTGAGCGGGTGAAATCCGGTGGGGCACAGTGGGGCATAGGAGGCATATTTTTTTTTTAAATCGAGCATGGTGGCAGCATCAGCGGGGGGTACCCCCCAAGCACAGGTATATATCTCCCTCTTAATACAATTGCATGAAAGGTCCACTTTAAGGCTAGTTTCACACTTGGGCTAAAGCAATCTGGCAAGCTGTTCCTGCAGACTTCTCCTAATTCGGCATAGCTGAATAGTGACAATTACCCTCCAGACCTTATAGACCAGGCATGCCCAACCTGCGGACCTCCAGATGTTGCAAAACTACAACTCCCAACATGCCTGGACAGCTCACAGCTATCAGTCTACAGCAGGGCATTGTGAGAGTTGTAGTTTTGCAACAGCTGGAGGGCATCCCTGCCATAGACTATAATGGAATCTGGCTGGAATCTGACTTATCCATGTCTTAAGTGTTGCACGCAACAGTTTTTGTCCAGCCAAATCCTGACATTTATGCTGGGGAGCGGTCAGATCCCCACTGGTTCCCATCATAGTCAATGGGCTCCAGCGAAGAACAGATGTATCAAGCTAGGCCGAATCCGAAGAACTCTAGCAATTGTGAGAGTAGCCTTACACATATATGACTCAGATGGTCAGCCATCTCTGCTACCAGTGTAGTCTGCTACCTGCTTCCTAGGTATAAGGTTATGATTTTATCACTAAAATTGAAAATGTATGTAAGCAATATTGATAGTAATTGAATAGATGCAACTAGGCCAATAGATTTTATTACTAGACATAGTATTTTTTCTATTAATTTGCCTTGTTCCTATTTATTTTTGAAAGGTTTTGCTATTCCCTTTACAATTTCAATTTGCTTTGTCTATATCAACATTTATATCCGTTAGAGGTTAATCCATTCTATAATGTGCCCCCTCGCCTTCTGCCTTCTATTTTTACTTTTTCTCTACCTGAAAACCTTTTGTCCTATTATGATTAGTTTTGCTGTGGGGCAATAAGTTAACTGGTAACTCAATTATCCTTACATCTGTTAAGGCTGTGAAGGTTAACTTTGAAACATCTGTCATAAAGAACCTTCAGAGAAGGTGAAAAGATTTCCTGAAAAAGATGGATCTATTAACCCCTTCAAGACTAAGCTAGTTTTTACCTTCAGGACCAAGCCACATTTTGCAAATCTGACATGTGTCACTTTATGTGGTAATAACTTTGGAACACTTATCCAGGCCATTCTGAGATTGTTTTCTCGTGATACATTGTACTTCATGTTAGTGTTAATTCAAGCAAATATATTTTACCTTTTGTGCAGATTTTTCCATTTAAACCCATTTTTCCTGCAACCCAGGATGGGTTAACAGCAAAATATACCTCAATATTTGTTACACTGATTCTTAAGTTTATAGAAACATCCCATATGTGGTCATAAGGTTCCATATGGGTGCACAGCGGGGCTCAAAATGGGAGGAACACTGTATGGCTTTTGGAAGGCAGAATTCGCTGGAATAATTTTCAGGCACCATGTCGTATTTGAAGACACACTGTGGCACCCCAACAGTGAAAAAACATCAAAAGTGACCCCATTATGGAAAATACACCCCAAATGAATTTTTCAAGAGGTGCAATGTGCACTTTGGCCCAATAGCCGTTTCATAGAATTTAGAAACATTTTGAAAAATGTAATATTTTACAAGAATATTTTGTTTTAGAATATCTTAAATTTTTCATTTTAACAAGGGATATCAGGAAAAAATGCAACCCCATAATCTGTTACTTATTTTCTCCTGAATACTGCAACACCCCATATGTGGTTGTAAAGTACTGTATGAGCACACAGCGGGGCTCAGAATGGGAGGAACACTGTATGGCTTTTGAAAGGCAGATTTTGCTGAAATAATTTTCAAGCACCATGTAGCATTTGAGAACACCATGAGGCACCCTGACAGTGAAAATCGCAAAAACGAGGCTCTAGGGGTGCCAGAACATAAAAGGAAATTGAAGAAATGCCTCATTTAATAAAATGACACCTTTTAATGTATTCATCTAGGGGTATAATGGGAATTTTTTAGTTGTTTTATTTGTTTTATTTTTTAGGGGGGGCTATCATTGGATTGCCAAATGGAAAAATGCTAAATGAAAAATGTCTTCCCATGGATTAATTAAGAAATGAATTAAATTAACTTAATGGATATAAGTGTAAGTGTGATAAACTTGAAAGCACTCTCCAGTGCAAAGGCCTGGTTTAGAGCGGCAGGTCTGACAGTAGTTAGTGGTGTCTTTCCTAATCCCTCTAACCGAGCAAACTCAACACCTTTTTTGGGGTCGCCTTTTTTTTTTCTGTGGGGGGAAGTACTCCAGGGAAATGCTGCCCATGTATTATTCTTGAGACCCCAGAAGCACTGCTGACTGAAATACTGCCCTCTCCTTCCTGAATGCCAAAATCCAATCTTTTTCCTGAAATTCCTAGAAGGTCTCCCCATGACCAGCTGTTCTATGGAGGACAAAGGCATTATATAGTGACAAATGGGTTAGGTACACAGTTAATTTTTTGTACCACACCTTAGATTTTCTTAAGGCACTGTAGGGCTGTAGTACCCGGTCTCAAAGATCCACTCCGCCCATGAACTGGTTGCAATCCTGGATACACACAGGCTTGGTGTTCTTCTCTGTGGTTCCTCACACTGGGACTGGGGTGGACTGATTTGTATGGATGGTAGTTAACACAAGAACATCCCATTTGTCCTTGTATTTTTGCAACATCAAATATTCTGAGCAAACAGCCCTGCTTTCCCCACGGCACACTGTCTGGTCTATAAAGGATTTAGGGAGCCCTTTTTGATTTTGGCTAATTGAGCCACATGTGCCTATGCCTCTGGCTGCAAGGCACTTCAGGAGAGGGCACTATTGTATAAGTTGTCCAAATATAGATGGTATCCGTGGTCCAACAGGGGGTGGACTAAATCCCATACTATCTTTTTACTTATGCCCAGAACCGGCGGACAATCGGGTGGGTCAATTTTTGAATATTTTCCCTTGTTAATATGAAAACGCAATGTATACCCAGATACACTTTCACAGGCCTCATACAAATTCAGGCCATGCCTAGCCCTTTTATTGGGCAGGTACTGGCAGAAATGTAATCATCTTTTGAAGTTGGCCAATGATTCATCCACTGAGAGGCATTTTTGGGCGGTATATACTTGACCAAATTTGGAGTTGTAGTGGTCAACCACTGGCCTAATTTTAAAGAATCTGTCAAAACTGGGGTCGCTTGGGGGTGGGCATTCATTATTATTGCTGAAATGTAGACATTTTTAAATAGCTTAGAAATGGGCACGGGGCATGGCAAGACAGTGAAGAGCGGTGTGATAAAGAATATCTTTGTTCCAATATGAACGTATTGATGTTTTTTTATAATGCCAATGCTTAGGAGAAGCACCCCAAACTTTTGCATTTCAGTCGTGTCAGTAGGGGTCCATTTGTGGAGCCTTGAAAGATAAATGTCTGGATGGGAGGCAATAAATTGCTCTGCATATATGTTTGTTCCTCCATCAAGTTAATTAGGTGATGAGTGAAGAATAATTTGAAAATAATTATTTCACTGAAACCTGTGGTATCTACATTGATGTAGGCACCAGTGGCACATAGTTATCTGTGGGGATCCATGAAGAGTCACTTGTACGGGGCTGCGCACTACCCCTAGGACGCCTACGAGGGGGTTCATCATTAAATGAATCAATTGAGAAAGATGAAACTAAAAATGTCACTTCATCTCCACTGTTGGAGTCAGTGTCCTCAAAAAGCACAGTATATGCCTCTTCAGCAGTGAAAAGCCGTTTAGTCATTTTTAACTGTAAACTAACGCTGATTTTTCTTAGTTTTTGGGGGGGTTTCGCTTTTTTTTAATTAATTTTTATCGATCAGCGAATTAAAATCCTGTATATCCTTTAGTATAAAAACTCCTTGAGTACTTGGCAGTTATTGACAGGTGTCACAGGTAGCACAGATGGCTGGCGATAAGCCTCAGGAGGCTGAACATTATATACAGGGGTCTAGTATGGGGCACAGAGTAGTGCCAGTATCCTTATTGGGGCAGAAAAGGGGTTAATTAATGTATTATTTTACAGTTATAGGTGGCACAAATCCACATGGGGCATAGGAGACTTATATTTTACAGAAGGGTGCCACTCAAGCACAGCACACGAATATGTACACGCAGGAGGATGGCACACATAGTGACAGTTTTTTTGTTATGTAAGTTTGGAGTGTGTGACAGGTGTCTTGATGAACGGACAGACTGGAGTGACAGGTGTCTTGACAGACAGGCTGGAGTGACAGATGTTTTGATGGATGGACAGGCTGGAGTGACAGGTGTCTTGACGGACGAACTGGCTGGAATGACAGGTGTCTTGACAGAGGGAAAGGTGGAAGTGACAGGTGTCTTGACGGACAGACAGGCTGAACAGGACTGATCTGTCACTGATTGGAGCAAATCAGGCACAGAAGAGTGGCAAATTGGGGGTTAATTATGTGTGAGGCAGGGGATGAGGTAAAGAACTGATGATGACAGATGAAAGGCTGATAGCAGATAAGGCACAGAACTGATCTGTGCCGCTGATTGGGGCACAGAAGAGCAGCCTTTCGGCACTGAAGGGGTTAAAACTTTGTGGCATATGGATTCTGATAGTAGCTCCTTCTCTGATCACTTCTCTGACAGGAATTGGATGTTTAGAGAAGGAGAGTACACATAGTTCCTCCCTAAACAGTGCCAATGCGCTATGATTGGTTTATTACTGCAGAAGGCCCAATCACAGTGATTGCAGGTTGGTAAGCGCTGTGATTTGTTCCGGCCGCCGGTGTTACTGATTGCCTAGCAACCCCTGCGTACTGGCTTCACTGAACTGTCAGCGCATCGCTCCGTGCGGTGACAGTGTAATCACATCAAGTACATTCACGTGGGAATGCGGTAAGGCACCACATTCCCCCACTTACATGTATTGCGGGAAGGGGTTAATGGAGAAAATAGAAAAAATAAGACTCCCTTAATGACAAATGATCAGTCTATCTATCTATCTATCGATCTGTCATCTCTTTTTACACCTATTATCTATTATTTCTTACCTGGGGTGCAAATCCTAAGAATAAAGGCATAGATTCATTGATCCTTCATATATAAAGCACAGAAATGCAACCATTGAATATATGAACTACTAACACTATAGTGTGCATAAGAAGCATGCCACTCTCCCCTAATAAATAATTCTCTCTGTAAAGGATTGCATGCTTTCAATTTTAATACTTTATCATATTGTTTTATAGGTAGATAAGTGTTATGCCGGTGTGGACCCACTGTACCACTGACCGGCTATACCCTAGTGAGGCGTGACTAAGTAACTACCTGGTCTTCACAAGAGCCTCTGATGGTGAGCATAGGCTTGGGCTGTTAGGATAGTCACCAGGTGCCACTCCAGAGCAGTCCCTGGGTCAGTGGCAGCTGATCTGGAGGTCAAAGATTCCAGTGCAAAGCACTGAGGGGAAATATGTAAGTCCAGAGTCAGGGCAGGCAGCGAGCAAGCAAGTCCTTAATCGAAGTCCAAGGTCAGAGGCAGGCGGCAATCAAATAATCAACTCTGTTGAATCGAGATGCAGGGTTCAGTACACATTAAAGCAGAAACTTCAAAACACCTTTTAGAAAAGGAAATAGACAAGCTAGTGACCAAGATTGCTCAGGTGCCTTTAAATACTTCCTGAAACCCATCTATAGGCTGGTGAGATAGAGGGTGTACGTTCTGCCTTACAAGGGAGGAGAGACATGCCTGGGCATGCCCTAATAAACAGTACAGGACTCTGTCATGGAGAGCAGATACAGCAATTAAGCTACCTGCTGCCCATGGTGCACGGCAGCATGAGGGAAAGAGGGGAAGTAGCAGGCACGGAACGCTGGGCTAACAATAGGGTACCACCAGAGGTGTCTTTCTCCGTTCCCTCATTGAAAACACATGCTTGGTTTGGATCTATATAGGGAAGTTGACCAATAGCTGATGAAGGTGAATGGACATATTAAGCCATTTGCAGATTTTAGAATGAAGCAGACAAAACACATTATATTGTCTGACATAAACTCTTCTAAACACCCTGTTTCACCCGAATTAGAGTAAAATATAACAACTGGATAAATGTATTCCCCTCACGTTGCTATATATTTTACATAATCACTATATTATCCATAACTGGTCCAGAAAACATCAATAAGCAGCATACATTTCCATCTTAGCACTTTTAAGGCAATTACTCCATGACAAAAGTTGTTCTTTGTTGATTTGAAAGTCCTTTAATGTATTTTAGACTGAAAATCTGAAATTCTATCATATTTTATTAAACTAGTATGTAAGTCTATGGTAGCATTAATTTCAGATATTTAATAAATAAATAATAATTTAGAAATATCTTTCAAATAATCCAATTTCTAGCCAACAGAATCTATAATGCTAGACTATGTCAATAATTTAGTTTTTTTGTTTTATCCCAGATTATAACAGAAAATACAAGGAAGGGCATACAATCATTATCATACATTCTATACTAGAATTTAACATATTTATGACACTGAATAAGAAATGCAATAATGCAATTCCAAAGCAATTCCCAGGAAGGAAATCAGGGAGGTAAATTGAGGTTAGTGTCCCTTTAAAGCTATAGATAATTAAATGTAATTTCCTGGAAGCTCCCCTGATACATTTAATTCATTTTGAAATTAGAATGTCAGAGAGTGGAATTATTATAAAAAGGATATAGGGCAGTTTCTATGAAGCCTTTAGAGCAATACACAAAGAGGTATTCATGTGGATGTGTTCAACTCAACATTTATACCCATATACAATACAGTCAATAACAATGAGAAGATAATGTGCAAATGGTAACAAGCAAACTAGTTAATCCACAAGATAAAAGATAATATTGTTGGCAATTGTGAGAAAATTATTCTTTCCCGGTATTTACCCATGACCTCTTCACATTAGTTATTCTTTAAATAGACAGGTTTGGATTTTTTCCGACTGTGGTCACGCAACTTGTACAATGTGACCGAAGTGACCTTTTCTTAGATGCAATATAGGCAGCGCTACACTATGATCTTTGGCAGTGTGACACAATGTGGCCAAAGTTGCCATATAGCCCTCGCCTTAAAGGGGTATTCCCATCATTGATTGTATATCACCTGATATGCCATCAATGAAACCTGCTCTTATTTCCAGAAGAGGCATCCCAAAGGGAAGAAAGAGCAGCCATGCACGGCCGTCCTATTTTCCACAGAGAGTTCCAAATATAGCTGAAACTTTCCTGCAATCCTGTACTGTTCACCACTATGTTACTTCTGAAAATAGCCTAACCTGTTGTGTCATGGTCACGCATCTTGTAGGTCACAATGCAACCTAATTCACTTTTATTAGATGCAATGTAGGCAGAGCTACACTATAATTTTTGACCATGTGACGCAAGGTGGCTAAAGTTGCTGTGTAGTCCTCCTCTTAAAGGAGGGGTATTGCCTTCTCAGACATTGATGTCATATTGCTAAGATATGCCATCAATGTCAGATAAGTCTGGGTCCCCCCTCTGGGATCTGCTTCTATCTCCAGAACAGGCATCCCAAAGTAAAGAAATGGCAGCCATGCACACATGGCCAGCCTCTTTTTACCGGGAGTTCTGAAAATAACCAAAAATGTTGCACAGTGATGGATGGAAAGCAAGCACCATACAGTATATTTGGTGTATGCTCTCCTTAACTTTGGGGGATGTGTTCTGTAGATAGGAGGGGCATGCACTTATCTGCATTGATGGCACATGTTAACAATATGCCATCAATGGATGAGATGGGAATACTCCTTTAAAGGGTTTTTCTCTTTTTTAATGTTGTACTTTTTCTTTTTAAAGGGATTCTGTCACCTCCCCTAAGCCAAAAAACGATTTTAAAGCAGCCATGAAGCACAGCTTACCTGGATTAGGCTGTGCTCTTTTATCTTGAAATCCGTCCAGCAGTTACTGCAAAAAACGACTTTGATTGATATGTAAATGTGTCCTGAAGGTGCCCAGAGGGGCGTTTTTTTCTTCCTAGTGAGCCCAGTACCGCCCCTCTTTCAGTGCCCAGCCCGCCTTCCTTGCACTGTCTAACCGCCCCCAGCCTGCCACAGCCTCTCCTCCCTCTCCTCCCCCTCCCTCACGCCGAACGAACTCTCGCACAGGCGCAGTACCCACTGAGGGCTGCGCCTGTGCGATCAGCAGGAGACTGAGGGCAGCAGCTTCATCTTTGTCACTGGACATGCGCCGAGCCCAGTGACGTCCGATGCTCGCTCTTCCCTGCTGACTGAGGGAAGAGCGAGCATCGGACGTCACTGGGCTCGGCGCATGCCCAGTGACGAAGATGAAGCGCCTGCCCTCAGTCTCCTGCTGATCGCACAGGCGCAGCCCTCAGTGGGTACTGCGCCTGTGCGAGAGTTCGTTCGGCGTGAGGGAGGGGGAGGAGAGGGAGGAGAGGCTGTGGCAGGCTGGGGGCGGTTAGACAGTGCAAGGAAGGCGGGCTGGGCACTGAAAGAGGGGCGGTACTGGGCTCTCTAAGAAGAAAAAAACACCCCTCTGGGCACCTTCAGGACACATTTACATATCAATAAAAGTAGTTTTTTGCAGTAACTGCTGGACGGATTTCAAGATAAAAGAGCACAGCCTAATCCAGGTAAGCTGTGCTTCATGGCTGCTTTAAAATCGGATTTTGGCTTAGGGGAGGTGACAGAATCCCTTTAAACTTCTCTCCATAAGTAAGTGATGATGTTTTAATAACCAGGGAGTAACAGAGGAGAGTACAGAAGAGTAATGGCACATTTAACCTTTCACCTACAGAGCATATCCACATGTATATACAGCTATGGAGGCAACTAGATATTGAGCATTGAGCATCAAGTCTAGCAACAAATGTATATCCTACACCAGTAGTGTCTAAACCAGGAACCCCCAACTGCTACAAATCTAGAACTTCCAGCATGACTTTGGATCATATGTTGAAGATTACTGACCTAGACCATGACTCTCTGACATGACCACTATCCTCCTATGTTCTCTCATTTTACATGTTTGTAATAAAGATTCAACCATTTTAGAATTTCCTTAAAGCTAGATCTCAGTTAATGTTGAGCAAAAGATTTAGAAATTATTTTATACTACCTATAAATACAAGAACTAGTGAAATTCGTGAAATTTGATTCAGATTAAATTTGGCTGAATCGGTCACGTGATTCAATTGGGGTCTGAATAAATTCAACCTGAATCGAAAGTGCTCCAATTGCTCTAAAATGTTGTGGATGACATTCTGAGGTCTCCTAGGATTGCATGCAATCCATGTTAAGCTATTTAACACCAAAACAGCATTAGTAATTTTAAAGTCATGAGGACAACATATATGACTGCTGCCTCTTTAAAAACAAACTGCACTATAGGATTTTTTGCTTAAAAAATTATTCAAATTCAAAACATTTTTGCTTTTGGCGTTAAATGCCTGCCCGTATGTATACACACACAGCGCTTGATAACCCTTCATCTTTTCTGTTTGGAAAAAAGCTGATGTGATATTGAGAAATTCACCTGAATCCAATTGCCAAAAATTCATCTTTGACCACTGTAATCTCTAATAAATACTGCTCTAAAATGTATTTTCTCTCACAATATAAGTTTGGTGAATATTTACAATTCTAAACGTTAACTTATTACACTGAGAATATGACCAGTTTGTTCTTACTTTAGTGTCTTAATTATACCCTGCAATGGAACATTTATTTCATTAAGGTTAGATATATGTTTCTGCTTTGCTGTGCTGTGAACCTAACAAGACTACTTTATCAAATCATTTTACTAAATAGATTACTACATGCGCAGCAACATCTAGTGACACAACCGAGATTTATGAGAATTAGCTTATTTAAATATAGTAATTTATCTAAATGAAGTATTTTCACATTAATCTTTGCAGTGAGTCACCAAATTTACATTCTGTAGATTAAGTTATTTTCGGGGGTGTATTTTTTTTTCTTGCTCTCATGCTGAGATCTGTCCTTTAGATTATCAATATTTAATGCTATTAATTTACCAACATGCTTGCTGTGCTACGATATTTCCGTAGCCCTCATGTACCATAATGGGAGCTACCGAAACAGCAAGTTCCAGGGTGCTCCACTGTTTCTCTGCCTGTTGGTGGTCAGGACTGTGCCTCATCTCACCTTAGTAATGGCGAGATGAGACAAACCCTTTAAAATATTGGGCCATATGATTCACAGTGCACTAAGTTTTTGTAAAGGCTCTGTTCTACAGTATATCATTGTAATTTTTTAAACTAGCAGAAGAACATATTCAAATCAGAAATGGGAGTTCTGTGCTAATTGAATAATGTTACACATCCATTTTTTTGTTCCCAATGTCATGGTTAGACCTTTGTCAATGTTGATTTAAAATTAACAAAAAACTGTATGTCTAATTGTATTTTATGTAACAGCAGTTAACATTCATTATTACTTCTTAAATTTACATTTTGCCTCAAACTTCTAAAACTTAGCAGATATATCCAAGAACTGATTTGCCATATCCAATATATTCTCATTTACAAAAGAATAATGCACCCAGATAGAAATGTTTGATTGATTGCAGTAAAACGTCAATGTCATGCAGTTATATCACAGGCAGGAAGATATGTAAATGATTATGTTTTGTCTGATTAGACATAACTCTGGCCAGACCAGACCATAAAAGTGCACCCCCTGCTGCCCTATATAAAAAAAAGCTCTCAGAGGCTTCTTTTGGGTAGTGTACATCTGTGTGAGTGATTATTGACTGCTAGACATGCCTCTATGATGCACTCAAAGACATATTGTCGAGTTGACAGACATTGATAGGGGGCACATCATTGGACTGAGAGAAGCAGGATGGATTTCTTGACAAATTGCAGGATTGATGTCTCGACGAATTGAACTAGCTGCTAGGAGGTGTTAGAAGCAGTGTGGCATCTTCATTACACAACCCTGTCTCTTCCCAGACCATTTCCATGTGCTTAGCAGAAAGAAAATTTAGTGTTATGGTGCCCATTACGTGTCCTGCCATTGACAGCCAGCAACCAATGCCTTTGTTTGCAGTGGTGTTGTGAATGAGAAACCTAGACTGCAACAGGCTGTAACCATATTGTCTTTAGCCGGGAATCCAGGTTCTGTTTTGGATACCACAATGGTTGGGATAAGGTATGGACTGGAGGCCTCATGGTGAGTGCTTAAATCTTGGATTTGCTGAGGAGCAGTACTGTACCCCAGCTGCTTGTCTAATTATCTTGACGGTCATCTCTAACAACAGTCAATCACCCCTAGTAGTGATACAGGGGTCACTAACAGCTTAGCGATACTGTGAAAGACATCCTGTAGCCACATATGTTGTTTCTTAAGGCAGAGCTTCTAACTGCCTTTTGTCATCAGGATAATTCTTACCCAAACACAGCAAGGGTTTTCAAAGAATGCCTTTGCCAGATTGCAACACTTCCTTGGCCTTCCTGGTCACCAGAATTATTGCCAATCGAGCATTTATGGGACCAGCTGGGACAACAGTCTCAGCATGATACAAGTGTGCAGTTTCAGCATAATGCAATTTTTTTTACTGCTTTGTAAATGCTGTTAAAAACATCACAGGCAAGATGGCCGCCCCATCATCATGTTCAGAAAATAGAATAAAAAAGAAACCTGCAATCAGAAAATACAATCAGATGGATAAAAGTAATAGTGTTACTATCTGGTTTTAACTGGCAGGGGGAAAAAAATTGGTGACACATTTCCTTTAAAGAAGCAATTCAGGCACTTCACGTTGCTATACTCGAGGGTAAAATATATGATTATTCTCTTTGATGTTCTTTGATGAAGCCTCTGTCAAGAACTAAAGATGCCACTATAGCATCTAATCAAACAAGATACTAATGAGCAATAAAACACAAAATCGGAATGCGGCTGTACAACACAAATAGAATGCAAGTGTCAAAAATGAATAGCTCCTAGATGGGACAAACCCAGACACTCAGCATATACAAAACTGTATGTTCATTGAAATCAATAAAACAAATAAATAGAGGCATAAATTGGCAAAGACAGACACAACCACATGGAGAGTGCACACAATACGTTGGGACATCAAGTTAGAGCATTGCAAGTAATGGAAAAGGTGGGATGGGAAAACAAGTATAAATAAATACAAAATCAAACCATATGGCTCAGCCACCTAGACAAAACACCATGATTCACAACATACACACAATACAGACCCGACCCGGCACAATACAGACCAAGAGATCCCGACACGTGTTTCGCATTGATTTCGATAAATGAAGATACAGTTATGGCTAAACATTTTTGCATTATATCTGTGTATATGCCGAGTGTCTGCGTTTGTCCCATCTAGGAGCTATCTAATCAAACAGCCAAAATCCGAGGTTTCTCTGATACTATAAATTTCAGCAGGAGTCCTGCTGTCAATCACAGCCTGCATCATCATGATGTAACTGCATGTCAAGAAGCGCCTACGTAAGTTAATCATTAGGTAGAGTACAATCCTATCAGCTGGTATGATGCACAAGAAAAATCTGTATTAACCAGAAATATCTCAGATTTTATAATCAGCCTCAGAATATATATGTAGCACAGCTGCGCTTGAGATTTCTTTGTTTTCACAATGCAGAAAATAAATTATTCTCTGCTACACCTGAATAATTAAACAGACAAGCCTTAAAGTCAGTTATATTAATGCTCACATTGCATGTGTTTACGTACACACATTACGTTTACTGAGGTTAGTCCCCTGGACAAAACATTTCCTTACAAATGCCCCCTGCCAGTAATAGTCATAAGTTCATAAAATTCAATTCGGCCGGTTTGCCGAATAAAATTTTTTTTGGGGCTCAATCCGAATTTATTCACTGAGAATCACGTTAAAAAATGTCTATTTCCTGGCTGCTGAGAGCCTTTATAGTGGCGTAGATCACTGTGCCTTGCAGTAACACGCATAGGGAGTCTGCTGTGGTAGTGAAATAATACTGTGAGTCAGTATGACATACAGATGACAGGCGTCACTTTTAGAATCACTGCATACTTCACTTATTTGGGCAGTCACGGGACCAAAACTGACCAAATAACTCATGTACTCAGCCTTACAGGTCAATGTTAGCGCCAAGAAGAAGCGCACTCTTTTTACACCGTCGTCAGCTGATTCCACATAGATGTCTACAGAACCTGTTCTATTAAACACTTAGCATCTGGGTCCCCCCTCTGGGACCCAGACTCTAAGTGTTTAATAGAACAGGTTCTGTTCTATTAAGTAGAGCCCCCCCAACAGAGTGGAGAGGGTGTCAGCAGTAAGTTTGTGTTGACGTCACTGATTATTTAGCAATTCCTCTGATCCATTAGAACATTAGCCCACAAAAAACAGATCCTGTCTGTGGAGCATCCACCTTTACTGGGTCAGCATTTGGTCAGTAATCCATCAGTATTGCTAATGCCCAAAAAACAGGAGTGGCTCCAAAACAGAGATGACCAAGTCAACCATTCAAGAACCGCTGGGTTGCCAGTCAAGACACTACCGCTAGATGACAGCGGGAGCTCAGGCCTCTCACTGCGACTCCTGCTGCCACGACCCCCTTACTCTGCTGCAACCCGTGACTGTGCTAGAAACATTTAGCCCTCTGTCACTCCGCTGTGCAGGGCCTGGGACTTCTCTGTCTGACATACTGTTAGATTAAATAAATAAATAAAAAGGAAATAAACCCTAAAAAAAGGTTGTAATTTTCACACTTTACCAAACAACGGCTAATAAGCCCTTTTTTTCCACTAATACATACCAAAGAGGGCTGTACTTTTCTCACTTCACCACACAACAGCTAATAAGCCATTTTCCCCACTAATACAAGCCAAAAAATGCTTTAGAACATACAGTATAACCGTTCCGCACTAGGGCGAATAAAACGTATAAATATCTCCTTGTAATAACCCCTGTTAATGCCTGTATCAAACAGCACCTGCACCCTAATAAGAACGGTTTGCTGGAATTACAGAGCTGTATAATGGCAATTTGGGTCCCCAGTCAGTGCAGCAAGGTGTAATAGGATTGTTCCTATTACCCTGTAACCTCCCCTACTGAACCCTGTTCTACATATATGCTGTGGATTGATTCCTCCCTATCCTTTCCCTGCACCTTGAATAATCTTTCCCTGAACTTGTAATTTTTTTTTTAGCACAATGAAGTCTTTCCTATCACTGTCCCTAGCGCCTGCTGACGTCTCTCCCCGCACTAAGTACACTGGAAAATGGCTGAATCCTGATGGCTGAGGATATTTATAGGGCTGTGACATCACAGGGCTTGCTGGCTGCTGATTGGCTGCATGCATGGCATTATGGGTGATCCTGCCTTCCCATAGTTCCTTGCTCCATGTCCTCACAAATGCAGCAGCCATTTTACCACAAAGCATGAGGAAATTCGGATTTAGTGCGAAATCGAATAATTCCTGAAATTCGTATCGAATTCCACCTTGTCAGCTTCGATTCGCTCATCTCTAGCTGTCATCATGCAATACATAGAAAGACAATGATGAGCAGGGCATAGAAAACAGTTAGAAAGGCAGACAATGAAAAGAAAAAGAAAATATGGTTGAAACTACAGACATCAGTTGGAGATCAGGTATAAATGTTTCATGTCCGGGGACATAATGCTGCAATCTAAAGTATCTGTTTTCATTGGTCTATGCTCTGTCGTTATTAGCATTTTATGTTTGTGTCAGGGGTTCTAGTATTTTTGCAGCCTGCAGTACAAAATCCCCAATCCCCAGTGGAAACTATATATTCAATGGGAATGGGGTCCTTTAGGGTACAAGATATGTTTAAAATAAAAATTTAAGCCATTACATTAATGTGAATGGAGCCTTATATAGGGAAAAATTGTGAGTAACAGGATTCGCTTCAAATAAACTTTTTTCATTTTTAACCCTATTAAGACCAACCTGTTGTGGATAAAGCTCTTTTTTCATTGTTCGCATTGCATTCCACAAGCTATAACTATTTAATGTCTCTGCTGATAACACTGTATGAGTCCTTGTTTTATAGTAGTACACATTACTTACAAATTGACTTCCATTCACTTTTATGCCTTTCCCCACAAATACTGTTACCTCAATTCTGTACGCTGACACAATTATGTTAAAACAACAAATATGTGTGTCTATTTTTTTTACTTATTTTATTTTTGCCACTTTTGCACAGTAATAGCACATTTCATGGGAAAAATTGTTTCTATTTTGTATTGATGAGCGAACCCGAACTGTAAAGTCGGTCCGTACCGAACTTTACGATTTTTGGTACCTGGACCCAAAACCGAACTTTGCTGGAAACTTTTGGGTACGAGTTTGGTGTTTGGGCATTTAATAGAGCTTGTTGAAAGTCTGCAGGGCAGCCAATCAACAAGCTTTTAAGCTGTGTGCCCTTAGAAGCCATCACAGCCATGCCTACTAATGGCAAGGTTGTGATTGGCCGGTGCATCATGTGACCCAGCCCCTATATAAGCTGGATCATGTGTAGCACCGCCAATCAGCTCTCAGTAGTGAAGGGACAGAAAGCAGGCAGCTGAAGTGAGGGACAGTGTTAGTGCGATTTTTTTTGTGGGCGCAATACACCATCTTTGCACCCCTGACACAGAAAGATAATTATAAATCTGGCTGTTAATTCTGTAGGTGACCTATAGTGATTTTTTTAGTGGGTGCAATGCAACATTGTGCCCCTGACACACAAATATATTAGTTAATCCGTCTGTTAGTAAGGTGCACGTCATATACCCATTTTTTGCGTGAAGTACACCTATTTTTTTCTTTCTGTACTGAAATAGGCCACTAAACACTTTTACCAGAAACAACTAAGTGGAAAGCACAGAGCACAGCAATGTCACTGCTGTCTCTCTCTCTCAGAATTTAAAAAACTCTAGAAAGTGTCTGCTGGGGAGGTTCTTATATAGTAAGGGGTAGGCAACTTTCCTATTGGTTGCTAGGGATGTCAATAGTACTAGTATCCAGGTGCAGTCTTTATAGGCTTCTTGTGGGATTCTCCCTTCAGATGAAATCAAGTCGGCATGTCAGATGTACCCTGAGAAAGGTTCCCTTCAAACCAAAATGTCCGGAAATTATCTATGTGGCACCTAGGAAGCTAGATGTTGCAGATCTAATATCTCACATCCGAGATGTACGGCTGAGAAAGGTCCCTATATGACCGGAATGTCTGTAAATTATCTATGTGGCAACAATAATGTTCTTCTTTAACACACATTTGGAATACTAAGGCTACTTTCACTCTTGGGTTCGGGGTTCCGCTTGTGAGTTCCGTTTGAAGGCTCTCACAAGCGGCCCCGAACGCATCCGTCCAGCCCTAATGCATTCTGAGTGGATGCGGATCCGCTCAGAATGCATCAGTCTGGCTCCGTTTGGCCTCCGTTCCGCACGGCCAGGCGGACAGCTGAACGCTGCTTGCAGTGTTTTCGTGTCCGCCTGGTCGTGCGGAGGCAAACGGATCCGTCCAGACTTACAATGTAAGTCAATGAGGACGGATCCGTTTGAAGATGACACAATATGGTGCAATTTCAAAATGATCCGTCCCCCATTGACTTTCAATGTAAAGTCTGGACGGATCCGTCAGAGTACAAATTGGACTTAGACTTTTTTTCTTAAATATAATGCAGACGGTTCCATTCTGAACGGATCCCATCGTCTGCATTATAGGAGCGGATCCGTCTGTGCAGACACCAGACGGATCCGCTCCGAACTCAAGTATGAAAGTAGCCTAATTTAGAATGAAGATATTCTTAGGGCTGTTTCACACGAGCGGATGCCGTGCGTGGCATCCGCTCCGTGAAAGACAGCCAAAACCCGATGCAGACTTCAGAGGCACGGAGCATTAACATGACTGATAATGCTCCGTGCCTCTCTGTGACCTCTTTACTACGAAATCACAGTGATTTCGTAGTAAAGAGGTCACAGAGAGGCACGGAGCATTATCAGTCATGTTAATGCTCCGTGCCTCTGAAGTCTGCATCGGGCTTTGGCTGTCTTTCACGGAGCGGATGCCACGCACGGCATCCGCTCGTGTGAAACAGCCCTAACTGAGTAACACTTTTGAAGTGCCGCAAATTCATGTACAATGTTTTGGACTTTACTGGCCCACAATGGATAACTGAATGCATGTCTCAATCCTTGCAACCATTGTTACAAACATGTGATACCATGTTACAAAATTAAACCACTTTTTTTATTAGCTTTTAATAACAGATTAGCAATGAGCAAATTATTCAAAAGTTCGCCGAATTTTACCCAAAAAATTGCTTTTTAATAAATTACTTTGTCACAAAGTGCATTTCTTTGTAGGTAGTGCGTGCAATAACAAGAAGTGGCAATTGCGCCGTTCCCCATCATTGCTCCCCTCAGATCTCGTGTTTTTAAATGATTGTGGCATCTGATAGAAATAACAGTGTCAAATAAAAAATAAATGAATCATACTTACCTGATCCATTTGCTCGTGACTGGCAGGTCGCTGCAATCTCGCTTGAAGATCTGGCGCGAAATCTCGCACACCCCGTGATCTAGCATCACGCAGGCCCGTGTGGTGATGTCACACGTGACCGCACTTATTAAAGCAAGACGGTAGGGGCCAGCACATTGTGAGCAAACGGATCAGGCAAGTGTGATTTTTTATTTTTATTTTTCACACTATTTCAAGTTAAATCAATTTGCTACCACGAAGCACAAGGAAATTTGGCTTCGCAGTGAATTGAATTTATCCTGAAATCGGATCGAAGCGCACTTTGTGGACTTGATTCACTTAACACTAGTTGAGATAATTAAAGCTATTCCACTGAGAAGATTTCTGGTCTAATGTGAGTCCGTTTTCTGGTGCATATACTCGTAAATATGTTGAGCTTCAGAGGTCAACCCACCTCCTCCCACCCAAGCACTGCCTTTTTTTTTTTTTTTTTTTTTTACAAAAGTACCAAATATTTTGGAAACCGGGTGTAGAACTGCTGTAATATACAGTATTCTCTACCAAAACTCTATTTTAATCCTTTGAAATTTCCCACAACCCTATGGATCCTCTAGGCCTAAACAGAGATTCTGATAATAACAATATATTTGATTATTCCAATTATAATTATCAAATTTAGAGCTCAATATCACATACAAAATTAACATATAAATTGGTATACTGTGCATATCCGGCAAATATTGCAACAACAGTCGCAATATTCTTTTTTAGCATTAAAATCAGAGTAACAATAAAATGAATATAATTATAAAAGAACCAATCTGTTCCAAAATAGAAACAGCACTTTGATAATTCTGCCAGTACCTAGTAATTACTTTTCATCCCCATGGCATCTGGCTCGGGCCCACACGCTCCATGTTTGGACATACAGCTATTGACATGAATGAGAAGCTGTCTATGCATAAATGAATACAGTCAACTATAGTGCACTTCCGCTAATCGAGAATCAATCACTATTGAATACATTTGCATATTGATTGTTTCATCTCTGGCTGCTTAAACCATTGTGCTGGTTATTGCTGTGTAATTACAGCCTTCGCTACATCGGTGAGCAGTGGTAATTTAGCTAGAGCAGTTGTTGAACTTTATTGTTTTTCTGCCGTCCTAAGAGTTTATTTTTATTTTATCAATACCCCATTGAATCTGTCAGTCACTCAACAAAATCATTCAAAACCCCAATTCTAAAAGATCACTGAACGGGAGAATAATTGTATTGCAATCTGTAACTATACTCATAAATACGGCAAGAAGACAGGTTAGATTTTTAGGTTGCGTGTCTTCAAGGATCTTGCCAGCAATGACATATTTGCATGCACCACAGTATAATGAAGGAAAAACACAACAGATTTCTCTTTAATGAACAAGCTGTTCATTCTAATGGTGAATGAATGCACTGTAAGGAAGATTCTTATGCCATGTTGATAATACATATTGATAAGCCATAGAAGAAAGCACAGCAAGCATCTATTTGCTTGATATTCAATTTCAATATAGCATACAGTATGTTCATAAACAACAATAACAATAACCTAAAGCACATTATTTTTTTTTTTAACTAACAGTGGAATTTTCATTTGGCAAGTCTTCAATGACTTCCAATCTGTTGTCTAGATCATTTAGGGTTGAACTGCCCATGTGCCAGCTCCCAAGGCTTCATCTGCTTCCAGGCATTCACCATCTTAGGTACTGGAATAAACCTCATTGTTTTCCTGCACTCTTGATAAATAAGTCACACTTAGCATCCAAAACTCATAAATGTGGTTTGGTGGTTTTCCCCATACATATAGCAATGTAAATAAGCTTTGCCGTGGAGTTTAAAAATCTGTTCTTCTCCATAGAGCATAGAGTAATCAGAGTTACTTTAATTCAGAATGCCATAAATATGCAATTCCGGATGCAACGGAACAGACTGTGACTTCAATGATAATTAGCATCATGTGTCAAATAGACCTCAGTGGTGTTGACTGGAAGTAAATCTCATAGTTCTATTTACTTAGGAATAGATTTATAGTAACAATAATTCTGTGAAAATGGTTCTTATTTACAAGCATATATTACAATGCAACTAATTTAATTATAAGCAAATGCTTTGACTTCCATACGGAGTGTACAGAGATCTACACCCACTTTTCAGATGGACATTAATTCTGAGCTAACATACATAATTTACAGAGGATTGTACAAGCTTTTTCCTTAACAAATGCCAACCTATCTCACAAAAAAAAATATATATATACGTTTGTGGCACAGAGCTACATTTATTCAGATGATATAATAGCACAAGAGTTTCAAAAACATTGACTTTTAGGCTAGGTCTACACGACATGTGTCGCGCGACTTGACAATTTTTATAATGGTAGTCTATGGTGTTGCACTGCGATATGCTGCGACTGTGATGCGACAGTCTCAGAAAAATCCATCTTGAATGTTTTTTTTGCGACTGTCTTGTCGCATAGTGCTGACAAATGTCATCGTGCAGACCTAGCCTTACTGGTCATTTACTGTCCTGTCAAGGATACCCTTACCATTATAGATGACCATGAAGCTTCTATAGGTCCATGGAGAAAGGAGACCTTTCTCTCTTCTCCATTTTAATAGTTGGTGAGGACCTGGGGGATGTAGTCTCTACAGTGACCTCACAAACAACAAATAAAGAAATAAGAAAGGTAGGAAATTACCAGTGGACAGGAAGAACACCCTGTGGTTCAGAGTGTGATAGTGAAGAAGAAACTCCTATCGATGGTAAAGGGTTCCCTGTACTCTGAATATGCCACAGTCTTAAGGACTTAAAGTACAGGATCAACCTTATTAAACAAAGTGTGCTGCCTGGTAGGCTTTATATTGCTGATTCTGAAAATCAGTTGCAGTGGTCTCAAGAGAAAAAAGAGGTTCATTCATTTTGTGCAGGAGATGTTCAGTGCACCATGGGGGGAGGCCTAGCTCTTCAGTGCACCTCAGTTCCTTAGCTTTCCAGTGATGGTCGTACCCCTTGGTGCACTGAAGCCCTCATTTACATAAATAATAAATGTATTTGTTCTGAGGAACAGAAGACAGGTGTAATTTTAATCAGCAGGACCAGTATACATGGCATAATAGGTGCTCTTTAAGCTAGGAGGACCATTTCAATCAGTTGCTTATTTTTGATAATTCTAGTTTCTGACAAATCAGTGGCAATTGTTATGATTAAGAAAGCAACATACTGTTCTAAATCCATCACCGTAATAATTGGCAATAGGCTGTATACAAACATTGGAGTATTGTGGCGCTTTGGACGCAAATGATATTTGTCATGGAACAACAATCTCTATTTAAAGAACATCTTGACCTTTCAGTAAGTTCAACATTAACACTTTGCACTGGTGCCAGAGCTTGTCCAAAGAAAAAAATATATAGAAAATGTGTAAACATTTTAGGCAATATACTGGCCCCCATATTATAGATATGTCCTTCTTCACCTTTGCTATTGGGTCGACATATGCTGCGAGGAGTGGCATGAGATGACCAGCTCTGCAACAAGACATGACTATGTGCGGCCTTTCGGCGGTTAGTAATATGATTTGAAGCTGTCAGGAGTTTTACTGGCATCTTTAAATAATGTAATGAATTTGTATTGTGAGAAATTGGGGTCCATAACGAAAGGTAAGGGTTAAAAGAGCGAAAAGCTGGACATGTGAAGTTTATATAGTTATTATATTTTAAGTAAATCAATTTTGTGCTACTATACTACTTTTTTTATTTTGTTCTTAACCAGGGTCCTATGTTCAGAAACTTAACATAGATAATTAAAAAGTGTTGCCTGCAAATGACTCTAACTGGCGGTTCTATGAATGTCTGCCTCTTGCGACTAATAGGGTCCCATAGTCAGCAAGGTAAGAAATAGGAGGGGGATTACTATGCTGTAATCAAGGAGAAACATGGCATTTAATTAGATGTCTAATTAAATTCAATGCAATATTTGATTAGGTTTCATTTTGTCCAACATGTTAGAATATATTACCTTTATCATTCCGTTTTAATTGGTGCTCAGTTGCCATGTTTACAATATTATGGATATTTCGAGTTATTGCTTCCTATCATTATAAGAAGACATATCAAAACAATAATTTTCTATGACAGACCAATGTCATCCTTTATCTTTTTAAATGTTTAAGTTTAAACGCAGGTATATGTACATTGGAAAACATTTGTATTCTCTCCGTACGGTGTAGTCAGTACCAATACAGAATATTAAGAATGTCTTAAAGATTTACTGTCAAATACCTGTCTTTACTGTATCTGGGAGGATGCTGCTGATAGAAGTTCAATTATAGAAAGCTGATTTTGCCTGTAAAAGTTTAACCCTTAGAGGACCTTGCAATTTTCCATCTTTGCAGGGGGGTTTTTCACTCCCCACCTTCCCAGAGTCATAATTTTTTTTTTTTTATTCACATAGCCTCATGAGAGCTTATATTTTGCAGGATAAGTTGTACTTTCTAATGACACCATCTATGGTGGCATAAAATGTAGTGGGAAGCAGGAATAAAATTCCAAAAGGAGTGGAATTGGGGAAAAACACAATTCTGACACTTTTTTTAGTTTTTATTTTACGGTGTTGAGAATGTTGTAAAATTGACCTGTTGCCTTCATTGTCCAGGTCAGTATGATTACAACAATACCACACTTGTATTGTTTTTTTTTGCATTTTAATATTGAAAAAAAAAGTAAATCCTTAAAAAAATATATTATTCTTTTTTCACCATATTCTGACCCCTATAACTCTTTTGTAGTTATGTGTACGGAGCTGTGTGTGGGCTAATTTTTTGCAGTTTGTGTGTGTGTAACTTTTTGATCACTTTTGGGAAGTTGAAGTGACAAAAAATGGAGAATCGGCAGATTTTCTTTTCTTTCCGTGATGCCATTTGCCATATGGCATTAATATTGTTGTAGTATGGCCATTTCCTAATGCAACGATGCCCATGATGTTTACTTTTTTATTGGTTAAGTATTTTTGTTTTTATTTTGAGGAAATGGGGGTATATTTTTTCAGATTTATTGAAACTTTTTAAATTTTGTTTTGTTTATTTTTTAAGTCACCCTGGGGGACTATAACTGGCAGTCATTTACCCGTTGTTTTCATTGATGGCTATATAGCCATCATTGAACACTTCATTCTTAATATAACAGTACAATGCTGCCACCTAGTGGCCTGTATTGATATATTCCACTAATAGCTGCTGAATCCTGCTTGAGGCTTTGGGCTTTTAGTACAATGAAACAGGTTCCCCCAATCTCTGCTGGGGAAATCTGCTAGGGAAGCGCTGCTCCTGCCTCTGGACTGCTCCGATGCCGTGGTCACATTTGAGGGTGGCTGATTAGATACATGTGCCACGAGTCTCTGCTGTTTTAAACAACAGAAATCCAGCAGCTACAGTGCCCGCTACGGGTGCCATGTTTAAAGATGCGACTTCCGCAAAGGGGTTAATGCATTTTTTTTAGTGTGTCACTACAATGTGTATTAGGAGAGTTACCATGTTTTACGATGCACATTTTGACTATTTTAAAACTTATATATAGAGAAATATAAACCTGAAGGACATTAAAGGTCTATGCCATGGTTGATGAATTTTTTTTTTTAAATACAGTAATTTGACCAAGCTAGAACAAGTCGTGTACCTAAGTTCACTGACCCCCCCCCCCCTCCCCCCTTCTCCATGCATTGTTTCAATTGCTCTACTGGATTTTATTTAGCTGGCAGCTTAGGGGGCCTGTCCTTTCTCAGTGGATGTGTCCTTTTTGCTTCAGCTCTCTCACTTATGGCCCTTTTCACACAGTCAGTATTTGCTCAGTATTTTTTGTATCAGTATTTGTAAGCAAAAACACAGAAGAGGCACACATATTTCTATTATATATTTTCTTTGTAGGTTCCACTCCTGGTTTTGGCTTATAAATAGTGACCAAATACCGATGCTAAATACTGACCACATACTGACTGTGCGAGGCCTATAACAGATCGGTGGGATGTGCCTTTTCTGCTGTAGCTCTCTCCCTATAGCTGTCACAGCTTCTAACAGTAGATATGGCTGGTGGCAGTTGAAGGATAGAACTGAGCATGTATGACCACCTCAGTAGGTGGATGTGCACATTACTATACAGGATAAACACCAAGGGGCACCAGAGTAAAAATAATAGCTCACAACTGGAGCATTTTTGTAACAGAAAGTAAATTGCAAATGCAACTCATTTTTTATGCTGAATTATAATAAAATAATAACCTTTACTCAGGCTCGGACTCACCCAAAGAGGGACGGGTGAATACCCCGGAGGGCCCTTGAGCAAGGTGGGTCCTAGTCCCCCACCCCTTCACAGGTGGCAAATGGCACATTAGACTGATAGATTGGCTAAGATGCTATACAGTATATTGCCTATGTTCATATAAAAACCTGTGTAGTGTGGACAGGTATGGCCTCTTTCACACAAATGTGGCGGATTGGTTCTAGATGCGTTCAGGGTGCGTTCAGTGAAACTCGCACCATTTTGCAAGCAAGTTTTTTTTGCGATTGCAGTCAGTTTTTTCAGCGTGGGTATAAGGCCCCTTTCGCACGAGCGTGTCCAGGTAAGGTCCGAATGCGTTGTGGCAAACCCGCGCGAGTAGGTACACAATTGCAGTAAGTTTTGACTGCGATTGCGTTCTGTTGTTCAATTTTGATCGCGCGGGTGCAATGTGTTTTGCACGCGCGGGATAAAAAAACTGAATGTGGTACCCAGACCCAAACTTCTTCACAGAAGTTCAGGTTTGGGTTCAAGGTTGTGTAGATTGCATTATTTCCCCTTATAACATGGTTATAATGGAAAATAATAGCATTCTGAATACAGAATGCATAGTACAATAGGGCTGGAGGGGTTAAAAAAAAATATGATAATTTAACTCACCTTAATCCACTTGTTCGCGCAGCCCGGCTTCTCTTCTGTCTTCTTCTTTGAGGAATAGGACCTTTGATGACGTCACTGCGCTCATCACATGGTCCATCACATTATCTTTTACCATGGTGATGGATCATGTAATGGACCATGTGATGAGCGTTGTGACGTCATCAAAGGTCCTATTCCTCAAAGAAGAAGACAGAAGAGATGCCGGTTGCGCGTACAAGTGGATTAAGGTGAGGTTTTTATTTTTTAATAATGATCGGGTCCCCATCCCGATCGTCTCCTAGCAACCGTGCGTGAAAATCGCACCGCATCCGCACTTGCTTGCGGATGCTTGCGATTTTCACGCAGCCCCATTCATTTCTATGGGGCCTGCATCGCGTGAAAAATGCACAATATAGAACATGCTGCGATTTTCACATAACGCAAAAGTGATGCGTGAAAATCACTGCTCATGTGCACAGCCCCATAGAAATTAATGGGTCCGGATTCAGTGCGGGTGCAATGCGTTCACCTCACGCATTGCACCTGCACAGAAATATCACCCGTGTGAAAGGGGCCTAATGCGTTTTGATGCGTTTTTCATGCATATGATACAAAACGTAAGGTTTACAAACAACATCTCTTAGCAACCATCAGTGAAAAACGCACTTGCTTGCGGATGCAATGCGTTTTTTTACTGAAGCCCATTCACTTCTATGGAGCCAAGGCTGCATGAAAAACGCAGAATATAGAAGATGCTGCGATTCTCACGCAACGCAGAACTGATGAGTGAAAAAAAAATTTGTTCATATACATAGACCCATTGAAATGAATGGGTCAGGATTCAGTGCAGGTGCTATGCATTCTTGTCACGCATTGCACCAGCGTGGAAAACTCACTCGTGTGAAAGGGGCCTAATATATGCATATAGCTGTATAGTGGGCTTCCACATTGAGTTTTACTGGTGGGCCCTTGGCATCCCAGTCTGACACTGTATTTAATGGTGGCATAATCGTATTGAGGAAAAGATAGGACAAAGATGGAACATATCACCTCTACATTTTTTTATTTAAAAAAAACTGATGTGAACCAATATACCCTTTTCTAGTCAGTTATTTTTTGATTGTAAATTATTTTAGTCTTGTTTCTGTATATGATTATGGGGGCAGCCATCTTAATAACTTTTATAGAAGAGTCCACCACCCAAAAATGCCACAAGCTATGTATTTCGTTATTGTAAACACATCTGGACTAAAAAATTATTGCGAAATTATGCAACTATCAGGCTACAAATATTGTTTGCACCCAGTTTTATAAAGAGGTGAAACTATTGTGGCATGCTAGATTACATGCAATGTTTTAGGGCTCATTCAGACGGCCGTATCCTGTCCGCAAAAATACTGAATGCTATCCGTTTTTTTGCGGATCCGCAAAAAAACGGATCCGCAAAAAAACGGATAGCATTCAGTATTTTTGCTGACCCATAGACTTCAATAGGGCCATGTCCTGATTTTCACGGACAAGTATAGGACATGTTTCATTTATTTTGCGGAACCTTGGAATAGAAAAGGGCCCCATAGAAGTGAATAGGTCAGCATCTAATCCGCAAAAAAACGGATCCGCATTTTTGCGGATAGCATACGGCCGTCTGAATGAGCCCTTAAAGCTAGGCTCCTCTGGAAGTGTCCCATCTAGGGAATAATGTAGTCCCTAACAGAGGCACTATATAGATACTCAAGGAGTGCTAACACATCCATAACATGGACCCATGGGGACTTAGTCTACTATAATACAGGGTCCACACACACAACTTTAGAACACCAAATTCACCAATCATCCTGTTCCTTCCACAGATAAAGCATGCTCTTTCACATGTCTAGAAAAGACTATGTCCAGACGCAAGAATTTACAATAACTGATGGTTTTTATTAATGGAGAATGTCTTTATATCCCCATACAAAGTTACTTTATAAGCTTGTGGCCCATCAACTGAAGCTGTTGTGTACTTGTTTGCCCCTTAATTTTCTTATCTGCATGCCTGGTTTAGAAAGCTGCTTTCAGATGAGAGCATTTTACTAAGCTAAATGTCTCTCCAGAGCATTATTTTGTCATTTAAGTTGTAATTTTCCAAGATGTGTGTCATTAGCATATTTTTTTCATAGAACAATGGCAGAATTCTGCAGTTTTTCTTGATAATGAGATGTTTTAGCAAAGCATAGGAAAAGTGTTTTCATATTTCATAAAAAAACCACGAACAATAGGCAGCTCCTGCTGTTATAAAGAAAATACGGGGGAAAGGGAACACGTTCGGCTTTCCACTTAACCCTGAAACAGTAGAGGTGTAAGTGCACAGCATAATAATCCCTGAGGTCTGCTTTTTTATTCCAGGGGCATTACACTTGGGGACATCGAATTGTTGTGCTGAGTACTTTTTAAACAATGTCACTAGATCAACCTGTAATATTTTTATTGATTCATCTTATCAATTATACAACAAAATGACTTTGTAAGCACTAGATATTCAGGTATTGTACAAAAAGAACATTGCAAAGTACAAAAAAAACATTGCAGTCTATGGAAACACAATTTTTTTTTCTTATTTCAGTTGAGGCATGTTTATAACCTAAAACTAAATTCACTTATCTGTGTTTTTCAGTTTAACATTTTTTGTAACGTTGGCAATTTTGCAAATAACTCAGCGGCATCCTCAGGATAGGTCATCAGTATATAATCAATGGGGGTCCGACACCCGGGACCCCCGCCGATCGGGTGTTTGAGAAGGCACTGAGGCTCAATTGAAGTGCATGGGGCTGAGCTTGATACCAAGCACAGCCACTATGCAATGTACGGCGCTGTGCTTGGTGAACATGGAGAAGGCTACAGAACTCACAGGAGTGCAGCTGTCTTCTCAAAAAGCTGATCAGTGGGGGTCCCGGATGTCAGACCCCCATGATCAGATACTGATCACCTGTCCTGAGGATAGGTCATCATTATTAAAATCTCAGAAAACCCCTTTATTTATACATCACTACATACACTTTCAAGGGTGTAAGAAATTATTATATATATATATATATATATATATATATATACACATAGTTACTTACACTATAAAATTACAATGTAAAGTTACTCTTAACAATACAATTTGGTCATTAAATAATAAATTACTATCACCTTACAGTATGCATTAGTTACCATTAATATGCCTTTTTAGGCCTCTAAACCAGTCCATCATCTTGTCCCTCCAGTTTTCAGCTTCTCTTCGTCTTTTATTCTGTATCTATGCTCTCTTCTGTTCTTCCTCTTCTTCTTTCTTCCTCTTACATTTTCTTTCTTCCTCTCTTCTCCATGGCTTTAAACCCAGGCAAGTTACAGACTGTTCCATAATACAACTTGGCAAACTTATTGGCGCATTATGTTTGGATTCTAGCAAGTTCCAGGTTATTCTTGAGATTTTTGCTAGAAATATTTGGAATCTTGTGTTTCTAGGAATTTCTATTACTTTCCTAACTGATGGTCTCAATTAGTGTTAAGTGAACTTAGGTCAATCGAATTGACTTTGATCCAAAATTCTGAAACATTTTCTTGCGCTTTGTAGTGATGAATCAATTTTCCCTGATATGGCGGGGAAAAAATACATACTCAACTCATCCATTTACGTGCGAAGAGGCCGCCGTGGCAATCTTGATTGAAGATATCATGCAAAATCTCATGCGCATTGACGTGTGACATCACCACGCCAATCAGCGCGATGATGTCATCACCGCTCAAGATTTTGAGCAGTGTCTTCAATCAAGATGGCTGTGGTGGCCTCTATGCCATCAAATATATAAGGTGAGTATTTTTATTTTTTTACCAGATCAACTTCTGAAAGCCCTCAAACTTAATCTGCGATGCTTCAATCAGCGATGAACAAGGAATCTTAGGAGTTCAATGATGGGGGGCAGTGCGATCGCCATTCCCCGCCATTACGCCTGCTACATACAAAGAAATGGGCTTCATGGAGAAGTAATTAGTCATGAAGCAGCTGAATCGAATTTTTGATAACTGCGCTCATCTTTAGTCTCAATGACTACTGCACTCGTATTGTGGCTGTTTTGCTACAATAAACAACTAACAACTATTTATTGCGATTGAGTTGCTAATGGTACCTGCTCATACTGGCTTTGAGCGATCAAGTATAGACACAAATTAACAGAAAGTTGCTGAAAACCTTACATACAGGATACCAAGCACCATGGATCAGTGATTAGCACTGTTGCCTTAGAGTGCTGGGGTCCTAGGTCCAAATCCAACCAAGGACAACATCTGCATGAAGATTGCATGTTCTCCTCGTGTTTATGTGGGGTTCCTCCCAAACTCCAAAGACATACTGATCTTAGAGTGAGTCCCATTGGGGACAGTTCAATACTAATGGATATCCAAAAATAAAAAATGCAGACAGCACGTCCAAAAGGCGGAATTTTATTCCAGATGCGACGTTTCGGCATACCCCACGACTATAGGTCACCCGCCCACACTTATCTGCACATCTTTGATTAGGTATGTTATTGTTTTGTACTATGTGTTACCTGCTGATGCCAATGAAGCTAATTGTATAATAGGTCACTCCCCCTCACATATTTTGTAAATTGGGTATTTAATTCCCACCCTCTGGTGTATATGTATGCTTGATAAAGGCTATCACTAAGCCGAAACATTGCATCTGGAATAAAATTCTGCCTTTTGGACGTGCTGTCTCCATTTTTTATTTTTTGATATCCATCGGTTACTTTTTTGGAGGGCTTTTTACCACTCCCCTGGAGAAGAGCACCCGCAGCATCATCACTAAGGAGTGCTGTTCACCCGTTTTTGTGTAGCTCAATACTAATGTCAGTAAAGCGCTGCAGAATATAGCAGCGCTATATAAGTGTATAATATAAAAAAAAGATCCATATAACTGAATGCGTGCATGTACGATTCACAACAAATGTGAATCTGATGCAGACTAAAACTGTGGTCATGTGAATGAGGCTTAAATGTGGAAAGAAAGCATAAACTTAAAAAGAAATCTGGAATCTACCTCATATTTTGCTAACGGTTCAAGCTGCTGTGCTCATCCCCCACTGTAACTCTGTGTATCC
Source organism: Bufo gargarizans (assembly GCF_014858855.1). Classification (NCBI taxonomy): domain Eukaryota; kingdom Metazoa; phylum Chordata; class Amphibia; order Anura; family Bufonidae; genus Bufo; species Bufo gargarizans. Next base: position 183,878,525 of record NC_058084.1, read on the forward strand.
AGATTGCCTGAGCACACAAGCTTGCCAAGGAGTCCATGCATAATGAAATGATTTCCCTTTGAGCAAAGATAGAATAATTATAACAATAGCAACTATCAACTAAACCACAAGTAACAAAAGCAGACCATGAGTTAATTGTCACACATATATTGAGCCAAATCAACATGACTTGAGTGCCAATGATCATGAAGGTGCTTTATTTGTTTTTATAATCTGTCCCCCGTTCTGTAGTTCCGGCCCTCGAAACCTTTTGGCAATCTATGTACTGCAGAGTGGCTAAAAAAAAAGACCGCCTCCGATATCTCCAAATCAAACTGTCTAAAAGTAAATCTGTCTTAGTTGACCATAGCAACCAATCAGAGCTCAGTCTAATCAAAGCCCCTGTAGGAACTTAAAGCTGAGCTCTGATTGTTTGCTATGGACAACTAAAACAGATTTACTATTAGACAGTTTGATTCAGAGATATTGGAGGGGGGTACTTTTTTGTGGGCCATCCTGTATTTGGAAATCTAGGACCAGGGGGACATAGACAAACTCTCTGATCTATGTCCAGTGCCTACAACATCAATCTGACACTGACCAGTCATAGAGGACAGCGTTAGAACATTTAGAGCACAGCGTGATCTTACACGATGTAACTAATCTCATGTTTTTCTGCACTTTTGCATTTTTAGAGGTGCTTTTGCACCTCCTTTTTTGTGGTAAAAATGCCAGCACCAGATGTTAGCTAAAGAGCTATGGGAAATATGAAACGCAGAACACGAGCATGTTATTGATTCTGGCAGTATTTGCTAAGTAGGTGGTTTTTTTTTTGTCTTTTTTGTCCTTCTGGCTTATGTTCAAGAACGCATCATGCTGTAGCTCTTAGTGTTTTTCATTAGGTGTTTTCATATCACTTTCCCTAAAGGTGAAAAACACCACAGGGAAAACTGTAGTGGGCAAAAACACTGCAAAAAAATATCCAAGAAGCCACAAAAATGTATGTGGCCAAAAATGCATTTTGTTTAGTGGTAAAAAAAAAAATCTCCAGTGTGAAATGCATTTGTGTAGTGACCCTAAAAGTGCTTGGCTATAACTAGCTTTAGATTAATATGCCGTCTCTATACATAATAGCAGAATAATGTACATGAAGAAAGCATAAGACATGAAAGGTTTGAATTTATCTTAGAATCACCTCTCAATATATGCAGTATTTAACTAGCATTTCATATATAAGAAGTTATTCACATAAAAGTATATGTTCTAGGTGTCAGTGGTGAGAAAATCATTGGATTTTGTTATAATATATTACTTTCTATATAATTATTATCATTATTTTCATTGGCCGTTATTATTCACCATGAGTCATGGCAATAAATTGTAACTTATAACCAGTAAATCACACGCTTAATTCTGACTTTTGCATAGCATAATCTGCAAGTATTGACACCAGTACCTACCACTTTACCTCCTGTCATCTTATGGAAAGTCTTTTCAATAACTAATCTCAAAAGCCACTAATCTCAGTGGAACAATATAGTAGTAATTGTTTAACTGATTATCCTGAGCAGCGTTTCACTGTTGTAATGGGACCAAATGTTAAAGGAATTGTCCCATCAAAACAACTTACTCCCTATCCACAAGATAGACTATAAGGCTGGTTTCAGACCTGAGCGTTTTACAGCGCATTCCTACACGCTGTAAAACGCTCAACAGGCAAGAACCAATGATTCCCTATGGGCATGGTTCTCATCTGAGCGTTTTACAGCGTGTATGATCGTGCTGTAAAACGCCCGACGCCCCAAGAAGTACAGGAGCTTCTTTGGGGCGTCTTGTCGCGCGTTCCCGTACGTAGACTTCAGCGGGAACGCGCGACAATGGGTGTTTGCTTGTCTCTGTATGCGCGATTGCAAACGCCCGTACAATTGCGCATACAGAGCGTACGTTCAGTACGCTCAGGTCGGAACCCAGCCTTAGTGTCTGATTGGCAGGGGTCTGTCCTTTATGGCCCATGCCAGTCATAAGACTGCAGGTTTTCCGCCTACAAAAACCTGCCATATATCTTCCATTCCAATATATTACATTTAAGTTAACATCTCAATTATGGTCTTCTTCTTGATATTTAAATTAAACTTTTAAAATCCCTTCAAAAGACAATGGGGCACTGCCTCTGTCTGGAGAATAAAAAGTTTAGTCACTTGAGGTGTCAAAGCTTTTTTACTGTAAGAACTGTGAATCTGTGGAATAGTCTACCTAAGGGCATAGGTAACAGAAGGAACAGTTGGTAGGTTTAAAAGGAGCTACAATTTGCATCTCCTCCCATCTCACGTTTGAACTTGATGGACTCATGTCTTTTTTCAACCATGTTAACTATGTAACTAAGAAATTTCATGCAACTGGACAGTCCCTTTACATTATTAGAATATACATTAGTCTTTTTTTAAATATATATTGTACCCAAAACATCCACTGAGTCCACTGAGGAAGGGGCCAGGAAAAGACCCCGAAACGCGTCTGGTTGTTCTAAGACCCGCACATCAGCTGATGGACAAATATCTGTCACGACTGGCGGTGGGGGAAACCCCCAGCCGTGCGGTACCCGGAGATGTTTGGTCGCTGCAAGACCACAGGATCAGGGAGCAGGTCACCTCCTAAAGTCTCCCTGATCTGACCCTAACTCCTAACCTGCATGGGCCGACCTTTAGGGTAGGAGGACCCATGCGCAGGAACCTCGGGTCCCTACTATCCCTCCGCAGGTCCCTAGGCTAGGAGCTGGATAGACTACCTGTTCCTCCAGAACACGGAGGAACAGGAGCCTAGAAAGGCCAAGCTGGAAATAAAGGGAATCCAATACCACTTATGGCAGTGGCAGGTATGTGGAACTTCAACCTCACCTACCTGCCACAAACACACCGCCCGGAACCCATGCAAAAGTGCTGTCTGTCTACAACAACAGAGAAGACAACAGCACACACCATACATCACACAGGGAACCAGGGAACCATAAGGTGCAACAAGCCAGCAACCACATACACATAAACATAACATCAGACAAGGTAACAAAGGTTTTACTAACAAGGTTTTATGACCAGAAGGATGGTCCTCACCAGGCAGATGGAGGAGACAGCAGGCTGCTCTAGCCAGCATGGCTGAGAGCAACCTACTGAAGCCTGCAAGAGACTCAGGCTATATAGGCCAAAAGGCCACACCCACCAGTCAACCACACCCAGTGACAACACACACACTGGGAAGGGAGTTAACCCTTCCTACACCACAGAAGGGGAAACACCAACTAAGGCTGCTTTCACACTAGCGTTCGCTGGTCCGCTCGTGAGCTCCGTTTGAAGGAGCTCACGAGCGGACCCGAACGCAGCCGTCCAGCCCTGATGCAGTCTGAATGGAGGCGGATCCGCTCAGACTGCATCAGTCTGGCGGCGTTCAGCCTCCGCTCCGCTCGCCTCCGCACGGACAGGCGGACAGCTGAACGCTGCTTGCAGCGTTCGGGTGTCCTGCCTGGCCGTGCGGAGGCGTGCGGATCCGTGCGGATCCGTCTAGACTTTCAATGTAAGTCAATGGGGACGGATCCGTTTGAAGATGCCACAATGTGGCTCAATCTTCAAGCGGATCCGTCCCCCATTCACTTTACATTGAAAGTCTGGACGGATCCGTACGAGGCTATTTTCACACTTAGCTGTTCTATGCTAAAAATAATGCAGACGGATCCGTTCTGAACGGAGCCTCCGTCTGCATTATTATGAGCGGATCCGTTCAGAACGGATCCGCCCGAACGCTAGTGTGAAAGTAGCCTTAAAGGGGAATAGCACACACACTCACTCACCTGTCACCGCTGGCAACGGCATGCGTGGCCACCGTGTCCTGCAGAACAACCAGCAGGCAGAGACCCTGCCACCACATGCACAACACCAGACGTTGCCGCGGACAACCGCAGGTGAAGGGAGGTGTCCAAGTGCATACAACCTCGTGCACAACAAACAGACCAGGAAGTGCACACAAACACAGACGAAGGACGTGCACACCAAAACACGTTGCCAAGGGCAACCGCACGCATGCCTGTTATTCGCGGCAACCGCACCTGAGGCAAACCACTAAGTGCCCCCAGCTGCGGTTGCGACAACACCAGACCGCGGATAACTGCATGCGGCTCCCAAGGAGTCACGACCATGACCAGGGGTCGTGACAATATCTATCCATACATTTTGGAATTGGACCCTAATCTTTGTGGAGCCCTCGACTATCTATAGAAGCTCGATTTTTACCTGGCATAGAAGGAACCACTCGATTCAAATATTCGGTCCTGATAATTGTGAGATTCCACCTGAATACTCTCCACGGTTGGAGACAGTTTGGAGGGTAACTGGAGATCGTGAATATAAGGGACTGTAGAATCACTCGAGCCGTTCCAGCTGACAATCTGTAACAAGGTATCGCCATATTCGACATTGCCAGCCACGTGGGACGCCACTATGTGCACAAGTCGTACGGTAATTGAACTATACCATATTAGGAGGTGTAATCACAGCATCTCAATCAGCGAATATATGCCGAACTTTCTATAATATCGAACTGAGACCAATACATGTGACTTTGTTTAGATAGTCATTCCGAATAGTCACTGGGCAATTCAATCAGCGAAAGTTTATCGAACTTTTCATTACTAATTTATCGATACTATATAATCGAATGGGTAATATTACATGCCATAGAAGATAAGAACATCACTCTCATCCAATATTGACGTTGCATTATGTTATATATATTTGAATGATGATTTTATCACCTCAGCCACCATTTTAGATTTAATGTATTGTAGCTAATGATACGGTATATAGTGGTTAGATTTTATTACATATTTTAAGTTGTCATATCTGCACTTTGTGTAATAATAAATTATTCAATTGTTACCACTGCCCACATTTGTACGTTTCTCTGTGCGGTCCAGATGGTGAGTGCTCAGCCTTTCTAGCTATTTTTTTCATTTTTTTAAATATATATTGTACCCAAAACATTCTGAATCCTATAACTCATCTAGTCCATGAATGTCTCGGTTATTTCGGTTTAGTTTGCTGCAAACTTTGGAAGGACTACCATTGCCATATTATTAGGCAATATTGCATACTAAAGGTTGGGTGTGGAGGAAGACACAAGGGAAAAGAGCAATAGACTGACTCTATCTGCTAATAAGAACCTTTAATAAAAAGCAACAAATTAAAAAATAGTCGATAATTCTAATGTAAGATCACTCATTGCAATCAAAGCTGGATTCTAGTAAAGGAGAAGCAACCCAATCTCTCTACTGATAACAAAAATGTAAATGCATAGTAACATAATATGCAAAGTTGTGAGATCAGCAGTACCGTATAAAAAATGTCAGCATAAGAAACCACCTAGGTGATATTAAAATGCCTAATGTAGTACCTCGTGGGCCACTACATGATGATCCGTGAAATCAAAAAACGTGAAGATAAATTGAAATCACTAGTTAGATGGAGTGTTCATCCGATCTCTGGTATTTGAGGGTCCCAAAAGGTTCCTATCCCACATGAGAACAAGCCAGTATTATAAATGGCACATGGCAGGTTGAGGCACCAGGCTTAGGAGCTTCAATTTATAAATTTTGATGTGTGTTTTATGGGGAAACATATTTTTATTTATTTAATTGCATTAATTTGCAAAGAACCAACATATTCTGAAGCACTGTACACAGATTGCCATGTCTCATATTGATCCCAGTACATAGTGGGGCTCACAATCTAAATATAAAATAACCCTATTAGGACTTGTCCACACAGATTTTTTACACCCTATGCTCTCTATGCCCAGCTCACAGGACAATGGTGGAGGATGAGGGTTTTATAGGGCTGTGACATCATCAGGGATGGCTATCTGTGGATTGGCTGACTGCACAGCATTATGGGTGATATTATGTTCCTGGGCTTGTCTCTTCTATACTTAGTTTCACTTTGTAACACATGCAGCCACCAATTTAGGAAAACTGATTCCTTACCATGAACTGCAAGGAAATTTTGATTAATCTAGAATCAAAGTTTTCCTAAACTTCGGACCGAATTTCACTTAAGATGCTTAGCTTCGCTCAACACTAGTGTGGTATTTATTTGTGATCACTGTTTCATTGTTTCCTTTTTTTCCTAATGAAATGGTAGAACAATAGAGGGAAAAAAAATCTTTCTAATTAATCTTTTATATACCTTGAAGGCATTTCTGTACTTCTAGTTATTTTTTTGCATTGTTTTTATTTATCTATTGTTTAAATATTCATTTGGCTGTTGGGAAAATGGTGTTTTTATTTTTTAAGAAGTAGAAAAAACTTAAATCTTTATTATATAATAATAATAATAATAATAATAATAATAATAATAATTTTAACAGAAACTGTATATCAGGAGTGCACAACATGCAGCCCGTGAAGTCATAGTTTGTGGCCTCTGTCCTGCTGGACAGAAACATAGCTGGTTGTGTGATCAGCTGAGGTTATGACTGGAACTCCATACAGCACAGGATTAAAGGTCCTGCTCCTGCACTGTAGCAGAAGTAGGTCAGGTCCCCCGCTGTCAATGACAGCCAGGGACCTGAGGAGAAAACAGAAATGGTTTATTACTACTCCTGCCTTCTACTCAGATAGGTGTGTAGTGCTATGGCAGTGAATAAAGAAAGCAGCAGTGTCCTCTATTAGACCAAAAGATCACATGATTGCCTGGTGTCTCTGAGGCAAAGTAGAGCTGATAGGTCTTAGCAGACCCTGATCAGCTCTGCCTTGTACAAAAATATAGCCTATAACTGGGGGCAGCAGTTGGTAATAACCAATGAGCACCGTCCTCTGCAGTGACAAAGGTGGGATGGGGAAAAATGTTGGCACTTAAACCCCTATTACACTGCACAACTTTTGGGTCAATAAATGATAACAAATGTTTATATGCTTATTCCTGATAACTGGCCTGTATAATTGTGCTGTTGATCGGCCAATAAACAAGCAATCACTAATTTGTCAGCTGATTTGCATCTCTCGTCAGAATCAGGAATACGCTGTCAATAATCAACAGAGCTGAATGAAGGAGGAACAACTGAGCTGGCAATCATTTACCCCATACACTTTTCATCACCTGCGCAGTAGGCTGATGCAAATAAGCACAGATCTACTTTTTTGAAATAGAACAATGAGGCTCTCAGACCAAAAAGGTTTGTGCACCTCTGCTATAGATATGACAATCACAGAATAGAGTGTTCATATTTGATTCTCAAACAATGTCTGAATGCTGCAGCTTAAAATAATACTCCATATTTTCAGCTGCAACAATGACCAATAAAAGAAGGTGTAAAGGGAAAGTACAGTGATTATTCCATGATTAATGTAAAAATTGAAAATCAGGCATCATATAGTACATGACAATCTATTTTTAACAAAGCTAGAACCAGCCTTTTACCTAACATGGATCCAGAAATCTCCCCATTTATGGCTCCAATTGCTCTGCTAGATTTATTTCACCCTGGCAGATTAATGGGTATGTCTTTTAGGGCATGCCCTTTCTGCTACAGGTCTCTATCTGTATGAATTATATCACAAAGCCCAGTTGTCCGCAGTTAAAATATGCATGCTTTCAATTGCATGCAGCTACTGCATTAACAAACATGCATTCACAATACAGTTATAGAATTTAACCAGTTACGCTCCTAATTAAGCACTAGTGTTCTTCATCTAAATTAGTTAATTAATAATAGTTGGCTAAATCTAAACAATGCATCATGAATAGGGGAACTTGACCTGAACACCGAACCCAGACCCCATTAAAATCAATGGGGACCCGAACTTAACTTTATCATTTTCTGTTATAACATGGTTATAACGGAAAATAATAGCATTCTTAAGATAGAATGCTAAATAAAATGGCCATTGAGGGGTTAAAAATAATAAAAAAAACTCACCTCATCCACTTGGTGAGCGCGATGATGTCATTGCAGGTACTTTTGCAGGACCTAAAAATAAGCCCTCATACTTCTGAATGTTACAAAACAAAAAACACCACCAAAAATGCTTGTAAAAAATTATCTGGAAAAAAATGTGTGTAAAGAAATTCAAATGAAGAATGTTCAGGACTGTTTCTTTTTTTTAAAGATTTTTGTATTTCAATTACATTTTTTAAATCAATATTTTTTATTTTCCAGATTTATGTTCCCTGCATGGTACTTAGACATGATCTTGACTGTTAATGCATTACCACACTCAGTATAAAAAAGAAAACTAAAGCACTGCTGACCTTTTTCTCAGGTCACAAATGTTAGTTTTCAATTACTAAACTTTTTACTATAAACAACAAAGGCAAAGTACAGGTGGTAAATCTATAGTTTCATTGAGTGATAATCACATACACTTTTCTGTTATAGTTACATGATAAAGAAAAAAAAAAGTTCAACCTTGAGCTCAAGTGACATCTTGTTAAAGTCTGAGTGACATTGTTTAGTCATTTTATTTTCAAAAATCCACCTTTAGAGACTGATGTAAACAAAGTAATGAACTCACTTTATAAATAGGACCAAAGTTTAATAAATTTTGATATAAACTGATGAAATGCTTATGACACACGTTGAAGTTAGAAAATTGATATAGAGCAAATTGGCTACCTTTCAAAAAAAAAATGTATTAGTCTAATGTACATTGCAATGAGTAAAATAATCAGATGTAAAAATTGGAGATGAGTGAAGTTTTCAAAAATTCTATTTGGCCCCTTTGCCGAATTTTATCAAGAAATTACTTTGTCACAAATTACTTTTCATTGTATGAAGAGGGCACAATGATGGGGAATGGCGATCGCGCCACTGCCCCGACATATAACCCCTCAGATGCCGCATTCAACACTGATTGCAGCATCTGAGACTAATATTTAAGTGCTTGGGGGGTTAATCTAGGGTTGAAAAAAAAAGTATACTCACCTCATCCACTTGATCACGCATCTGCTCGCATCTCGATTGAAGAAAACCCGCCAAAGGACCTGCGGCAAGTGTGATGACGTCACCACATGATCACACTGGCTACGCACTGTGATGTCATCGCTGACACAGGTCCTTTGGCGGGTTTTCTTCAATCAAGAAAGGAGTGGACAGCCTCTCCACGATAAAGAGGATGAGGTGAGTTACCAAGAAGCATGAGGAAATTCAGCTTTGCGGCGAATTAAATTTTCCCAAACTTCAGATCCAAATCTGCTTTGGATGCTTTGATTCGCTCAACACTAGTAATGATAAGGTCACATGAAAGTATACTATAATACTTCTATTATGTTTCTGAGGTCTTTGCATCAACAGAACCAAACCGAATTTGGAGAGTAAAGGAGAGCTACTAAAGGCCCATTTACATGGGCTGATATAAAAGGGAATTATCGGGACTGATCCATCTGTTCTTGATAATTGCCTGCTTGTTAGAGGAGGCAATAGCTGCATTTGCATAACGCAATCATCTCCTCTGTACACAAAGGATTGCTGCTGTAATTGCTCATCCCCATTGAGAATTATTGCTTGTGGGCAGCAGATCCCTGTTTAGACAGCACAATCTACTGCCCAGAAACAATCATTTAGGTGTTAAGCAATGGTTTAACCCACGGAATAGAGATGGCCTTGCGGTTCACCCAGTGGTCTTTTTGCAGCGCACTTTGCTCGTTCGCAGTTCGCCAAACGGGCAAACATATGGCGATGTCCACCAATGCCATATTCTTTTACATTGTGAAGAAGTTTGACCCAGGACACAGCCATCAGGTGGAACAGGACAGCCAATTGAGATGTTTCAGCACATGGAGATACCCTACCTACCTACCTTATAATTAAACCTGATCTGGCTGCCATTTTACATTCTGTGTTTTGCCAGTGTAGAGAGAGGTTGCTCTATGGAGCAGGGACAGACTGTTAGGGACACCAAACGCCAGCTAATAGGGCCACAAAAGTCCCTTTAAGGACTGGTATAGATGTGCTATTGATAGGTCTGACTTACTGAGGGGTGTAATATAATTATAATATACTTTTTAACATAGAAAATATACTATAGTGCATTTGTATTGTGCAGCAGTTGTGTGCGGTTCTGCTGCGATACTACAGGTATATAGAGGGACAAGTGTTATTAGAACAAATAATTTCTACTGGTGTGATATACCAGTTGCCCCCCCCCAAAAAAAACTAATTGAAGCAGGGGTGTTATATACCAATAATATACTTTCTATATATAGTGCATTTGGGAAGTGCAGCATTTGTTTGCGGTGACAAACGCTACTGGAACAAATAATTTCTACTGGTGAGATATACCAGTTGCCCCCAAAAAAAGTAAAAAAAAAAAAAGTGGGCTACAGTAAAATTGTTATTCAGTGACCACATAATGTACCTCAAGCCACATAATCACAATTTATTTTATGTCAGGTGAATGCCTAACTTTTAAGGCCCATACTCCCGTGGCCTAAAGTAAAAATATTTCAGGCTCCAACAGGGCACATTTCAGAGAATTTCCCTTTAAGATGCATAGAAATGTCCCCTGATTAAGATACATATTTTATGTTGGAATTTTTGTCATTGATCCGCCTCTAGTATGTCACTGTCCATGTTGTGGGACTATTTGTACACTTCAAAGTATTTGGTGGCTGCACGGTTTTTCATGTTCGCCTGCCATTAAAGTAAATGGGGCCCTCCACAAACTCGCGTTTCGCAAAAATTTAATTGTGTTCGAGCAATCCAGTTCGCGAACAGTCCCGGACAATCTTCGTCCGTCACTACCAATGAATGAGTATTTGTGCTTTTATCGGGGGATCGGCGTCACCTATACAAAGAGCAATTATCATAAACATACATTCCTAGGACACTCCTTCCAGATAATTAGCTTGATCATTGTCCTATATAAAGGGGCCTTAATGGGACAGTGCCACAAAAAATATTCTTCACTTTTCAAACCAGCACCTGGATCTGAATTCGTTTGTAATGACATGTAACTAAAAACTTAGAATTGTCACTGAGTTATTCAGCAAAATGTATATTTATAGCATCACCTGCCATTTGTTCTTTTCTTTACTTGTCATTCCACCTCATTGTGGTGGTCGCATATGTTCAGTTTCAATTTTCAGCTACCACCAGCCATATCTTGTGTTAGAAGCTAAGGTAGTTGCAAGGAAAATGCTTACCTCAGAAATGACACGCCACCTGAGAAAGGACACACTCCATCAGGTGTCAGCATTAAACAAATTTACCAGAACAATTGGAGCAGGGAATAAGGAGATCTCTGGATCCATGTGAGGTACAGGGCTGGTTCTAGGTTTGTTAGAAAGAGATATGATGTCTGGATCCATGTGAGGTACAGGGCTGGTTCTAGGTTTGTTAGAAAGAGATTGCCATGTATTCTGTGATATTTACATATGTTTCATATGATGTATCATATTTACATATGTACATATGTATATATGATTTTTTTTTTATAGGTTATACTGATAAGTAAATTTAGCAACTATGTATGGTACCTCATCTGGAGTGATCTACACCAATGTTTTTTTATGCAGTTTTTTTTATACAGTTAATTTACTTACGCTATTCATAGAGTTATTTATATTCTAAGCAAAATAATTGCAATCACTTTAGCCTTCCATAAATTCACCACTACCAGCTCCATTGCTTCAAATAAACAGATATATTCAGAAATGTAGCTGATAATTATTGGGTCATGAACGGCAATTACATTTACAAAGTGCAAATCATGGATGGACTAAAAAACACAGACATTTATATGAAGGAATATAATGTAATGGAATATGAGCAGAAAACCTGTGACCTGGAGATAAAAAGAAAGCAATAACTAACTGGTTTGGCATTGGGTTAGACCTGAGGGTGTCGAACTGGCAGTCCCTCGGTTTTCACCCTTTAATCCCTATATATGGATCTGGTCTTCATTGCAGGGGAAGCACCAGGCCGCTACCTCTCGGTATAGTCCTGGTGTAATTGGCAGCTGACACACTGGATCAGAAGCACCAATGCAAGGTACCGGAAGCACAGGCATGATCACAGACAGAGCCAGGGAAGGACAACAAAATGTGGCAAACAGAACTTAGGCAGAATTCAGACAGGTGCAAACAAAATCCATGGAACCAACATCACAGAATCCAGACAGACAGAACTTATAAACAGGGGCAGATTGGCCATAGACCCTATAGGGAAATGTCCTGGTATGCCAATACCCAGGTGGTCACCCAAGCCCTCCTGAAGGCAGCAGGCCAGGTACATAATGATCTGATGCTCAATGGCCACAGTTGCCCTCCTGAGCTCAACTGTGTCACCGTCCTCAGAATGGTAATACGGTTGAATACCGTGGAGAGATAGGCAGGATTTTAGGCCGCACTGTGGTATTTGATTCTGCTGCTGCTGTATTCTGTGCTGCACTATGGTGTTGCAGGCCCTGTCTACTTCTGTTGTCCCTACCTACTTAAGTTGCTTTGCCTTCTATCAATTTAATCACGCCTACCAAATGGGGGCACTTTTAGTTTTTTTTCCAGGACCTACTGACACAGAACTCAAGAAAAAAATATCAGACTTACCAAACTCATTATTCAGGTGTACTGCACACACAAGACCAGGGAATAGGGACATTTATCATATAATTTAACATAACTTGAAGCAGTCCTTCAATCCACCAGTCTTCATAGTGCATGACTGCAATGTTCCTAGATTAGAAAAAAAAATAATTATATTACTGTATGCAGCCAATATGATATCAAAATCGCAGCCACAAAACCTTAGTCAGAAAGCTATCTTTAATGTGAGATTAACTTTCTAAACACTGATACGGTAAATGCATCCAATTCATGTTTGTCTACAGAGTTAGACCCTTGAGTTCAATGGACTGGATTTATCAATTTACTACAGAATTTGAACCTTAGGGCCTGCTTGTTCTCTGCTTACAGCACCTGTTTACAGGTCATCTGACATTATCAGGCACATTTTTACCTGACTTTGCTGCAGTGATCTCATTTAAATTCTAGAGCAAGGGTTTAGTGTGTGTTTGCTCAATACACATTCTCTTACTTTTCCTCTTTATTTCAATTTTTGGTGCTATATCAATTTTTTTTTAAAATATTCTAAATCCAAATTTTTATGGTAGTCTTAGATCTCTTGATTATGTTTAAATTGTTATATGATTTATTATACAGTAGTCTATAAAATTACCTTACATTTCTAAGGGTTAGAGGTCTATATTATTAGTACTTTTTATTTTATATATATATTTTAAAACCATATTTTAAAATTATATTTTAAAGGAATACATAATAAGTAAAGATTCTTCAAATATTTAATTAAATGTATACTAAACAATCCAAGTGTCTGTAAATTATGGAAATCATTATTTACTTTTATTATTATTTGGCTAAATGAATAATCCTAGATGTGTGTTTTTTGTATATTTACGTCACGTTATTCAGTAAAAGGCAAAAAGTGTTTATATGCAAATAATATATTATGACTGCAAAGATGATATTTCAAAGCAGTACATTTTTTTAAGGTTGCATTTAGATGAGTTGCAACAACCAATCAGCAATGAGATTTGATCTATCCATGAAGAATATAGACAAGTATCTTTTTTTGATTGCTATGGTGAACTTTTCTTCAATTTTTCATTAAAGCTTACAGTGGGCTTATGAGATATACTGCATAAATGTATTTAGAAGCTGACATGAATACAGAAATTACATTTATATATTATATAGATTTATAGGCTTTAATGTTTTTTATGCATAGCTCGGATAACTTGCTTACCTTCACATAGCTATAATATTAAATAATAACATTATAGTTGCCTATAACCACCTCTAGAGGGTTCCCTGAGAAGTCCTCTGTATTTCTGAGGTGCTTTCTCCCTTCTTGATGCTGTTGATCCTTCTTCTGTCAATGCTAATGATCCTTCTTCTGTCAATGCTCTATAATCACATACTTCTTAAGGACCCTAGCCCAATAATGTCCATTGGTTTCTACTGTCCACCAAGATGTTTGTCTTTACTTTTTCTATTACTGACCCAACCTATATATTTCATATTTTATTCCGGCCCTGAACTCTGTCTGACTACCACTGTGATTGAACTTTGTCTGTATTCACCTTTGCAAGAAAGAAAGAAACCAATTGACAATCCAAATGAAATGTGGTGCCTGAGTCTAGGCATTGTGTTCCATACTCACTGTTCCATAATGCATAAACAAATATTGGCACTCATAGTTTAATGCTGAAATCTTCTGGGTTTATTTCATAGATACACCAGACACGCTTGAGCTCTAAATTGAACCCTATATGGTTACATTGGCATTACCATGGTGACACACATAGAGAAACATATTCTCATATTAGAAACAATGTAGACAAACAATTGCATGGTCTTCACAATCTATTATAAAGTTATATGCAAAAAAAAAATTATAATTAATAAGAATCAGTGAATGGGAAATTGGAAATAGCATTGTGTTGCAAAATATTTCATACCATTTTTTGTTACAGTCAACATATAGTATGTAGCATTTTAAGTTGGCAAGTTTTTTACCAATTGCAAAAAAAAAAAAGGAATTACCGCAAGTCATTATTCAGTGTTGGGTTAAAATTGAAAGCCCTGGTCTCAATGAAGAAATAAGGGTGTCACGGTCTCTAAAGTGATAGGTGTCAGAAGATCTAAGATACTGGCTACATGTGATGTGATCTGACAGCCTCTTTGGTTTCACTGGTTTTAGTGTGGTTGCTGGTAATGACCACACCTCTTGTCTCAGGTGTAGCTTAGTGGTCATTTCAACTCCCCTATTTAGTCTGGCTTCGTCCATCATGCTATGCGGTTGATAGCTTCAGTTTTGTATTGGAAGTGCTGGTGTGTGGTCCTCTTCTGAGTTCCTGCTTGTCCATTTACTTCAGAAGTTAGGTGTCACTTCCCTTTTATATTTTGTTGTTTCCCCTCTGTCTTTTGTTACTAGGCCTCAGGGAGATGCTTGTTCTTTCATATTGGAAGGAACAGGTCGTCTCAATCCCAGATACTACTCCAGGGCAATTCAGGGTTTCCAGGGTCTCAGGTTCCTATGTATGAGGATTCCTACCCTCAATGTCTGTTCATACGGATAGGAGTCAGGGCTGGGATTAGGGTTTCCATAGGTGGTGTCCGTTTCCCTTTCCCTAGCTTTCAGGCCGAGTTCCTTTTCCCTTCCCTACTGTTGTTAGTGTGGTGTTCCCTCCCACATCACTAGGGCTTTTGGAGTTGTAGTTCCTATGGAGCTCTGCAGGTGGCATAGAAATAGAGCAATCAATTGTTTTACCGAGTCAGTTCAATCTATTGCGGAATCAATTTAATGATTGCTTCTTATAGTCACCTAAGGTGACTTAAAAACTATAAAAAAATAAAGAAAAGGTTTTAAAAATAAAAATTCAAATCACCCCCCCCCTCCCCAGAATAAAAATAAACAATAAAAAAATAAATATAATAGGCATAGCCATGTCTGAAAACATTTGTACTATTAAAATATTTTATGTGGTATTGCTGTAATTATAATGACCTGGAGAATTAAAGTTACGGTTCAGTTTTACCACACAGGGAACACCATAAAAACAAAATCCATAAAACCATAGCAGAATTGCATTTTTTTCCAATTTCATCCTATTTGGATTTCCCACTATATTGCATGCAATATTAAATGGTGCCATTAGATTAGTGCAACTTGTTCCGCAAAAACAAGCCGTCATATGGATATGTGGCTATGGGAAGGCCTGGTGAGAAAAATGAGAAAGCAAAAACGGAAAGTCACTGGGTAAGGCAAGTGCTATGTAAACCTACCCTGTTTTCATACCTTTGTGGCTGTTGTACCTGCTCAATTATCTGAAATCGTAGCTGTTTTTATTTTATTTTACACTGTAATTATTAATGTCAGATGCCATGATCAGCTATGAACAGGCCATCTGAGGGGTAAAATGACAGGGAACAGCATGCAACCTGTTAGTGCACCCACTACTTACAAAGAAATGCACTTTGTGATGGCAAAGCAGCCAAATCAAATTTTCCCATACTTCGCTAATTTCTAAAAGTAATTATAAGCAACTCCACAAAAACCTTTTTTTCCATTTCTCCATAGGTACTGGCATTTAATATTTGGTATTTAATAGCTCTTATCCCCTTTTCATGATATATTGATATATACAAGCTACATACGTCAAAAGTCACAAGTATGCAATCATCCTTAACAAAGAACCCCTTAATTTCCTCCACAAATGTCCTGTGTCTAGTAAAAATATTTTTAATCAAAAGAGTACACATTTTCTGCAATATAAGGACAGGGGAAGCGAGGATAGATTACACTGACGACACTGCGGTAATGTGATGTCATAATCATATGAAAAGTAGAAAGGAACAGCAGCACTCCCAGGTCTTCAAGAAATACTCTGTTTATTCACCAAAATGTGCAGTGTTTTGACCTTACATGGTCATGTAAGGTCAAAATGTTGCACATTTTGGTGAATAAACAGAGTATTTCTTGAAGATCTGGGAGTGCTGCGGTTCCTTTCTTCTTTTGACTTAATGGGGCACTCCAGACTGGTACTCATCACCGCTAGCAGTGCACCACCACCACATTGACTGAAGAAATCGACCCGTAAGTGCTGCTACAATCAAAAAAATAATTAAAAAGACATCTGTCTATCCAGTTCAGCCTGTTATCCTTTTAGTTGATCCAGAGGAAGGCAAAAAAAAAAAAAAACCCTGAGAGGTAGAATCCAATATTAGGACGAATCCAATACTTTAGGAGGAAAAAAAATTCCTTCCCGACTCCAATCAGGCAATCAGAATAACTCCCTGGATTAACGACCCCTCTCTAGTAGCTATAGCCTGTAATATTATTACGCTCCAGAAATACATCCAGGCCCCTCTTGAATTCCTTTATTGTACTCACCATCACCACCTCCTCAGGCAGAGAGTTCCATAGTCTCACTGCTCTTACCGTAAAGAATCCTCTTCTAGGTTTGTGTACAAACCTTCTTTCCTCCAGACGCAGAGGATGTCCCCTCGTCACAGTCAAAGTCCTGGGGATAAATAGATGATGGGATAGATCTCTGTACTGACCCCTGATATATTTATGCATAATTATTAGATCTCCCCTGAGTTGTCTTTTTTTCTAAAGTGAATAACCCTAATTTTGATAATATTTCAGGGTACTGTAGTCCATCCGTTCCAGTTATTACTTTAGTTGCCCTCCTCTGAACCCTCTCCAGCTTTGCCTATCAGGAGCCTTTACCTATCATAATCATGTGCTGATGCAACTATTTATATCTAGTATCAATGATACACGTGGCGCATTTCAGCACTAACTGAAGCATTTTTCAAACGCTAATGTAACATTTATGTTTGAAAAAGGCTTCAGTTAGAGCTGAAACGCATCACGTGTATAATTATACAATGAGCAGTCTTTTCTGGCACATTCACCTTTGCACTGTCTGATCAGAAATATATTAACTGTAATTTATGTAAGAAGATAAGATATTAAGATATATTGTAATCAATAATAAAAGAGATAGTGTGCTAACTATTTCTCCCTTTAAATGTCGGTTGCATACTAATTAGTAAGCCATACTCTTTTCTAAATGGTTAGTCAATAGCTTATCACTTCAGATGATCAGCAATGACGTCTTAAGTAGCCTTACAAGTCAGTTTAATAACTTCACTTGACAAGAACAACCTTCCTTTCATTGTAAATCAATGGCTTACAATTGTACCTTACATTGGATTCTTAATATTCAATCCCATTTTTCATTGGCAGGATTCAATAAAATGCAGGCAAGAAAGCCAGGTGAAGTACAACCGTCCTAGCAATCAATGGATTGTTGGCCAAGCCTCGAAGCAGTTTCTGTTCTCCTCTGAGCTCCACATGGTTTCATTAAAACCCTTCATCACATAGCATATATTCAAGAGCATCGATGCTCATGGGGACAGGCTGATAATGTATATTTTATATTCACAAAAATTCCTTTTTCTTTGCCATATTTTCTGTCCAGAGAGAAAGACGCTGGTCCTCTAATTATTTCCTCAACCCACATACAGGACTGTGTTCAGGATATTTACGCATTTCGGAGACATATTGCTGTCAAAGCTCTTTTTAAAATGTTTTAATGGTAATATAGACGTGTTTAAAGTTACTTTTCAGTCATGACCTGCTAGGTATTGAGAGCCATATGGGAACTTTGATGAGCCCTATTTTGAGTCAGTGGGTTCTACTGAGCGCTAATTGGATCAAGCATAGTGACATTGCTTCTGTTTAGGTTGCCTAAACTCACCAATTTTGGCAGTATGGTCTAACCATCTCCTGTGCATTGGCGCCCTTGACTATCCATAGACAGCAGATGTCAAGGTAGAGAAGGATTGAGCGGTTGGGTTTCAACATGCCCAGTTCATTTGTTCTCAATGGGGTCATCTATTTCTGTGTAAATGCCATATTCAATACTTTGCAGTGAATATGGCATTTAAATTAAGTATTAATGCAATATATTTATTTTATTTTATGTACATTACATTTTTCTCTCTGGTAGTGCCCCCTGTGATTGTCTACCTTCTCCTGTGCACTAATATGCTTATTGCTTAGCATCTTCCCTGAATTCTTTCCCCTCCCTGACATAGTGATCTCATAGTGAAGCAGCTGAAGCGGTCCAAGCACCTTTCACTCATTCATACCTACTTCTAAATTCATAAAAATATGTCTAAAATATATGGCTATTCTTCTGTCTATACAGCAGAGAGGGAAGTTGAGGGTGCATTACATACCACATGTATCTCCAGGGATTATATATGAGGGACTATTTCCATACAGGGGAAGAAGGGGTTAACAAGAGCTGATAGTAATTCTTCCTGCGAGATGGAGGTGCTTGCTGATCCCACCTACAGAAAGAGAAGCTAGCCCTCCAGATGAACAGATAGGTTAATACAAGATAACTAGAGATGAGCAAATCAATTGAAAAATTTGGAAATTCAACACACATTTTTCCAAAAATTCGGATTCGGGGATCATGGATGAGAGTAGAGAGATTTTTCCGTACAGTCAGAGGATTTTCGATTTGGGTAATATCTACTCAAACCTGAATCAAATCAGATGGATAGGTGATTTGGATGCCAAAATGGACCCAAATAAAAAATTTGCTCTTTTTTATGGAATAATCCCTTTAACAGTGATAAGCTACTGTCTGTCCAAGCTGCTCCCTATTCAGAAAACATGGATGCTTGACCATATTGAACACGCAGATGTGAACAGAATCTAAACCGGATAAAGGCAGGCAGAACACGTTACTGCTACGAAACCCTCATATAGAGACGAGTATCCCTAATTGTTTCTAGACTCTTACTAAGTGGTAACATTCTGTGCTAGATTCTAACAGGGACAGTATTGTTAGTAAACTGAAGGGTGTCGATTGGGTAATGGAAAGAGCGTGAAGAGAGCAACAAACCCCTAGCCCAGGGGTAGGCAACCTCCGGCACTCCAGCTGTCGTGAAACTACAACTCCCAGCATGCATACTTACTCTGCTCTTCACATAGAAATGAATGGAGCATGCTGGGAATTGTAGTTTGACAACAGCTGGAGTGCCGAAGGTTGCTGATCCCTGCCCTAGCCCTTCTCTTGACCTGACTACATTATGGGGGACACTTTGATTTTTGCTATAGGGCCCTCTACTCTTTTATACAGTATATACCACTGAACCAAGACTCGTGGAAAGGAACAAGCAAAGAAGCTGAGAAAAAACTCAGCTTATATGCATGATGTACATTTTTATTTAGCATAAAGAACAATACCATGCAGTCTGGAAAGCATGCAGCTTACTTGTCCTGAAGTTTATTTTATTTGTTCACTGTTTTAAAGAGAGTAATTCTCTTGATATATTGAGGGAAGGTGTAGAAGCGTATCAGCTCAGCTCAGAATTTTGAGCGAGAAACCACCGAATAGCATTGAAAACAGCATACAGTATCAATTACCAGTATTTATCCACTCTCTGACTAAGGTCTTGAACATCATAAAAACCCACAGGCGATCCCTTATCTAGAGCTGTCATAAGACTATTAATATACTAAAACTGTACACAATGAGGACATTTTATGAGCACTGACAGCAGTGGAGCCACACTATGTGCTATCAAAAGCCCAAATCACATTACCGCAGTAAATAAACATCACAGTTATCTTATTGGTATCCCCTTTAGCATCGCTGAGTTCCTAAATGTAATTTAGATATATGTTAATTTCATAGGACTGGTAGTAAAATGTTGCATTTCAGTTGCATTTAATTGACATAGAGACCCAATCAGATCTAAATGTATCACATAATCATTTTAAAAACCATTAACTAAAATAACAGAAAATAACCAATGTATATACAGAGCATTGTGATTTTAGGCAGGTGGGGAAGTCTAGCCAGCAAACCGACAGCCGCAAACTAGAAGAGGTTAAGCAACCATGTAAATGCATAATGAGAAAATCACCAATTTTTTCAATATGTCAATGTAAGGATCAAGAATTCTTGTGATTTTTTTCATGATTTTATTTTATCGAACTAGAAAAAAAGCCCCGACATATTCCAGTTTTATATATACTTGCAGACGTGCTAAAAGCGGATCTGTCATCTCTCCTGACATGTCTATTTTAGTAACTACTGGTGTTTCCCATGTAATTCTGGAGCATATATTCTTATTACCCTATGTTTTGCCATTCCACTATTATTCCAACTAGAATGAAGTCTCAGCAGTCTGCAATGAAGGCCCAGCTAGATTTTATCAGTTGGCGGGGTGTCCTTGCACAGTCTGACACCATCCAATCAGTGCTGTCAGTAGCCGACTGTGCAGGGACACCCCCAACACCCATTCATAGACTTCATTCTCGACGTTCCAGACAAGTAGATACCAAAGCAGACATGTCAGGAGAGGTGACAGGTCTTTTCTAAGATAGGTTTGGCTGGTGTACATTACCTCAACTGTAAAAAAAGCATTTTTCAATACAACTGTTTGTAAAATAAATATATATATATATATATATATATATATATATATATGTACTACATATACAGTAGTCAATGAAAGATCTATGCATCTCTAGCTTCTAGCTCTGTCTTTCGGTCCAGTATGTTAACATGACCAGCCAGGTCCTGCTTTGGACCCCATTTAAGGCTATGGTGTGCCAAATACCTAAATGGCCATCAGCTGTGTCCAGCTCAGCATAAGATAACTGGTCATGCACAACTGACATTTGTGAACCCAGCCTTATTTAAGTTACTGTAAAAAATAAATTAAAAAAATCTAGTTTTATTGTCATTTTTGCATTCACATAAAACTATATAATGAATAAATAATACCTTCTTAGCATCAATTTATTCAATCCTGTAAAACATCTGGCACTTTCTACACCAAATACTACACGTTAGAAAATTCTGCAGCATTATTTACAGGACAAAAAACATTATACCTATAAAATTTACATCAACAGCAAAGAACAGTTGAGCGATTTAGAGAAAACCAATTCAACTTTTTATTAGATTTATTAGATAGTCTTCATGCCATTCTAGGTTTGTTGAAGCTTTGTTGAATTTGTGTGAATGATCTCTTGTTTTATTAGCATTTCTGACCAATTCCATTTCATTTGCATGTTTGTTTCTGAGATTATTTTTAGCACAATTTTTATCTACATAAGTAAAAATTGTGCCCTATAGAGGGTGCATGCGCCAACGCAGCTCTCCATAGCAGCGGATTCTAGTAGAACTAGAAGACACAGCATCACCTGGTGACCAAAAGGGAGGATGAGATATGCTATTTAGCTGTTTTCTTCTTGTTCACTATAGTTGAATGTATGCAGCACTAGTTACAATTACTATTAGAAGTATGGGTGTCTGTATCCATCTAAAAGACAGTGCTACATACGGACCAGTGCTTTTTCCCTACCCTAACCGCTGGTGAGGCTCCCAGCGCATGCGCAGTGTCGGCCGGTGTCCAGCTGAGAACATCCATCCGATCACCGCGCCTGCACACTGGCCCATAATTTTTCCCTACCCTAACTGCCAGCGAGGCTCCCGGCGCATGCACACTCTGCTGTGAAGTTTCCCTAACCCATCGTTGTGCACCTGCGCGGTGCTGAACACCTCCTCACGTTATGTCCATTGCGACCAGAAGTGACGAGAGTAGGGAAATCTCACGAGGTAGGGAAGTATAACGTTACACCTGCCCTGGTGTGCCATCGTTAATTTACACTACTTTTCCCTCCATGGGCCCAACAATGTTAGCACCTGTGCCTATAACATAGTTCAGAAGGTGCTAGAAAACACAATGGGAAGATTTATCATTCCCCCTGCACCAGAATTGTGGCACTAAGAAGCCACACATTTTTGCACAAGCTTTGTTTTGCTCAAACAATTGTGACTTTTTGCTCACTTTGCTAAATTGGGCAGGGTATGGATCAGTTTTCTAGTGCATGTAAATTACTATAAGGTAACTTACCTTATAGTCCGGTTCGACACTCTCCGGAGCAGTCCTTCAGTCTGTCTGGGCTGGGGCGGGCTCTAGTCGGCAGACCTTGACGCGGTGAGTGACACAGGAACGAGCGGGATGCGAGCGGAGCGCCTGCTGCTCCAGTCCTACACACTGGCCAATCAGCAGCAGGATCTTTGCGCTGCGAAAAACTGATTGGCCAGTGTGAACTGTGAATTTAAAATGGAGCAGACGTGCCAGACGCACGGCACGAAAGATTATCAGGTGACAGGTCAGACATAGGGGAGGGGGAGTCAGGTCAAACAGGGGGGCCCGCCCGAGGGAGAACACAAGTGCCGCCTCGCCTGCCGCATATTACCCTGCGAGCTGTCGGCCGCCCGGCGCCCCTGTTGCTATGGCGCCCTGTGCGGCCGCACAGCCCTCACACCCCAAAGGCCGGCCCTGCATAGGGAGGACCATCTGGAGCTGGAAATGCCCTTCACAGTGGAGCTTCTCAACTTTAGAAGTTGCTCTCAGGGGACAACCGCCACTTTAAGCCTGAAGGGGCACTCAAAACCACGGTGCAGCCAAACCTTCCCTCCGGATAACACAAGGTGCCGGACTGATGATCAGAAGGACAGAAGAAGACAGGATACAGCAGCGATCCAACTGAGGTAAGTAAATATTAACTGTTGATGCTTTGTACAGTTAATTTAAGGTTGTTTCAGGTAGATTGTTTCGTCAGACCAACACAAAAAAAAGTTGTATTGGTCTGACAAAGGAGCCGGTCTGGGCCCGAAACTTGTTACCTGAAACAACTATAAATAAACAATTCAAAGTATCATCAGTGGATATTTACTTACCTCGGTTGCGCCGCAGCCACATCCCGTCTTCTGTTCTTCTGAACAGAGTGGAGACTTGAAACCATTTGACATATTGATATAAGTCAGCAATGAAGGAGCACAACAGCACTCACTATTTACTTCAATGGGAGCAGCGCTGCAGTGATGAGCTACGGCCACTATAATTTTGATGGACCTGTATTGTTCCGGTGCCGACTTCTGATGACAGAGCTACATCCTACAGATAATCATGGGGATGTGGCGTGCTGGACTTCTGCTGATCAGCTGGTGCTGGCCTATCCTGAGTTTAGGCCATCACTTAGTAAAAGCTGGACAACCCCTTGAATTCAAGACCTCCTCTGCCTGAGTTGGAAACTGCTAAGGAAGCGCTCTGGCAAACTCAGTAAAGCTATTTATTGCATTGCATTTAATCATAATAACTGCTTATGTGGCTTGGCAAAATTGCCCAAGGAATATTATAGATTTCTTTTTTAGAGCAACAGTCGTCCTTTTTCCAAATAGAGAAGAACTACTTAATAATTAGTTTGCAGCATTTTAACAGCTGGAATACATCCATCCATGCACTAAGATTTGCACTATTTATAGTAATGAATAATAGGCTACATCTAATAACAGGGTATTGAAGAAAATTAAGTTACAACAGCTGCTGAGATTCTGTTCTTGTGTAATGTCCTGGCTGTTGACAATAAGAAATGTCCATGTTAGGGGCATGGAACCTAGAACAGCATGTCATTCTTTTGGATACGTAAGGCCTCTGGCCATTTCCATTTGGCTGATAATGTGAGAGGTACTGTATGTAGTTTCCTTGGTGGATACTACTGTAATTTGTGCTATTGTCTGTGTGAATATACAGTAAGGCTGGTATCTATCTAATGAATCTAGTACAGTGAGAAGTAGTTTCTGGTTCATACTACTGCATGGCTGGCACAATGAGAATCACTATATCCTCAGGATAGGTCAGACCAGCGGGCACGTGCCATCTCCTTTCTCTCTTCTCATTTACTGCTGCTATCTATGGCAAAGAACAAACACAGCAGCAACGAGCAGGAAGGAGAGACAGGAGACGGAACACAAGCACTCCGTGTAGTGTCTCCTCATACAGCTGATTGGCGGACCCCTGCTGATCTCATATATTACGGCGGACCCCCTCTGATCTCATATATTACCCCCCCAATAGTAAAAGCCCGGACAACCCCTTTAAAGCAGTATTCCAAACTTAGACACTTATAGAATATCCATGGGACCACCTCTGGGTCCCATTCACAAAAGAGTATTCTTGAGCAACTACCCCTTAACTCATTTTACACATGGATGGCAGGTGTCAAAAGCCATCACATTAGGCTTAACGTTGTTTGGGGACATTGTAGTAGTTGTAGTGTGATCATCACCTATGTACAGTATGTCCCTCTATTCCATCTCCAATAAGGAGATGGGGGTTGCCTTTTAAATTTCCAGTAAAAAGGCTAGAATCATCTTGGCAAAAGAAAAAAGAAAATTAAGAAAATATAATTACTATATTTCTGTCCAGACACTTTCTTTCTGTCTTCTATATTTTAATATTTGAAATGCAAGTATTTTAAAAGCAAAATTGAAATGTCTTTATAGGGCAGATATTGTGACAGACGTCTCATCGGCTTGAATTTTGCAAAATGAAGTGTAAAGACAAGTCATTGTGGAGCTAATCTCCTCATGCCAGTCAGTAAGACATAGTGCCTCTCTGCTTTAAAATTAAGGGACACAGTTGAGCCATGTTCCATCTGGAAGGTGACACTTATTATTAACAAAATTATAAAGTTACTTCTTTACTTTATAACTGCAATAGCTCAAGCATTTGCTGATCGGTAATCGGTAGGCTCATTTGTCTTGCACAGACAGATAATTGTATTACACTAAGTGCAATTGAATTTTGCCTTAATTTAGCCTAGTAGACACTCATGGGGGCATTTCTTAAAGGGGTTGTCCAACCTCACATCATTTATTTAAATACCCCCTCCCACCCAGCAGGACCTGTCAAGGATAGCATACTTATTTGTTCTTTGACACTTGATTCCAGGTCCCTCATTAATCTCTCTCTTTAATGATTTTAGCTGCAGATTGAGGATGAGCGAATCAACTTTGGATTAAACATCCGAAGTCGATTCGCATAAAACTTTGTTTGAATACTGTACGGAACAAGGTACAGTATTAGAATGTATTGGCTCAGATGAGCCAAAGTTATTACTTTGTGAAGTCTCGTGAGACTTCTGGTTATAACTTCAAAAATTAATTTCTGCTGTTAAAAACCTTTCCCCAAACTTGGGTTTGGTTCCAAGGTACCACTTGGAACTGAACCTGAGTTCAGGAAAAAGGTTTTAAACACTAGTAATTCATTTTTTAAGTTGTTACCTGAAGTCTCACAAGACTTCGTAAAGTAATAACTTCAGCTCATCGGAGCCAATACATTCTAATACTGTGCTTGCTCCATACAGTATTCAAACAAAGTTTTATGCGAATCGACTTCTGATGTTTTATCCGAAGTTGATTCACTCATCCCTAATCTGCAGCTAAAAAGATGAAACTGAGGTCACCCTGTAAGTGTTCTGCTTGTTCCCCAGGTAATGTGACTATGGCTTCTGGAATCGGAGGGTTGTTTTAATTTTATTATGTGTTTCATCCGAAGTCGATTCGCTCATCCCTACTGCAGATCCGTCGGTTTTCTCTTCCACCAACCAAGATGGCCGCACCACTTCTCAACCTGCCTGATGCATACTGTGCATTTGGCAGCGCAAGCCATTTTTAATCCAAGAGCAAGGTTGGGCAAGCACGAAGGTTCTTTGGCTACCAAATACACAGTGTGCATCAGATAGCCTGAGGAGTAGTGAATTAGAAAAGCTTGAGAATTGGAGGATCTGCAGCTAAAAAGATTTAAAATTTTTTAAAAAAATTGTGCCTGTGATGAGATTTCACCATGAATCCATCTATTAAATGTCCCAGTAATCAGCTGACATTTGAAGGGGTACTTTCATCCAGCCACACAGTAGTATTACTTGGCTACTAAATAGTAGATGTTCTGGACGAGGCTATCAGAGCTAAGCCTGTCTTATTTTTTTGTATCTATCTGATCTGTGTAAGAAAAGTGGTTGTTGTGGAAGGAACCCCTTCAGTACAATTGCTGTAATAGGATATATGGACAGGTTTGTCTTCATATAAACCAATAACGAAAATTAAGTTTCCCTTATCACATCCTCGTTGAGTTACACTTTTAGCCATAGTTCTGATCAGCAAATTTGTTCCTCAGATCACATTGTGAACTTGTACAGCACATCAAGAAAGCAAGTATTTTCAGTCAGCTATACAATCCTGTGCACATAGATGCTCAGAATGGAGTGGACCGACCATAAAAATAATAAAAAAATATGTACTTCCATTTTAGACATATTATTTTCAAATGCAGAAATTAAGAGATAAATAAATTCCATTTCAGTATTACAGCTGCAGGCTTATTATCAGTATAAAAAAGCGCATGCCATCATTTCCACTTCCACGGCTACTATATTATTGCCTGCCATTTATTTCTGTAGTTTTTTATTTATATACTATATTCACTATTTATTTGTTTTTGGTACAGAAACAATATCACTAACAAGTAAAAAAGTTCTATTTTTTTTCTAAGGTTTAGTCTGTGTTTGTGTATTTATTTAAAGCATATTGTTATATCTATAGGTATGTACAAATATCTTGTGAGCGTGTATGTATGCCTGTGTTTATGTATGTATATATTTCACTGTATGTATATGTGTGTGTTTTGCTTGTGTAGAATAAAATATTAATTATTTAAATAACTGAAACCGAGTCAGGACATGTGAGGCGGAGTACAAATGGTATGTTGTGCGCTTATGTAGAATAACAATATCCACAGTGTACCTTAACCTTTGAACAATTTTATTAAAATCTATTCTTAATGGGCTAGAATTAATTTTTGTAATATATTGTATTTACTTATTTTAATTTTAGTGACCTAATAGGCACCCGAAGTTCAAGTGTCTACGTTTTGGAATCCATACACTCATACTCCGTTGATATGTCAGATATGTAGGGGTGTACAGTTTCCACTGTGGGGCTGCGGTGTGCAATGCACAGGCAGGAGCACACATTGCTGCCTCTGTATGTGTCAGTTCTGCTCTGTTGAAACCTGGCATAGCATATCCAATGTGCTATGATTCCAAGCTTTAGCAAAGTGGGCACAGGCAGGAGCAGTGATGCGCTATGCAGAGTCCGCCTGCTCACGCTCGCTTCACTAAAAGCTCTGCATAGCACATCGGAGCAGGAAACCCTGCCTCATGTGTATGGACAGGTAGAGGTTAGACATTCTAAAGACATTTCAGTGGTGAATTCAAGTCATTCATGCTGGATTTGTGCATCTATTGTTTAGTTTACTTTGCACCATGTTTTTGTAGAAAATTGGATCATCTCAAGCCATTCCCCCTCTCACACTACTACATACCCTCTTGTTGTATGAGGCATAAAAAGCACAAAAACACATGTGGTGCAAAGCATTAACTCCTGTTTTTTTTAGTGCATTATACATTTGTTTTTCAACTAATAATAATAATATTTTTATAAACTGAGCTCTATGGGGGACATTTATCAAAACTTATGTAAAGACAAACTGGCTTAGTTGTCCACATCATCCAAAAATATTGATTCTTTCATTTTCCCAAAAAGGTGGCACCTGATTGGTTTGGTGGGAAAAGCTGTATTTTTAACCAGGCTTATCAACTGCAACTTTTTAAAATGTCTCAGAAAAAGGGAAAAGTCGACTCTAGTCCCCTCGTGAAGTAGGAAGTGACAGCACCCTTATAATTAACAATATTAGATTTTAGAGTGCAAAATTACAAGATATTTGATGCCACAAATTTATCAAAGGGTGTGACAATTGGTAAATTTGTCACAAAAATGGCTTAATAAAAAGCAGACACTCAAAAAAGTGGCTTCAAATATTACCCTCATAATATATTACCCCCCCATCTAAGTTTACACTGTCTACAGGATTAGTAAATGTGCCCCATCATTTATAGAACTATAATGTTATGTAATGTAATGTGATCCTATGCCATTCATTCCAGCAGGGCAGGTAATGGTTGGCTGTGGTTGGCATGTACAGGACTAACCCATACTGTTACTCCCATTTTAGTAGGAGGGGGCTGCTCCTACCTCCTGCCGGCCTGCCAGTCTAGTTCTAGCTCTTGCTCTTAGGAACCATATCCAATTCTCGAGGATATTATTCTCTTGTGAGACCAAAACATCTGAGAGTTCAGTAACATCAAGAGCACAGCTTTAAGAAAGCATTGTTGATCAAAACAGCAGAGTGATCAGCAACATACAGCTTTACACACACTACTGCAAAATGAGGGACAACAGCTCAGACACCACCACCTACCTAAACCACCATTAGGCCAGACAAATGTTAATCCTGTACTACAGTGGACACATATATCCACAAGTGCTCGCTAGTGGCAATCTATTTTCATTCAAACAGCCACCATACCTCTTCATTTGGTGCCAGAAACTGCACTGGATGTATTGCTGCAAGATATGGCACAAGTTATATTTTGCACTATGTAAAGAGAGACTTTTATACATTTACTTCTGGCCTGATTCTTTCAGTGCACCACACCCCTGGAGTGACATCCTGAGGGAGTTCACAGGGCCAATAGCAGCACCCTCTCAGAGGCCCAGGTGCCCAAAAAATCCTCTGAGAATCTTGGACAGAAGATCCACAATCGGTAAGCTGAAGTAGAAGAGGCAGCACTCCGGATGCAGTGAAAAACATACAGGAGGTTCCCTTTATTCAGCACATGCAACGTTTCAACTGCTCAATGCAGTCTTTATCAAGCAGTGACTACAAGTGCTTTGCTAACTTAAATACATCTCACTCATGTGTTCACAATAATCATCTCATAATAAATCAATTATGTAAAAAACATGATTTCTACTTTTATAATTGTGTCAATGATAAAAAAAACCATATATAATATGTACAATAATAATATTTAATCTATAAACATGATTGGTGTAATCGTATGAATATAATGGAGCATAATGTGATAATGCGCTTGCGTCGGTGCTTCGTGGTTGTAGGATATTGTAGGGATTCCCATTGTGGCTTCAGCCTACACAGTTAGGTAAAATGCATATGCGTTGGTATGAACAATACTGTTACCAAAGAAACCGCAATACATGCATCGCTACATTATTATTTAAAACCTATACATTGAGCAAAATACCAAAACAAGTTGAAATATCAACAACACATTAGAGATACCAAGAAATGTTGCTGATTAAATACTGTTATTACCAGAAATACATTTATATTTACATATTTAATAGGACATCAATCCTGGCTATAGGGTTCTAATCAGGCGTTAAAGATCTATGCCACAGCCCAGCGAATCCTGGGGATGTGGCGGTCCGAGCAGCATTCATGTAACTAGGGACCCCCAGCCTTAGATCCCCTATATAGTCGTTATGTCCCTTCAATATATTATGTCATTCCCCGAAGGTGATGTGCAACCTGGCCATCAGCCCTGTATCACTATCCACCCAAAAACCGTGATGGGCTGCTATACATTTGGCACTTGCACAGGTCCCATCACTTTAAAAAAGGCGTATATATACAATTATTTAATATCTGTATAAATGCCCAGTGTGTGCAGAACAGCAATCTGCATTATTTGCAGAACTGATGATATATATATATATATATATATATATATATATATATATCCCTTGAGGAATGTATGTGCAATAGCATTATTTTATATCTTTATTGCGAAAGCTCCCATTCTTCCTTTCCTTGTCCCTTATTCCTATCTTTATTTTAAACAAGAAAAGACTTAGGAGGTTCTTCGAGGGATCTTGGGATTCTGGGATCTGTTCTATTACAGGACTAGCTGCTTTGAAGATGAATTTTAATTTGTTCTGCAACTGATCGAATTTCATTTTTTTTTTTTTATTAGGTTTTTCTTTCTTTTCAGAAGGAGAGCTGGGGATAGCAGAAATTGAACATATTAATTTAGAATGCATTGTTAAACCATTCTTCTCCAAAGGTTATCTATCTAAATTTCTGTTTTTAATATGTAAAAGGTCCTATAGCCAGGGTGCTGAATTTATATGCAGTAAACCCTATAATCCTGGATTTAAAATAATAATAATAATTGGTCACTTGCATAGGCCTTACCAAAAGGTCCAGAGATTAGATACTTTCAGCCAAAGCTGAAGCTGGAGTTCTTGAGTAGTTTCGAGATTGAAGAGGTTGTCCCAAAATTTTATTTAAGTCTATGATTACATGATTTGCAGCTCTCTAGAAAGGCTCTATTTTTGAGCCGAAACGCTGCTTCTTTTTTGCCACATGGGTGAATACATTTTATTTCTACTTGTAGTGCTGTCCGATCTTCGTTTTTTTACATTTGGGCCTTGAGCACATGCCCTAGGACATAGCACCCGTCACTGTTAATCATCTATTATAACCATTATAATGCCTATATTGGATATTTCTATAATTTTTCCACTTGAGAAGTAGAAAGTCTATGTGGCATATGAGTTGGAGCAGAACAGATGTGATTTCATTGATAATGAGATTTTCTTGTTAGTCTGTGAGTCATTAAAATATCTTCACATTAGGATAATTGAGTACAATAAAATAATATGCCATCATTCTTTATACGATGGAAGACTGGGATTCAGTTGACGGAAATAGCCTAATGATTGATGCTCTCATACTGTACATAAACCTTGTTTATTAGTTAAAAAATACTTGTTCTAAGAAATATAGTATGAATTATTCACAGGTATTTTCATTCTAGAGCTATAAACCCTCTCCAGGTAGAGATCTATATAGTAAAATACAACAGTAATGTACTATATATAATGTTAGGATTTTTATTTATTTATCTGGAGCATTGTGGGTCCTGTCACAAGGGACTACTTCTCATTTTGAATAAAAAGAAGGACGTATATATGTGTGTATTAGTGTTGATTGAACACCAAAGTGTTCGGGTGCTTGGGTGCTCGGGCCGAACACCTTGGGATGCTAGAGAGCTCTATCGAGCACCTGAGCTCAATGGAAGTCAATGGGAGAACCCGAGCATTAAACCAGGCACTCCCTGCTCTGAAGAGGGGAGCATGTCTGGTTTATAGGAAAAGGTCAGAAATTCATGGAAACACCACAGAAATGGTTCAGGAACAGCATGAGGAGGATGTCTGGATGCATCTTGAACTCCCAGATCACTGCTGGGATCGATATTGTCCGAGTAGTAAGCCAATTTTACAGACTGACAATAATACGCCCAAAACCGAAGATAAAATTGAATTTAGCAAAAAAAATAAAAATTAGAAAACATTCTTTCCTACATATTTACTTGTATATAAAGTGCAAGTGCTGCCAAAAATTACAAGGAACTGGCACTACAATACATCCTTTGTTACACATAATATTATAAGTATATCTCACAGTATATTATAAGTATATCTCACCCCTCTATGTATCACTGCTATCAATAGCACAATGTTACCAGTCCTTAAAAGGCATTGTGTGGCCCTATTAGCTAGCGTTTGTCCCTGCTCCAAAATGCAACCTCTCCCTACTATCACGATCGGCGTAACTGTCACATACGTGACACGGAGGGAGGAAAAGAGGGAGGCCCTGCCCTAGTGAGAGGGAAGGTGGTGACCCCTGACTCACCTTGCGACTGGCGCCTGGCTGCCCTGTCGTCCCTAGACGGGTTCCTCACCCGTACGCCGATCACGTGCCTAAAACCCTGGCTTTCCCTAGGATGAGCCCTAGATAGTGAACAGGGCGGTGGGAACACTAGTCCGCACCACTAGCTCTAAAGGAAAACACCAAGGGGAGGACAGACAATACAAACTAAACATATAATCCCAGGAGGGCAACAACAGGAGACAACAAAAGCCCAACAGGGATCCGGAGGGTAGCACTCTGGAACAACAACCAGATTCTCAGCTCCAGTGGGTCAGCATAGATGTCCAGGCAGGAAGCTCTATAACTGGCAACAAGAGAAGTGTGAGAGGAGAATATAAGGAGTTTGGGAGTGGCAGACAAGAAACAGCTGAGGAGGAGAAGCTACGGATCCCTGAGTGAGACAAAAAGGATAGCAAGGCAAACACAGAAAACAAACACTAAGAAACACCGTGATCTTTAGACATAGAGCGCGCAGCCACCCGCTGAGACTTCCTGACCCCGGGTATAACGGAGTCAGACGTGGCTCTTGACACCCTCGTGACAGTACCCCTCCTTTCACGAGGGGCCTCCGGACACTCAGGACCAGGTCTCTCCGGATGAGAGACATGAAAAGCCTGAATCAACCTGTTGGCGTTTACCTCTGACGCTGGAACCCACATTCTTTCCTCGGGACCGTAACCCCTCCAATGCACCAGATACTGAAGAGAGCGGCGGACCCGACGAGAATCAACAATTCTGGATATTTGAAACTCCAGATTACCATCCACAACAACAGGAGGAGGTGGCAGCGGTGATGGTTCTAGAGGTGGAACATACTTCTTGAGCAGCGACTTATGGAAGACGTTATGGATCTTAAAAGTCTGAGGTAGCTCCAGGCGAAAAGCCACAGGGTTAATGACGGCTACAATTTTATAAGGACCAATGAACCTAGGACCCAGTTTCCAAGAGGGAACCTTCAACTTAATATTCCTAGTAGACAACCACACATAGTCATTCACTCCTAGGTCCGGACCTGGCGACCGTTTCTTATCGGCCATGCATTTGTATTTACCACTCATATTTTTCAAGTTAGCTTGCACCTTCTGCCATACCAATGAAAGAGATGAAGAAAACCGTTCCTCTTCGGGAACCCCAGAAGACCCCCCCTCTTTGAAAGTACAAAATTGGGGATGAAAACCGTATGCACCAAGAAATGGTGACTTGCCAGTGGATTCCTGACGGCGATTATTTATGGCAAACTCTGCTAACGGTAAATATGATGACCACACCTCTTGGTTTTCAGACGCAAAACACCTTAAATATGTTTCTAGGTTTTGGTTGGTACGCTCAGTCTGTCCATTCGACTGAGGATGGAAAGCTGAGGAAAAGGATAAGTGTACCCCTAAACGGGTACAAAAAGCTTTCCAAAACTTAGAAATAAACTGGGTTCCCCGATCCGAAACCACATCGGAAGGGACCCCGTGAAGCTTCACGATTTCACTGATAAACACCTGAGCAAGAGTCTTAGCATTAGGAAGTGCGGGTAGCGCAATAAAGTGTACCATTTTGCTAAACCTGTCTACTACTACCAAGATAACTGTTTTACCCGCAGACAAAGGTAAGTCAGTGATGAAATCCATTGATAGATGTGTCCATGGTCTATTGGGGATGAAAAGTGGCAATAAAGACCCTGCTGGACGTGTATGAGAGACTTTCGCGCGTGCACAAGTAGAACAAGTAGACACGAAATCTATTACATCCTGACGCAACCTTGGCCACCAAAAACGACGAGACAATAGCTCCAAGGTTGCTTTACTACCCGGGTGCCCAGCAAGTGCCGAATTATGATGTTCCTTCAATAACTCAAGACGCAGGTTTAACGGTACAAACAATTTCTCTGAGGGGCAAGAGGCCGGGGCGTCCCCCTGGGCCTCTAACACCTTTCCCTCTAGAACAGAGTGTACAGCAGAGACAACCACTCCTCTTTGTAAAATAGGTACCGGATCACTAACATTACCCCCTCCAGGGAAACTACGAGACAATGCGTCTGCCTTGGTATTTTTTGCCCCAGGACGATAGGTGATTACAAAGTTAAATCTGGTAAAGAATAGCGACCACCTAGCTTGTCTAGGGGTGAGACGCTTAGCCGATTCTCTCTGCAATGCTCACTCCACTCCAATATCTCCCTGGCCTGCCAATCCACCACTGGATTGTGCGCTACCAACCAGGGAAGACCCAATACCACAGGAGAGGGAAGGCCCTCCAGAACGTAACATGAAAGACGCTCCTTATGGTGGTCCCCTACCCGAAGATGTAAGTTATGGACAACGTGAGTGAGGTTTCTCTGAGACAGAGGAGCAGAGTCAATAGCGAATATGGGAATGGGTCTCTGCAGCGTACAGAGAGACAAACCCATAGTGCGGGCAAAATGGGCATCTATCAAATTTACCCCTGCACCACTGTCTAGAAAAAAAGAAATAGACTCCGTCTTAACACCAAAAACAATAACCGCTGGCAACACAAATTGAGATTTTCGTATGGAGGAAACGTATACCCCCCGGCTGACATCCTCCGCACAGCCTGGGGTTAGTAGTTTTCCGACGGTCTTTTGTTTTTGGGAAAAGGAGGGACAGACATTAATGAAATGACCCTTCCCCCCACAGAAAAAACAAGCCCCCCACCTACGGCGAACCTCAGGAGGACGGACCTGACGAGAAGTTCCTCCTAGCTGCATAGGCTCATCCAAGTCAGTACAGACTAACTGCTGCTTGGGAGAGGTTACCGATTGCTCAGGAATTTTCGATCTCTCCCTAAGACGTCTATCTATCCTGATAGAGAGGGACATAACAGCATCAAGGGAAAGGGGGGTCTCATACAGCGCCAGCGCATCCTTAACCCTTTCAGATAACCCAGAGCAGAACTGACTCCTGAGAGCCGGGTCGTTCCACTGAGTATCCGTAGCCCACCTGCGGAACTCTGAGCAATATTCCTCTGCTGGCCGATCTCCCTGTAGGAGTCTCCGTAACTTCGACTCAGCCAGGGCGACACGGTCAGGGTCATCATATATGAGACCCAAAGCCCCAAAAAATCCCTCCACTGACTGGAGAGCCTGGGAACCAGGGGGTAACGAGAACGCCCAGGATTGCGGGTCCCCCTGAAGCAGGGAAATAACAATCCCCACCCGCTGTTCTTCATTACCTGAGGAGTAAGGGCGCAGCTTAAAATATAATTTGCAGGCCTCACGGAACAATACAAATTTGTCCCTTCCCCCAGAGAATCTGTCAGGAAGAACAACCTTGGGTTCTGTAACAACCTGGTTACCCATAGCAACCGCTGGGCTTACGGTCTGCTGCATTTGCTGCTGCTGTTGGAGGACAGACGCCTTCAATCCT
Organism: Bufo gargarizans; assembly: GCF_014858855.1. NCBI lineage: Eukaryota > Metazoa > Chordata > Amphibia > Anura > Bufonidae > Bufo > Bufo gargarizans. The sequence goes on from NC_058084.1 coordinate 183,913,965, forward strand.
GCCACCTCCAAAGACAGGCCTTGAAGCTGTTTTGCCAAAGCAGCAATAGGATCCATATTGGATTCTAAGTAGAGAAAAAAAAAAAAAAATTCTATATTTTTTTTTTTCTCAAAAAAAATAAGGGCCAGTTATAATATCACGATCGGCGTAACTGTCACATACGTGACACGGAGGGAGGAAAAGAGGGAGGCCCTGCCCTAGTGAGAGGGAAGGTGGTGACCCCTGACTCACCTTGCGACTGGCGCCTGGCTGCCCTGTCGTCCCTAGACGGGTTCCTCACCCGTACGCCGATCACGTGCCTAAAACCCTGGCTTTCCCTAGGATGAGCCCTAGATAGTGAACAGGGCGGTGGGAACACTAGTCCGCACCACTAGCTCTAAAGGAAAACACCAAGGGGAGGACAGACAATACAAACTAAACATATAATCCCAGGAGGGCAACAACAGGAGACAACAAAAGCCCAACAGGGATCCGGAGGGTAGCACTCTGGAACAACAACCAGATTCTCAGCTCCAGTGGGTCAGCATAGATGTCCAGGCAGGAAGCTCTATAACTGGCAACAAGAGAAGTGTGAGAGGAGAATATAAGGAGTTTGGGAGTGGCAGACAAGAAACAGCTGAGGAGGAGAAGCTACGGATCCCTGAGTGAGACAAAAAGGATAGCAAGGCAAACACAGAAAACAAACACTAAGAAACACCGTGATCTTTAGACATAGAGCGCGCAGCCACCCGCTGAGACTTCCTGACCCCGGGTATAACGGAGTCAGACGTGGCTCTTGACACCCTCGTGACACCTACACTGGCAAAACAAATAATGTAAAATGTCTGCCAGACCGGATTCTGTTATAGGGTTGGGGGGGCTGTCCATGTGCTGAAACGTCTCAATTGGATGTCCCACCTGATGGAGGTGTCATGGGTCAAAGTTCGGCGCAATGCAAAAGAAAATGGCGCGCACGGACATTGCCATATGTTCGCATGTTCGGCACGGACATTGCCATATGTTCACATGTTCGGCGGATAGCAAACGCGCAAAGTTCGCCACAAACTGACCACCGGGTGAACCGCAAGGCCATCATTACTTGTGAATAGTGGAAGCTGACTGGAAAGGCGACAGCCATGTTGCAGCTGGTATTCCACTACTGCACTCTGCAGCTCACAAAGCCTGGCCAACATGCAGAACGTTGAGTTCCAGCACGTGCCCACGTTGCACAACAGCTGTCGATGACTTGCGGTAATGTGAACACACGTGGCGCACCTTCACCGGTGGCTCAGGCAAACTGAGGAAGTTTTGAGAAACCGCTGAACCACTAAGTTTAAGACGTGGGCTAGGCATGGGATGTGTGTGAGCTTGCCGAGCTTCAAAGCCGCCACCAAGTTACGGCCATTATCAGACACAACCATGCCTGGTTCTAGGTTGAGTGTCGAGAGCCACAGCTCAGTCTGCGGTTTGCAGTTTGTACCCTAAGCATATCAGCTTCAGCATAGCCTGTTGCTGCTTCATTACTGCAGTGCTACACTGCTTCCAGCTACCGAATGATGGCTGACTCGTGCTGCACGCAGATAATTTGGAAGTGGAGAATTGGGGGTTGGAGCCACTAACATAGGTGCTGGCGGAAACCCTGATCGATGTAGGGCCCGCAATCCTTGGCGTCGGTAGCACCTGTGCCATCCCAAGATACGACTTGCTCCCGGCCTCCACAACGTTCACTTGGTGTGCCATTAGGGAAATGTAGCGTCCCTGGCCAAATGCACTTTTCCATGTGTCCGCATGTCGTCGTGTAGACCTAGCATTAAAGAGGCCAGGCGCTGTGGAGGTCACTGTTAAAAGGGCGGGCACTATGGGGGTCACTGTTAAAGAGGCAGTCACTGTGGATGTTACTGTTAAGGTGGCAGGCCGCTGTGGAGGTCACTGTTAAAAGGGCAGACACTGTGGAGGTTGCTGTTAAGGGGGCAGGGGCTACTATTAAAGGGGTATCTGCTGTGGAGGTCACTGTTAAGGCAACAGGATACTGTGAGGTCACTGTTAAGGCAGCGGGGTAATGTGGAGGTCACTGTTAAAGGGGTGGGCCCCTGAGAAGGTCACTGTCAAGGGAGTGGAGTGCTATGAAACTCACAATTAAAGGGGTGGGCTGCTGTGACGGTCAAAATTAAGGAGATGGCCTGCTGTGGAGGTCCCATTTCAAAGTGTTTCGGCACTGTGGGGGGGGTCAGTATTAAGGGGTAGGGGACTGTGGCGTTCACTGTTAAAGGGGCCGGGTGCTGTAGAGGTCACTGTTATGGGGGATACTATCGATATCTTTTAACGACACACATACACATTAAATGAAATAGATGAAATATACCAGTGCAAAGCCAGGTCCTTCTGCTAGTATTTAATAATTTATGAGTCTATTGTTTGCCTGCTTCTTGTTACCTATAAATTGCATATACTGTATAATAATTTTGGGGGGATACATTATATTGTGGCGTGATGTTATGGCTTTAGATTACATTATATTTTAAAAGTGAAAAGGAGAGATCAGAAGGTTTTGTTATGGCCTTCAAAGACATCATAAAGATGCAATAGAATTTCACCATAAATACATGCAATCGCCTACCATGTGAAAATGTTCCTATTGTTAATATGTTAGCTGCAGTAAACTTTATTTTTAATAGAAAACAAGAAATGTAGACAAACAGCATATGGTGGGGGGATTGGCATTATCTGAGAGGGACCCAAAGTTGTAGATTGCCTGAGATGTATAGATTGCTGTTGTCTCTTACAGGTTATTAGATATATATCCAAATGGATGATTTGTGTGCCTTGGCCTGCTATCTAGGAGGTTGGTTCCACCTAAAATCAACCCAGGATTGTCCAATTTACAACTCTCGAGCTCTAAATAAGGAGTGATATTGTCACAGAAGAGCCTGAAGTAGTTTAAAGTCAAGGAAAATAAATGTCTGATAAAAGTTGAGGGCAAAATATCCTATGAGAACAGGCTATTGTAGTGCAGAAAAATGTGAGTCAACTGGAAGTCTGGACTGGATAATGAATATGATCTGTAATGTTGACTTTTTGGGGTTGTTCCTTTTAGTAGTAGTAGTTCTACTTCATTAGATTTCAGGGAGAAAAAGAGGAGAAAAAAGCTATGGAAAGATGAAAGGGGGACATGGAGAGGACATGTAGACCAAGATCTCCTCTCCTATATAATACAGCTCCAAACTATGAAAAGGAAAAAAAGGGGGAGGGCGGTAATCTTAGGTTAATAGTGGATGATCCCTGATAAATTATTACAAACGCCATGTGGTATTTCAGAATCAATTTTAAATTGGTTTATAATACTGTATGCCTTGGCAATATATGCATGATAGGTTGTCAAGTTTGACACAGTTACACCCTTTTGAGAGACACTGATAGATTGTACTTGCGTGTGCGGCACTGCTTAAAGGGGTTGATTTATACAAAGGATAAATAACCCACCCCTTTAATGATAATCTCATAACAATCACAAAAATGTAGTGCAAATTTGACATTTTTCTACACCAATTACACACACTACAACACTCACCTATCCACTGAACATGTAACAATTTGGAGTGGCAGGTATGGCTGCAAATGTGCATGCTATTCCGATGCAATAGAAAGATGGATGAATATTATGTGTACTGTAATAGCTGCTATTAGTTACATTTGTTTTCCTTTATTTCTAGGTAATTGAGATTATGGTACATTTTCCAAACATCCCTGGAGCAAAATCCTTTTATTCAGAGTGAATGCAATGAATTTTCTATTGCATTGTTTTTTTCAGAGTACAAGCAGACCCAACACACGACGTCTTTTAGAGATTGGCTATGTAAAAGAAAGGTTGACAATGCAATTTTCATGACCAGGAGGCTAAAACTCTTCATAATCAGAACAAGTCAGAAAAATCGACTCTATATAGTACACAGGAATGTACTCAACCATATATAGTACATTACAATAGAAAATTATATCAAATACATTTAGAATATGTTCAAATTTACATTGTGTGGCTTTATATGGTGTTTGCATTATTGATACTTTTGCATAGCACAAATCAGACAATACTTTGCACTGCAATTCAAGTGAAAATGATGCCATGTGAACATATTCTTATGCTCTGAATACTCATTGAATTTCCAACCCTAACTGCTACCAAATGCTTTACTTTCTGCTTTCAGAATTATACTACTTCCAATGTTTAGCACAGTGTAAATGAATGAGGGAGGTCACACTTGGTCTCCTGTCTATAATACGCTCAGATCCAACCACTTGCCCTCATTTCTAATTTTAGACATAAATTGCCAACATTGCCAATAACAGTACTTTAAACAAACATAGGTCTTGTGCCCTAGTGCCTCCACACCATCTTTAACATCTAGGGATCTCTACCACTCATTTTCTATTTACAACCCTGGTCAGGGTCATAGCTAAAGACTCTTAGGCCCTAGTGCAAGAGTTCAACTTGGGCTCCTCTTTCCTTGCCTTTATGCTTCCTGCGTATTATGGGGCGAATATAGTAATGAGCGCTTCCATTATGGAAGCTCTCATTAGTACCGGAGGACCAGTAAGCGGTGAAGGCTCTGTACTCATCGCTTCCTGGTTCTTGGCTGTTGGCTGTGCAGTGGCTGCACACAGCATGAGGGCGCTCTGTGACTTCACGCTGTGCACGTCGGTTCACAGCACAGCCAACAGCAGGAGAAAGAAGAGCACGGGTAGTAAGGAGTGGCGGTGTCCAGGAGCAGGAGAGGTAAGTGGTTTATTTATTTTATTAAACATGAGGCAATAGGGGCTGATCTGATTTACAACAGGTAAAGGTCTGCAGTTCATGGGTATCATGTGCCTACACACAAGAAGACATGGTGGAATTTCCAATTCTTTTCTATGTAGAAGAATTAAAATGAGGGTCAGTCACCAGAAAAATAGAGATCTATGATTTGATAATAACTGTGTTTAAAGGGGTTCTCTAAGACTGGGAACGTATTTTAACCCCTTAACATTTTTCCCCAATCACTGCTTGATCTTTGAGCCTTTGTATTGAGACAATGGGGGTGTCTGAGGGCTGATATAAGGCAACGGGGGCTGCTGGGGATTAATATGAGAGTCAATGGGGTCTACTGGGCACTAATATGAGGCAATGGGGCTGCTGGGGGCCAATATGAGAGGCAATAGGGGTAACTGAGGTGAGGGCTGATATCAGGCAATGGGGGCTACTGGGAGATAATATGAGAGGCAGTGGGGGCTGCTGGGGGCTGATATGAGGTCTGATTGGAGTCTGAGGTCTGATTGGGGGTTATTCACATTGGGGTGTGAGCTGAGGTCTGATTGTGAGTCTGAGTGAGACTTATTAACAGTGGGTCTGATTGGGGCTGTTAGGTGAGGTATGTTCTTAGGTCTAATGATTTTTTTTTTCTTATTGTCCTCCTCTAAAACCTTATGGGCCGGTGCGTCTTATAGGGCTAAAACTACGGTATTTAGATGAACTTTTCTTTGCCAGGTTCTAAAGTTATGGTGGAGAATAGTACTTATAAAAATTGGTTTATCATTTATGGTAGCTCCAGTACCTCAAATTTCCTTTAAGTGATCTATCATCAGATTCTGCTGGCCTGATGGAGACATAGTATTTTGGCAGATCAAGTTTTTTATTAGCCTAAATTACACTAAATAATATTGTACTGTGGACTTATGGGCTTACAATTATTAAGACTAGTCCTTAGACTATAGTAGTCTTTTAAAAAAAGGATCACTTGAGTGGTTTGTGTAAAATTTAATATGAAGTACACTGGATCCCTCTCTTCATAAGATTCCCAAGTCAGAAAATGAAATTTATGCCTGCTATTATAAGGAAGAGATTTGTGCCCAAAAATTTGCCATTTTCAACCTTCAGCTTAATAAATGTATATTAACCCCTTCACACCCAGCACCGTACAGGGGGTTTAAAGATGGCGCCAGCTCCTGCCCGCTGCAGGCACCATAGCCGCGGGTGGCCGCCTGCTTCTTCAAGCAGACACCCACGGCTAATGTTCGCAACAAGCAGTAATGCCAATCACGGACATTTAACACATCAGATGATGTGGTCAATCATGACCACGGCATTTGAGTGCACTGAAAACCGAAAGCTTTCGCTTTTGGTTGTGCTCCGGCTCCTACGTGTGGCGATCGGAGGAGAGCCAGAGCATGTATGCAGCAGCCCCTGTCTTTATGAATGACAGGAGGCTGCTGCATAAAAACTACACTGAACAAAAATATAAATGCAACACTTTCGGTTTTACTCCCATTTTGCATGAGCTGAACTCAAAGATCTGAAACATTTTCTACATACACAAAAGACCCATTACTCTCAAATATTGCTCGCAAATCTCTCTAAATCTGTGTTAGTGAGCACTTCTCCTTTGCCAAGATAATCCACCCCACCTCACAGGTGTGGCATATCAAGGTGCTGACTAGACAGCATGAATATTGCATATTGCCTTAGACTGCTCACAATAAAAGTCCACTCTGAAATGTGCAGTTTAGTCACGCAGCACAATGCCACAGATGTCGCAACATTTGATGGAGCGTGCAATTGGCATGCTGACTGCAGGAATGTCTACCAGAGCTGCCTGTGCAATAAATGTTAATTTAATTTGCATAAGCTGTCTCCAAAGGCGTTTCAAAGAATTTGGCAGTACATCCAACTGGCCTCACAACCGCAAACCACGTGTTACCACACCAGCCCAGGACCTCCACATCCAGCATGTTCACCTCCATGATCGTCTGAGACCAGCCACCCGGACAGCTGTAGCAACAATCGGTTTGCATAACCAAAGAATTTCTGCACAAACTGTCAGAAACCGTCTCAGGGAAACTCATCTGCATGCTCATCATCCTCATCGGGGTCTGAACCTAACTGCAGTTCGTCATCGTAACCGACTTAAGTGGGCAAATGCTGACATTTGATAATGTCTGGCACTTTGGAGAGGCGTTCTGTTTACAGATGAGTCCAGGTTTTCACTGTTCAGGGCAGATGGCAGACAGTGTGTGGCGTTGTGTGGGTGAGCGGTTTGCTGACGTCAACGTTGTGGATCGAGTGGCCCATGGTGGCGGTGGGGTTATGGTATGGGCAAGCGTATGTTATGGACAACGAACAAAGGTGCATTTTATTGATTACATTTTGAATACACAGAGATACCATGACGAGATCCTGAGGCCCATTATTGTGCCATTCATCACCTCATGTTATAGCATGATAATGCATGGCCCCATATTGCAAGGATCTATACACAATTCCTGGAAGCAGAAAACATCCCAGCAAACTCACCGGACATGTCACCCATTGAGCATGTTTGGGATGCTCTGGATCGGCGTATACGACAGCGTGTTCCAGTTCCTGACAATATTTTGCAACTTCACACAGCTAATGAAGAGTAGTGGGCAAACATTCCACAGGCCACAATCAACAACCTGATCAACTCTATGCGACGGAGATGTGTTGCACTGCGTGAGGCAAATGGTGATCACACCAGATACTGACTGGTTTTCTGCCCCCCCCCCCCCCCCCAATAAGGCAAAACTGCACATTTCAGAGTGGCCTTTTATTGTAGGAAGTCTAAGGCACACCTGTGCAATATTCATGCTGTCTAATCAGCACCTTAATATGCCACACCTGTGAGGTGGGATGGATTATCTCAGCAAATGAGATTTGTGTACGATATTGTAGAGCAATGGGTCTTTTGTGTATGTAGAAAATATTTCAGATCTTTGAGTTCAGCTCATGCAAAATGGGAGCAAAACCAAAAGTGTTGCGTTTAGATTTTAGTTCAGTGTAGTAAAATCATCATAGATTTCAATGCAAGTGCATTGGAGTCTATGATAATAGCAATCTAATGATGCATGTTATAGTTCCCTGTGGGAACTATTAAAAAAAGGGTAAAAATTACATAACATTTCAAATCACCCCCCTTTTCCCAAAATAAAATAAAAGAAATAAAAAAATACACATCATCGGTGTCGCAATGTGCGAAAACGCCCATACTATAAAAATATAAAAATATATAAAAATATATTTTCCATACGGCAAACAGCAAAATGGCCGATTCACGGTTTTTGGTCTCTTCATTTTCTACAAAAAATGAAATAAAAAGTGATCAAAAAGCCACACACAACCCAGAATGGTATCAATAAAAAATTTTGATCGCCCCACCAAAAACGAGCCCCAATACAGCTCCATACACATAATTACAAAAATGTTATAGGGGTCAAAATATGGCGACAAAAAATAAAACTGATGTTTTCCCACTTTTTAATTATTTTTATCACTATCAAAACGTGAGAAAACTATACATATAGGATATCGACGGATTTGTACTGACTAGAGTTGAGCGAACACCTGGATGTTCGGGTTCGAGAAGTTCGGCCGAACATCCCGGAAATGTTCGGGTTCGGGATCCGAACCCGATCCGAACTTCGTCCCGAACCCGAACCCCATTGAAGTCAATGGGGACCCGAACTTTTCGGCACTAAAAAGGCTGTAAAACAGCCCAGGAAAGAGCTAGAGGGCTGCAAAAGGCAGCAACATGTAGGTAAATCCCCTGCAAACAAATGTGGATAGGGAAATGAATTAAAATAAAAATTAAATAAATAAAAATTAACCAAAATCAATTGGAGAGAGGTTCCATAGCAGAGAATCTGGCTTCCCGTCACCCACCACTGGAACAGTCCATTGGCATATATTTAGGCCCAGCACACACACAGGCAGAGGAGAGAGGTCCCGTAACAGAGAATCTGGCTTCATGTCAGCAGAGAATCAGTCTGCATGTCATAGCAGAGAATCAGGCTTCACGTCAGCCACCACTGCAACAGTCCATTGTCATAAATTTAGGCCCAGCACCCAGGCAGAGGAGAGAGGTCCCGTAACAGAGAATCTGGCTTCATGTCAGCAGAGAATCAGTCTTCATATCATAGCAGAGAATCAGGCTTCACGTCACCCACCACTGTAAGAGTCAATTTTCATAAATTTAGGCCCAGAACCCAGGCAGAGGAGAAAGGTCCCGTAACAGACAATCTGGCTTCATGTCAGCAGAGAATCAGTCTTCATATCATAGCAGAGAATCAGGCTTCACGTCACCCACCACTGTAAGAGTCAATTTTCATAAATTTAGGCCCAGAACCCAGGCAGAGGAGAAAGGTCCCGTAACAGACAATCTGGCTTCATGTCAGCAGAGAATCAGTCTTCATATCATAGCAGAGAATCAGGCTTCACGTCACCCACCACTGTAAGAGTCAATTTTCATAAATTTAGGCCCAGAACCCAGGCAGAGGAGAAAGGTCCCGTAACAGACAATCTGGCTTCATGTCAGCAGAGAATCAGTCTTCATATCATAGCAGAGAATCAGGCTTCACGTCACCCACCACTGTAAGAGTCAATTTTCATAAATTTAGGCCCAGAACCCAGGCAGAGGAGAAAGGTCCCGTAACAGACAATCTGGCTTCATGTCAGCAGAGAATCAGTCTTCATATCATAGCAGAGAATCAGGCTTCACGTCACCCACCACTGTAAGAGTCAATTTTCATAAATTTAGGCCCAGAACCCAGGTAGAGGAGAAAGGTCCCGTAACAGACAATCTGGCTTCATGACAGCAGAGAATCAGTCTGCATGTCATAGCAGAGAATCAGGCTTCACGTCAGCCACCACTGCAACAGTCCATTGTCATAAATTTAGGCCCAGCACCCAGGCAGAGGAGAGAGGTCCCGTAACAGAGGATCTGGCTTCATGTCAGCAGAGAATCAGTCTGCATGTCATAGCAGAGAATGAGGCTTCACGTCAGCCACCACTGCAACAGTCCATTGGCATATATTTAGGCCCAGCACACACACAGGCAGAGGAGAGAGGTCCCGTAACAGACAATCTGGCTTCATGTCAGCAGAGAATTAGTCTGCATGTCATAGCAGAGAATGAGGCTTCACGTCACCCACCACTGCAACAGTCCATTGGCATATATTCAGGCCCAGCACCCAGGCAGAGGAGAGAGGTCCCGTAACAGAGGATCTGGCTTCATGTCAGCAGAGAATCAGTCTGCATGTCATAGCAGAGAATGAGGCTTCACGTCAGCCACCACTGCAACAGTCCATTGTCATAAATTTAGGCCCAGCACCCAGGCAGAGGAGAGAGGTCCCGTAAAAGAGGATCTGGCTTCATGTCAGCAGAGAATCAGTCTGCATGTCATAGCAGAGAATCAGGCTTCACGTCAGCCACCACTGCAACAGTCCATTGTCATAAATTTAGGCCCAGCACCCAGGCAGAGGAGAGAGGTCCCGTAACAGAGGATCTGGCTTCATGTCAGCAGAGAATCAGTCTGCATGTCATAGCAGAGAATCAGGCTTCACGTCAGCCACCACTGCAACAGTCCATTGTCATAAATTTAGGCCCAGCACCCAGGCAGAGGAGAGAGGTCCCGTAACAGAGGATCTGGCTTCATGTCAGCAGAGAATCAGTCTGCATGTCATAGCAGAGAATCAGGCTTCACGTCAGCCACCACTGCAACAGTCCATTGTCATAAATTTAGGCCCAGCACCCAGGCAGAGGAGAGAGGTCCCGTAACAGACAATCTGGCTTCATGTCAGCAGAGAATTAGTCTGCATGTCATAGCAGAGAATCAGGCTTCATGTCAGCCACCACTGCAACAGTCCATTGGCATATATTTAGGCCTAGCACACAGGCAGAGGAGAGGTTCATTCAACTTTGGGTAGCATCGCAATATAATGGTAAAATGAAAATAAAAATAGGATTGAATGAGGAAGTGCCCTGGAGTCCAATAATATATGGTTATGGGGAGGTAGTTAATGTCTAATCTGGACAAGGGACGGACAGGTCCTGTGGGATCCATGCCTGGTTCATTTTTATGAACGTCAGCTTGTCCACATTGGCTGTAGACAGGCGGCTGCGTTTGTCTGTAATGACGCCCCCTGCCGTGCTGAATACACGTTCAGACAAAACGCTGGCTGCCGGGCAGGCCAGCACCTCCAAGGCATAAAAGGCTAGCTCTGGCCACGTGGACAATTTAGAGACCCAGAAGTTGAATGGGGCCGAACCATCAGTCAGTACGTGGAGGGGTGTGCACACGTACTGTTCCACCATGTTAGTGAAATGTTGCCTCCTGCTAACACGTTGCGTATCAGGTGGTGGTGCAGTTAGCTGTGGCGTGTTGACAAAAGTTTTCCACATCTCTGCCATGCTAACCCTGCCCTCAGAGGAGCTGGCCGTGACACAGCTGCCTTGGCGACCTCTTGCTCCTCCTCTGCCTTGGCCTTGGGCTTCCACTTGTTCCCCTGTGACATTTGGGAATGCTCTCAGTAGCGCGTCTACCAACGTGCGCTTGTACTCGCGCATCTTCCTATCACGCTCCAGTGCAGGAAGTAAGGTGGGCACATTGTCTTTGTAGCGTGGATCCAGCAGGGTGGCAACCCAGTAGTCCGCACAGGTTAAAATGTGGGCAACTCTGCTGTCGTTGCGCAGGCACTGCAGCATGTAGTCGCTCATGTGTGCCAGGCTGCCCAGGGGTAAGGACAAGCTGTCCTCTGTGGGAGGCGTATCGTCATCGTCCTGCCTTTCCCCCCAGCCACGCACCAGTGATGGACCCGAGCTGCGTTGGGTGCCACCCCGCTGTGACCATGCTTCATCCTCATCCTCCTCCACCTCCTCCTCATCCTCGTCCTCCTCGTCCTCCAGTAGTGGGCCCTGGCTGGCCACATTTGTACCTGGCCTCTGCTGTTGCAAAAAACCTCCCTCTGAGTCACTTCGAAGAGACTGGCCTGAAAGTGCTAAAAATGACCCCTCTTCCTCATCCTCCTCCTCCTCCTCCTGGGCCACCTCCTGTTCCATCATCGCCCTAAGTGTTTTCTCAAGGAGACATAGAAGTGGTATTGTAACGCTGATAACGGTGTCATCGCCACTGGCCATGTTGGTGGAGTACTCGAAACAGCGCAACAGGGCACACAGGTCTCGCATGGAGGCCCAGTCATTGGTGGTGAAGTGGTGCTGTTCTGTAGTGCGACTGACCCGTGCGTGCTGCAGCTGAAACTCCACTATGGCCTGCTGCTGCTCGCACAGTCTGTCCAGCATGTGCAAGGTGGAGTTCCACCTGGTGGGCACGTCGCATATGAGGCGGTGAGCGGGAAGGCCGAAGTTACGCTGTAGCGCAGACAGGCGAGCAGCGGCAGGATGTGAACGCCGGAAGCGCGAACAGACGGCCCGCACTTTATGCAGCAGCTCTGACATGTCGGGGTAGTTGTGAATGAACTTCTGCACCACCAAATTCAGCACATGCGCCAAGCAAGGGATGTGCGTCAAATTGGCTAGTCCCAGAGCTGCAACGAGATTTCGCCCATTATCACACACCACCAGGCCGGGCTTGAGGCTCACCGGCAGCAACCACTCGTCGGTCTGTTGTTCAATACCCCGCCACAACTCCTGTGCGGTGTGGGGCCTGTCCCCCAAACATATGAGTTTCAGAATGGCCTGCTGACGTTTACCCCGGGCTGTGCTGAAGTTGGTGGTGAAGGTGTGTGGCTGACTGGATGAGCAGGTGGAAGAAGAGGAGGAGGAAGCCGAGAAGGAGGAGGTGGCAACAGGAGGCAAAGAATGTTGCCCTGCGATCCTTGGCGGCGGCAGGACGTGCGCCAAACAGCTCTCCGCCTGGGGCCCAGCTGCCACTACATTTACCCAGTGTGCAGTTAGGGAGATATAGCGTCCCTGGCCGTGCTTACTGGTCCACGTATCTGTGGTTAGGTGGACCTTGCTACAGATGGCGTTGCGCAGTGCACACTTGATTTTATCGGATACTTGGTTGTGCAGGGAAGGCACGGCTCTCTTGGAGAAGTAGTGCCGGCTGGGAACAACATACTGTGGGACAGCAAGCGACATGAGCTGTTTGAAGCTGTCTGTGTCCACCAGCCTAAATGACAGCATTTCATAGGCCAGTAGTTTAGAAATGCTGGCATTCAGGGCCAGGGATCGAGGGTGGCTAGGTGGGAATTTACGCTTTCTATCAAATGTTTGTGAGATGGAGAGCTGAACGCTGGCGTGTGACATGGTTGAGACGCTTGGTGACGGAGGTGGTGGTGGTGGTGTTGGTGGTACATCCCCTGTTTGCTGGGCGGCAGGTGCCAACGTTCCTCCAGAGGCGGAGGAAGAGGCCGAGGCGGCAGCAGCAGAATAGGCCGAGGCGGCAGCAGCAGAAGAGGTAGCAGGGGGAGCCTGAGTGACTTCCTTGGTTTTAAGGTGTTTACTCCACTGCAGTTCATGCTTTGCATGCAGGTGCCTGGTCATGCAGGTTGTGCTCAGGTTCAGAACGTTAATGCCTCGCTTCAGGCTCTGATGGCACAGCGTGCAAACCACTCGGGTCTTGTCGTCAGCACATTGTTTGAAGAAGTGCCATGCCAGGGAACTCCTTGAAGCTGCCTTTGGGGTGCTCGGTCCCAGATGGCGGCGGTCAGTAGCAGGCGGAGTCTCTTGGCGGCGGGTGTTCTGCTTTTGCCCACTGCTCCCTCTTTTGCTACGCTGTTGGCTCGGTCTCACCACTGCCTCTTCCTCCGAACTGTGAAAGTCAGTGGCACGACCTTCATTCCATGTGGGGTCTAGGACCTCATCGTCCCCTGCATCGTCTTCCACCCAGTCTTGATCCCTGACCTCCTGTTCAGTCTGCACACTGCAGAAAGACGCAGCAGTTGGCACCTGTGTTTCGTCATCATCAGAGACATGCTGAGGTGGTATTCCCATGTCCTCATCATCAGGAAACATAAGTGGTTGTGCGTCAGTGCATTCTATGTCTTTCACCGCTGGGGAAGGGCTAGGTGGATGCCCTTGGGAAACCCTGCCAGCGGAGTCTTCAAACAGCATAAGAGACTGCTGCATAACTTGAGGCTGAGACAGTTTCCCTGGTATGCATGGGGGTGATGTGACAGACTGATGGGGTTGGTTTTCAGGCGCCATCTGTGCGCTTTCTGCAGAAGACTGGGTGGGAGATAATGTGAACGTGCTGGATCCACTGTCGGCCACCCAATTGACTAATGCCTGTACCTGCTCAGGCCTTACCATCCTTAGAACGGCATTGGGCCCCACCATATATCGCTGTAAATTCTGGCGGCTACTGGGACCTGAGGTAGTTGGTACACTAGGACGTGTGGATGTGGCAGAACGGCCACGTCCTCTCCCAGCACCAGAGGGTCCACTAACACCACCACGACCATGTCCACGTCCGCGTCCCTTACTAGATGTTTTTCTCATTGTTATGGTTCACCACAACAACAAATATATTATTTGGCCCAATGTATTGTATTCAAATTCAGCGGGATATAAATTTGAGGCCTAGTATTTAGGCGCTGGGTGACCGGTATGGATTTAGTGACAGAATTAGACTTGGAAATGCACAGAAGCGTGTGTGTGAAGTTATTCTGAATGACCCAATGTGCACCTTGAATATTATATACCCTTTTTGGGATAGATTTCAAATAGCTCTGATATAGCAGAAACCACTAAATTATGAAATTGCTAAATTGGGAATTGTACTTCAACCCAGAACAAAAAATGTGCTTTGACGGACACTAAATATCTTGCCCAGCAACAACAGTACAGCGGTAACGAGAGATTTAGAGGGATTTAAATTTGAGGCCTAGTATTTAGGCGCTGGGTGACAGGTATGGGTTTAGTGACAGAATTAGACTTGGAAATACACAGTAGCGGGTGTGTGTGAAGTTATTCTGAATGACCCAATGTGCACCTTCAATATTATATACCCTTTTTGGGATAGATTTCAAATAGCTCTGATATAGCAGGAACCACTAAATTATGAAATTGCTAAATTGGGAATTGTACTTCAACCCAGAACAAAAAATGTGCTTTGACGGACACTAAATATCTTGCCCAGCAACAACAGTACAGCGGTAACGAGAGATTTAGCGGGATATAAATTTGAGGCCTAGTATTTAGGCGCTGGGTCACCGGTATGGATTTAGTGACAGAATTAGACTTGGAAATGCACAGAAGCGTGTGTGTGAAGTTATTCTGAATGACCCTATGTGCACCTTCAATATTATATACCCTTTTAGGGATAGATTTCAAATAGCTCTGATATAGCAGAAACCACTAAATTATGAAATTGCTAAATTGGGAATTGTACTTCAACCCAGAACAAAAAATGTGCTTTGACGGACACTAAATATCTTGCCCAGCAACAACAGTACAGCGGTGGGTAACGAGAGATTTAGAGGGATTTAAATTTGAGGCCTAGTATTTAGGCGCTGGGTCACCGGTATGGATTTAGTGACAGAATTAGACTTGGAAATGCACAGAAGCGTGTGTGTGAAGTTATTCTGAATGACCCTATGTGCACCTTCAATATTATATACCCTTTTAGGGATAGATTTCAAATAGCTCTGATATAGCAGAAACCACTAAATTATGAAATTGCTAAATTGGGAATTGTACTTCAACCCAGAACAAAAAATGTGCTTTGACGGACACTAAATATCTTGCCCAGCAACAACAGTACAGCGGTGGGTAACGAGAGATTTAGAGGGATTTAAATTTGAGGCCTAGTATTTAGGCGCTGGGTCACCGGTATGGATTTAGTGACAGAATTAGACTTGGAAATGCACAGAAGCGTGTGTGTGAAGTTATTCTGAATGACCCAATGTGCACCTTCAATATTATATACCCTTTTAGGGATAGATTTCAAATAGCTCTGATATAGCAGAAACCACTAAATTATGAAATTGCTAAATTGGGAATTGTACTTCAACCCAGAACAAAAAATGTGCTTTGACGGACACTAAATATCTTGCCCAGCAACAACAGTACAGCGGTAACGAGAGATTTAGAGGGATTTAAATTTGAGGCCTAGTATTTAGGCGCTGGGTGACAGGTATGGGTTTAGTGACAGAATTAGACTTGGAAATACACAGTAGCGGGTGTGTGTGAAGTTATTCTGAATGACCCAATGTGCACCTTCAATATTATATACCCTTTTAGGGATAGATTCCAAATAGCTCTGATATAGCAGGAACCACTAAATTATGAAATTGCTAAATTGGGAATTGTACTTCAACCCAGAACAAAAAATGTGCTTTGACGGACACTAAATATCTTGCCCAGCAACAACAGTACAGCGGTAACGAGAGATTTAGAGGGATTTAAATTTGAGGCCTAGTATTTAGGCGCTGGGTGACAGGTATGGGTTTAGTGACAGAATTAGACTTGGAAATACACAGTAGCGGGTGTGTGTGAAGTTATTCTGAATGACCCAATGTGCACCTTCAATATTATATACCCTTTTTGGGATAGATTTCAAATAGCTCTGATATAGCAGGAACCACTAAATTATGAAATTGCTAAATTGGGAATTGTATTTCAACCCAGAACAAGAAATGTGCTTGAACGGACACTAAATAACTCGCCCAGCTACAGCACTAGGGACAGATTTAGCTGGATATAAATTTGAGGCCTAGTATTTAGGCGCTGGGTGACCGGTATGGATTTAGTGACAGAATTAGACTGGGATATGGCCAAAAAATAAACAGACTATTGCTGGTTAAATGCACTTGGTGTGACAGCTTCACCCTGATGTAGGCTTTAGCCAAAAAACAACCACACCATTGAGGGTTAAATGCACTTGGTGACAGGCGCAGCTTGCCCCTGATTTTGTATATGGCCAAAAAATGAACAGACTATTGCTGGTTAAATGCACTTGGTGTGACAGCTTCACCCTGATGTAGGCTTTAGCCAAAAAACAACCACACCATTGAGGGTTAAATGCACTTGGTGACAGGCGCAGCTTGCCCCTGATTTTGTATATGGCCAAAAAATGAACAGACTATTGCTGGTTAAATGCACTTGGTGTCACAGCTTCACCCTGATGTAGGCTTTAGCCAAAAAACAACCACACCATTGAGGGTTAAATGCACTTGGTGACAGGCGCAGCTTGCCCCTGATTTTGTATATGGCCAAAAAATGAACAGACTATTGCTGGTTAAATGCACTTGGTGTGACAGCTTCACCCTGATGTAGGCTTTAGCCAAAAAACAACCACACCATTGAGGGTTAAATGCACTTGGTCGCAGCTTGTGCTGGCGCACCACAAGACACAAAATGGCCGCCGACCACCCCAGAAAAATGAGACTGACAAACGGTCTGTGCAGCCTAAAAACAGTGAGCAATTGAGGATCAGCAGCTCAATGATCCACAGCTGCAGATCGATCAGTTAATCAAGTCCTTTGGAGGAGTTAATCTGCCTAATCTCGCCCTACTGTCGCAGCCGCAACCTCTCCCTACGCTAATCAGAGCAGAGTGACGGGCGGCGCTATGTGACTCCAGCTTAAATAGAGGCTGGGTCACATGGTGCTCTGGCCAATCACAGCCATGCCAATAGTAGGCATGGCTGTGATGGCCTCTTGGGGCAAGTAGTATGACGCTTGTTGATTGGCTGCTTTGCAGCCTTTCAAAAAGCGCCAAGAAAGCGTCACAAAAGCGCCAAGAAAGCGACGAACACCGAACCCGAACCCGGACTTTTACGAAAATGTCCGGGTTCGGGTCCGTGTCACGGACACCCCAAAATTCGGTACGAACCCGAACTATACAGTTCGAGTTCGCTCATCCCTAGTACTGACCTGTAGAATAAAATCAACCAGTCAGTTTTATCGCACATAAAATGTTGTAAATAAAAAATATTGTAAAACTGTGGTGTAATTGCTTTTTTTTTGCTATTTTGCTATTTTACCCCATTTGGAATTTTGTTCCCGATTCCCACTACATTATATGCAATATTAAATGATGGTGTTGGAAATTACTACTTGTCCCGCAAAAAAGAAGCCCTCATATGGCTATGTGAACAGAAAAATAAAATCGTTATGGCTCTGGGAAGGCAGGGAGCGCAAAATGAAAACGCAAAAAAAAAAAACATTGGTGCCTTAAGGGGTTAAACATGAAGACCACTTCCATGCCAGATTTACCGTGAACACACTTTCAACTTTTTTTGGCAAACACAGTGATTTGAGATACTTTTTTAGAAAGTTTATATTAGTATTCATGAGGGGAGTACTCCCCTGCCTCCTTTTCACCCCTCTCAACAATGACTGACAGACTGGCACATGTACATTCAACTGACCTGTAGCTATAAGTCTGCTGTATTCTTTGACAGCTCCAATTATTATTAAAGCAACCTTCTGGTTCCAAATAAAAATTCAAATTAGCAGGGGAATATACATCATTGAATAAGCTATGGATCAATTACCGAGCAACTCTTCTGCCACGCAAGATGGCCACATCACTTTTCATAATTCTCAATTAGTAGTCCAGGACACTTTGTGCTGCTCTCAGATTGGCCAGTGCCAACCATATGTGCAAAACAAGACCAACAGGAACTGTCTTAGTTTACTGATACACAATGCATGACAAGTAGTCTGGGAAGTGACATAGCCATCTTTTGTGGCAAAAGAGGGCCCCAGGATTCGGCAGACTAAGAGCTCAATTGGTGAAATGGAGGGTGCAATGTAAGTATACTCATCATTCCCCTGCTAATTTGATATTTTTTTAATTGGAATCCGGGGAGTCACATTTGGCATTTAATTTTTTTTACATTATTTAAAAAATGATTAAAGTCTGTGCCATGTATACTACTTTATGATTCAGTGTAGTCAAATGAGCACTTTTCGCCATAGTTTAGCCATGAAATGGAACTTTATAGAAATATGTTAGCATTTATTAGTTTCTTATTTTAGCATTTCCTAAACATACTGTATAGTATACACATCAAATTACATAACGCATGGTGTGTGATTACCAGAATGCTTGGATTATTTCCTTCACAAGATTTCCATTTAGACAATGACACTTAGTTTTAATTGAGCTTATCACTGACTTGAGAAAGAATGTCTTCTGGGAATATGTGGGCTTTTCTAATTACTTGTTAACTATCTCATAGGATAGGATCCTCAGATGGCCGAAAAGGCTAATGCCTGCTGTATCCTCCAGTGTTCTTATCTCATCTGAAAGCTTTAGTGGCAATAATTATACGGATGTGTGCAAGGATATGGTCACAGCACTGTACATGTGAACACTCAAGTTCGTAAAATTAGGTTTTAAAGGCCAAGACTTTGTTCACATCACTGCTATTGATTTCTAGGAGTATCACAATGAAAATGATGAATGCATGGTGCTTCCAACGCATAACTGAAACCATTGGCACTAGATCCCATTGTCTGTAATGGTGTCCATCATATTTCATTCAGGGAGCACAATATTTGCCAGTCAAAATAGAAATGCATGCTTCATTAGTTTGCAAGACTGTATATGGAGAATTGGTTAATCATTCATTGAGAAGTGGGTCCCCGTGGTTCTATTCACACCATATCGGAATTGAACCTGTACCATTTTAAAAAGAGTTTATGCTATACTAAGGTCACTTTGGACAAATTAATAGAAATTATTGATTTCTATATCAGCAATTTTTGGAGATTGGAAAGAATTTGTTGGAGCTAAGTTCCACGATTAGAGATCTTTCAGATCATTTCAGATCTTTAAATGATAAACATCTACAACACCATTAGAAGAGCCATAAATATGTGAACATGAAAATGCTGTTTGGTTAATTTTGTCTTCAGTGGAAGCATATGATTATTATGGGTGTTGGGGACCACTGAGTTGGAATGCTGGGGGCCATAGTTTATTCACCTTCTCCAAACATCAAAGAGTATTTGCACCTGTGTGCTGAGATATAACAGAATGGTCTATCTATATACGTCTATCAATTTCAAACATGTAATACTGTTTGTCAAACCAAATTTGATCCACAGAAAGGCCACTCTAGATGTCAAAGATCAGCAGATCAGCTGTTTCACAGTAGTTGCTACATTCACTGTGTGGTAGACGCAGTAGGTTACTTCAGCACTGCTTCCATTCACTTCATTGAAATCAGCACTGCAATAACCAGCTCCATGCACTCCAGAGTGGATGGAGCTATGTAGTTCCAACCCCAACTTCTGAAGCCAGAGCTACTGCAGAAGACTAGTAGTCGGTTGTCAGACTCCCGCCAATCAGGTGGTTTATTGTGAGGACAGGCCACCACTTTGTAAAATTCTAGGCCACTCCTTTTACCATAAGCACTTACCCAGTGTTCTCCATAGAATTTTTTAAATAAATTATTCATCACATAGATTATTAGAGGGACCATTTACATATTTATATACAAACCGGATTCCAAAAAAGTTGGGACACTATACAAATCGTGAATAAAAACTGAATGCAATGATGTGGAGGTGCCAACTTCTAATATTTTATTCAGAATAGAACATAAATCACGGAACAAAAGTTTAAACTGAGACAATGTACCATTTTAAGGGAAAAATATGTTGAATCAGAATTTCATGGTGTCAACAAATCCCCAAAAAGTTGGGACAAGGCCATTTTCACCACTGTGTGGCATCTCCCCTTCTTCTTACAACACTCAAAAGACGTCTGGGGACAGAGGAGACCAGTTTCTCAAGTTTAGAAATAGGAATGCTCTCCCATTCTTGTCTAATACAGGCCTCTAACTGTTCAATCGTCTTGGGCCTTCTTTGTTGCACCTTCCTCTTTATGATGCGCCAAATGTTCTCTATAGGTGAAAGATCTGGACTACAGACTGGCCATTTCAGTACCAGGATCCTTCTCCTACGCAGCCATGATGTTGTGATTGATGCAGAATGTGGTCTGGCATTATCTTGTTGAAAAATGCAGGGTCTTCCCTGAAAGAGATGACGTCTGGATGGGAGCATATGTTGTTCTAGAACTTGAATATATTTTTCTGCATTGATGGTGCCTTTCCAGACATGCAAGCTGCCCATGCCACACACACTCATGCAACCCCATACCATCAGAGATGCAGGCTTCTAAACTGAGCGTTGATGACAACTTGGGTTGTCCTTGTCCTCTTTGGTCCGGATGACATTGTGTCCCAGATTTCCAAAAATAACTTCTAATTGTGACTCGTCTGACTACAGAACAGTCTTCCATTTTTCCACACTCCATTTTAAATGATCCCTGGCCCAGTGAAAACGCCTGAGCTTGTGGATCTTGCTTAGAAATGGCTTCTTCTTTGCACTGTAGAGTTTCAGCTGGCAACGGCGGATGGCATGGTGGATTGTGTTCACTGACAATGGTTTCTGGAAGTATTGCTGAGCCCATTCTGTGATTTCCTTTACAGTAGCATTCCTGTTTGTGGTGCAGTGTCGTTTAAGGGCCCGGAGATCACGGGCATCCAGTATGGTTTTACGACCTTCGGATGATGTTATGCACAGTTGATGATGATAGATGCAAAGTCTTTGCAATTTTTCGCTGGGTAACACCTTTCTGATATTGCTCCATTATCTTTCTGCGCAACATTGTGATAATTGGTGATCCTCTACCCATCTTGGCTTCTGAGAGACACTGCCACTCTGAGAAGCTCTTTTTATACCCAATCATGTTGCCAATTGACCTAATTAGTATTGGTCTTCCAGCTCTTCATTATGCTCAAATTTACTTTTTCCAGCCTCTTACTGCTACTTGTCCCAACTTTTTTGGGATTTGTTGACACAGTGACAATTTGAATCAACGTATTTTTCCTTTAAAATGATACATTTACTCGGATTAAACGTTTGATCTGTCATCTACGTTCTATTACAAATAAAATATTGACATTTGCCATCTCCACATCATTGCATTCAGTTTTTATTCACAATTTGTTTACTGTCCCAACTTTTTTGGAATCCGGTTTGTAAAATATCATATCTCCTCAGCCTTCTCTGCTCTAGGGTACTTTCCAGTACTCCATTGGTTTCTACACTATCCTATGACACATAAGAAGATAGAAACATGCAGAAAGTAGATCCTATTGTTTCCCCAATGAGATAACTGTGGCTACAATCAGTTTCAGACTAAATGAAGAGGTAAGACCCCAGTGATCCTGCTTGTTAGAGGTCCCAGAAGGGGGATTACACCTAACAGATGTTTATGGCATAGTCTGTGGATGAAAATACTCCTTTAAATGAAATGTTTCTGTCTATACTTTGAATCTATTCATATATCACAACAGCATAATTATGTTCCTTTTTTGTTGTTGTTGCCAAACATTTCTAGTACAAATATTAGATCCACAATTCATCCCGGTATTAACAGGTATCTGAAATATAAACTGAAATGACACTTAGAAAATGAAAAATAGGTTCCGCTCATGCACATTAGTTTTATTTGGTTATTGAAATGCGATCAGCATATTCAACATGAAAGAAGGTGTTAAGCAAAGGGCATAAATACTATGTAAATAGGAAATTATTCTTTGGCTGAATACCTTGTAAATAATACTGTTCTGGTTTAATTGATTGGTACGCTCTGGCTGTACATCACTGGAAGAGATGCTGCTTATCTTATACATTACCTGTGTTATACTGTGTCATTACAGAAATTTAATTCCTTTGAAAAATGATGGAAATAAAAGAGCAGAGAACGCTCAGTTCAGTCGTGTACTGTATGACACTGCAGTGTATGCGCTATTACCTCTCACAATCAGTTTTTATAAAACCCTTATATTTGTAATTCTTTCATGAAACCAGAAGGAAACCGGCACATTGCTTATTGAACCGTATTGATGGATATAGCCATATCGTTATATACAGCATAATTAACTAGCATGATCAGATTTTAGAGACAGAGATTAAAGAAGCTCTCTGAGATCAGAAAAAAAGGAGCAAAATGCAATAAAATAACAAAAATAAACATATTACTCACCTTATAAATCTGCTCCAGTGCGCCCAACCAGTCCTTTTTTACTTCAGAAATGACCCACGTGTTTGGCAATCAGTGACCTCAGTGGCCATTGATGGGTTGCAGCGATCACATGGGTAGAAAGGAACACCATCGGCATAAGTAAGCAAAGACCAATTGGGAGCATCAGAAACAGCACTGCAGTGCCAGGATATTTATCAACTGTGTAATGGTTATTTTGTTATTTTATAGCACTTTTCCCCATTAGCCACTTTGTTTCCAAAAAAAGCCCCGTTCAGCAAAAAAGGTTTCTTCATAATGGTTCTGCATAAAAAGTGAGAAATTCAGAGTGATTGGGGACTGATTTGTGCTGATGAAATAAAGCTGAGTTTGTCATTTAAAAATGAATTATAAATGATGTTAAGCCTCTTAATTTGGCTTGGTTGAGATGGGAATTCTGATTTACATAGGGAAAAAATGGACAGGTGTCACGCCATGTGGAGATCCGCATAGATGTGTTTTTTTTTTTTTTTGCACTGTATACTTGAATGAATGAGTCTGAAATAGAAAACAGACAAGACTAGTGCGTGCTTTGAGTACAGATCTGTGACATGATTGAGACCATGTGCTCCTCCGCGATCAGCCTGTTATAGAAAACAAAAGGAAAATACTGTTGAGTGAATCAAGCCAAGAAATGGTTCACATTGGACAATTCCTTTTTGTTAGAAAGAGCATAAAAATTAAACAGCCACCTTGTTACAGGAAATATGGATTTCAGCCATAACCTCAGCCTGATGACCACACAAATATGCCTAATAATTGGACCCAGTGGTATTCACCCATTCAGTGATATAAGTATGGCCAGTGGCATTGTTTCCCTTGTTAGCATATCTAAGCATATCTCTTAGCCAAGAGATGGAGGACGATATTTAGGTGGTCACAGGGTGGAGTCTATTGTGGGGGCTGGGACAAAAGAACATATAGGTGAAACTTGGGAGTTGGGCTCTTTCTTCTCTTCCTGGAACCACTTGGATCAACAGCACTTCAGGAGCAATCTAAGTTATATGTGTGCTTATGTGGGTATGTATATAAGTATAATATCCCAGTAGACTTTATATGTGTACATATAGATATTTTTAGTCTGCAATTGTATTACCAGTAGATTATACATGCTGTTTACGCATGAGTCTCTATATGTACATGTACTAATGGTCAGGTACTGGAGGTGAGTCGGTTAGAAGAGTAGATCCAGAAGACTGTATATTGGTGGACTCTGGATATACTGTATATAAATACACATTATTAACCACATTTTCTTAGCTTCCCGAGGTGGCTGTGTGTGGTGGTGTCCTCTATGTACTGTGTTATCTGTATCTTTATGTATAATGTCCATTGCTTTGTTATCTCTATGTAAGTATATATAAGTATCTGCGAGGGTTGTATGTTACTTCTGGGGTATATGAAGGACTGGAAGAGGTGTAATAATACACAGAATAATCGGGTTATATCAGTCTAGGAATAGAATAGAAGGGACAGAAAAAGGAGATAAATCTGCAATTTCCAATAAGAAAAATTTTCTTCATCAATCACCATCACAAGGGAAGAGAAGCATAGCATGATGCTCATTCAAATCAATGAATGGTCTGTAGAAACACATTTTCTGGATCTACTCCTCTCTCAACTAATTAAGATCCCGAATTAAGTAGTCTCAAGCAATATCCCATGTAAGTGCAAGGTAATTAATACCGCCTTTCTTGGGTTTTAGTGAAATATATCCTCTGAACACTTGCTAGATTGTCTAAATGAAACAAATATGTAGTACCTTGTGATTTTGATGTATAGATCAAAAACATATGATTTCTGAGGGTACGGCCACATGATCAGGTTTTCCTGATGTAGTTTTGGAAGCCAGAATCAAGAGTGAATCCAAAAAAGAGAAGGAGTCATCTGTCCTTGTAGAAACCTGACCATGTGGCTGTACCCTGTTGTGGAGATTTTATTAGGATGTGTATTTAATATATTGTGTATTGTCATCATGTCTCTCAGTGTCATGGTAAACCATTGGAGTGGATATCTTCCCATGTATGTCCCATCACAGCTGCTGGGCGCAGAGGTACCCGGTTGCGAATGGTCCATGTGCTAAGAACTGGGCTGTGGGCCGGGGGAGACTGATGTGTTCAGCAGAGCAGTGTTTTGTTGTCTGATGTATGGACGCCGGCCAGGGCCCCCGCGCAAGACGCGTATTTATTGGCTTGGCGTGGATGCATTTGTTAAGAGAACAATATATGAAAGGAACGTGCGTTTGTTGTCTCTAGTGCGCCTGATCAGCCGCTGGAGATAAAGACGTTGTCCTGTAAATTAACATGCATGAGGATCATAGTAACTTTATCTGGCATTGATCACTGAGCAAGGCTGGATAAAATTAGCTCCAGTGGTAATGGTAGGTTATAGTATACATGTGTTTGTTAGCTGGCTAGGTTATGCTAAATGATGGTGTCTTGTCTTCCTATGTCATCACTTCCTGTAGCCTTGTCTTGGGCCAGCCCCTTTTGCACCTTTTGTTAGTAAATAAAAGACTCAGACTGAGCAGGGAGGAGAGGAGTGCTTAGCAAGAATTCAATCAAGATGGTAGCACCTGGGTCTGTCTCTGACTGCGGCTAAGGGAATAGGGATTTGCCTTTTTCCTTACACAAACTTTGATGCGAGCTGATTACAACTATT
Source organism: Bufo gargarizans (assembly GCF_014858855.1). Taxonomy (NCBI): domain Eukaryota; kingdom Metazoa; phylum Chordata; class Amphibia; order Anura; family Bufonidae; genus Bufo; species Bufo gargarizans. The sequence continues at coordinate 183,939,436 of NC_058084.1, forward strand.
AATATTTCTACAACAACCCCTACTGTCAAAATTGTTACATTTGAAGGGCTGGTCAAGCACTGTGGTGATCATCTTGCTAGCAGGAACAGTACATTCAAAATGATTTCAATGTCTCCCTGTCTCATCACTATATACAGCCTATAAATGCAGTAGGTTCTTGATCCAGAAGATGGTATAAAAAATATGGCTGCTGGGCTAAAACTTTGCACAATAAATGCAGTATTTCAGAAATGGCGTCAATTTAAAGAGGTTGCCCGACCACTTAAAAAAATGCTCCCAATGGTGTAATGTATTAAAGGAAAAAAAACCTTAATGGGATTATGCCAAGATTAATATAAAAAAAAAATAGACATCATATGGTTCATGATAATATTTTTTCGAACAAAGCTAAAACCAGCCCTGTATTTAAGATGAATGCAGAGATCTCCACATTCATTGCTCCTATTGCTCTACTAGATTCTTATCAGGCTGGAAGATCGGGGGGGGGGGTCCTTTCTCAGACAGCCTGTCCTTTCTGCTATAGCCTTTTCCCTGTAACTGTCACAGCTTCTGACTGCAGATATGGATGGTGGCAATTGAAGAACTGAACATTTGAGACCACCTCAGTGAGGTAAACAGAAATAAGGAAAATAAATAACAGCAGGTGGCGCTATACAGATACATTTTATTGAATCGAACACTGATTATAGTACATTTTTAATTCCATACTATTACAACAGTATTCATATCCAGGAGCTGGTTTGAAAAATATAGGACACAAATCCCACAGTTCTTGCTCCGAAAACTGCTTGAGTTTTCCACCAGTCTCTACACTAACTGGTCCATCTTAACATAAAAATAGGACTGCTCTGCAAATCAAACATTTTAGTGTTGGGCGGGATCAGGAAGTACAGTGAACTGTAAGGGATTCTAGAAGAATTGGAACAGGAGTCTCCATTACTTAGATATTAATTGAATATTCTAAATCATTTTGAGTATTTTATTCATTATTTAAGCTGTCGAACAGCCCCTTTAATTGGTGTATTCTGATCAGATATGTTTGTATGCAAAAGTCTGATCCTGTGCACTAAGTTACTGCTTTGCCATTCAGGTGGGATAGGATTTATAAGAGTGGCTCCATATATATATATATATATATATATATATGTATATATATATATATATATATATATATATATATATATCCTTTACAAAGTATATTTAGCAGTCTTTTAATCTTTATTTTTTATACAAAACAATTTGGTTGCCATCTAAATGCGTTATCCACCTTCACAACCATTTTTAATTGCTGTCACACAACTATAAAAATAGCTTTTAATAAAAATGTCTAGAGTTTTGTATCTGTAGCTGCTATACAAATCTATGTCTCCATTGTAACAGACAACAAACAAACTTTTTGTAGTCTGACCGTTCAATCACAGAGCCTTGCATCAGCTCTCTACTACGTACTTATATACTAAATGTAATAGCAATAATTTGTTACGAAGGGCATAACCTTTAATAAAATAGTAGGTACATATATCACAGAATGGGAACATCTGAACAAATACCCGTAGAACTGTAAGGATTTATTTTCAGCCATATTTTTTTTCAGTTGGTTAATGTTTCTTGTGTTATCTTCAGTGACAGTGAGCATCTCTGGCTGGAAAATGACACATTGTAAGAGATCGCTACGTGACGCCATAATCTTCAGATTACAGACTTACTCCAGAGATATTTGCAGGGTTTATTTCAGTTACAGCTGGGCACATTTGCTCATGCAGCTAAATATGATCTAACTACAGCAGTAATCGCTTTAAACTGTATGGAGGTTAGACAAAAAAAATGTGCAATCATTCACAATAGCAGCAATTATTTCACTAACCCCGTTGACTCTGCAGGAGGTAACTGATGGCTGATCACTATAAAAAAATAAAATAATGCTCTGTGTAGTGTTTAACCCCTTTAGTACCCGTGCTGTACATGTACAGCGCTGGTGAACGTTACTTAAGGACCAGCACGGTACATGTGTGGCGCACTGATCGGGCAGGTGCAGGAGCTGCGCCCGCCCGATCAGCGGCAGGGGTCTGGCAGTCATTGAAAACCACTGATGCTGGTGCATTAACCCTCGCACTGTCGCTGTCAACACTGACCTTGGCACTTGTGAAATCCTGCTTGGTCTGGAGTGGCAATCGGGTCACCGCGCTCCTGTGATGGCGACCCGTTGGCAGGAAAAGCAGCCCGATGCCTTCCTTAGGCATCATGGCTGCCTTCCATAACAGCCTTCCATTAAACTACAGAATCAAGGCAATAAAAATTGCGTTTTGGTTGGCTGTTAACCCTTGCTTTGTTAGCAGAAGGAAATGGATTCAAATGGAAAATCTGCCCAAAAAGTGAAATTCTGAAATTTTATCAAAATTTTCCTTTAATTGTTGTGGCACACATAAAGGGTTAACAAAGTTGCAAAATACAATTTTCTAATTTGACATGGCAACTTAAAATTATGCCAGCAAATCTGCCCTCCAAAAACCATATGGCGTTCCTTTCCTTCTGCGCCCTGATATGTGCCCGTACAGCAGTTTACGGCCACATATGGGGTGTTTCTATAAACTACAGAATCAGGGCAAAAAATATGTAGTTTGTTTGGCTGTTAACCCTTGCTTTGTTACTGAAAGAAATAAATAAAAATGGAAAATCTGGCAAAAAAAGTACAATTCTGAAATTTAATCTACATTTTCCTTTTAATTCTTATGGAACACCTAAAGGGTTAATAAAGTTTGTAAAATCAGTTTTGAATACCTTGAGGGTGCAGTTTCTAAAATGGGGCCATTTATGGGTGGTTTCTATTATGTAAGTGTCATGGTCTTACCTTCTTGCTGTTCTCCTTCGTTTGACATGTGCTGGCGGCCATCTTGGTTTCTGGGTTTCTTGTAGCCTCCCACCCTGCGGCTTCTCCTTCCCACTGGGAGGAGCTGGATGCCTAGCTCATATATATAGGAGGTCTGTGGCTTCAGTTCCTTGCTTGGTCCTCCTGTGTTCACATGCTTCTAAGACTGCTGCTGCTTCTGGTTCCTGATCCTGGCTTCGTCTGACTACCCTGCTGGTTCCTGATCCAGGCTTCGTCTGACTACCCTGCTGGTTCCTGATCCAGGCTTCGTCTGACTACCCTGCTGGTTCCTGATCCAGGCTTCGTCTGACTACCCTTCTGGTTCCTGACCTCTGGCTTCGCAAGACCCTGCTTCGGTTTAGCCATCTGTTTGGACTTTTGCCTTACAGCTTGATTTTCAATAAAGCCTTCTTATTTCCACTTATCTCTTGTTGTACGTCTGGTTCATGGTTCCATGACAGTAAGCCTCACAAAGTGACTTCAGAACTGAACTGGTCCTTAAAAATTGGGTTTGGTTCTACATTCTAAGCCTTCTAACTTCCCAAAAAAAGAATGTAATTTACAAAATTATCCAAACATGAAGTAGACATATGAGAAATGTTAAGTAATAACTATTTTAGGAGGTACCACTATCTATTATAAAAGCAGAGATAATGAAATGTAAACTTTTTTTGGGTAAATTTGGTCTTTTTTAATAAATATATTGACTCAAATTTACCACTGTCATGAAGTACAATATGTGATGAGAAAACACTTTAAAACACATTTTAAAGTTATCACCACATAAAGTGACATATGTCAGATTTGCAAAAAAATTGCCTGGTCCTGAAGGTGAAAAATGGCAGCGTCCTTAAGGGGTTAGATGGTAGTATTTCAGAGCTATGTTATAATACTGGAAATATAAGAGTGAAAGGGCCCAATTTGTAATGAAATGCAATGAAGAGAACACATGGTGGCATAGTTCCTTCCCATATTTCCTATATCACAGATTATATTCATTATAATATTATCTGGGTCATAGTTGTACACAATCCTACTGGAATCTTCTGGTCTTGCATGAGACAGGAAAAAGCTTGTTCTGGATTGATCGACAGCCTAAAAGCCATTCAGGAAGAACCTATAAAAAAGAAGAAATAAATGTCATAACGCATTCACGTACTTACAACTGAATACATTGGATCTATCATGTCTATGGTAATATGAAGGATCTATTAAAACAATAGATTTTCAAGGCAGAGGCACAAGGTGGGAGAAGAATGGCTCTTTGCTGAATTCCACGTTGATACAAATCTTCCAGGAGCATCTAATGAAGGTTACGATGCAGGTACACATGCGGGTGCCGTTCAATTTGGATGATGTCGCCGACGCGAGAATGCACAGTGAGGATCCAAATAACAATGTCAATGTCAATGTCAATACTATGACATGTCATATTAGGGTTCCATTTGTCACAAAAAAAAATGAAGGAGAAAATTTGGAAAAAGGAATATGCAGATATTTTTTCATTACTGCCATATTCCAAGGAATTTGTCAAATCTGAAAAAAATAAAAATAAATTACATATCAGAAGAAGATAAAAAAAAATGATATATTCTAAATCCTTTTTGTAGCTGGATTCAAGACTTCTGTATTTAAATTAAATTCAATATTCAAACTGTATAGTAACTGTCCTGTTGTTTATTATTAGTACAGATATACTGTGTTATAAGAGCCTTTTATCGGACTCTGGAGCACAAAAATTGTTTGTTTAATAGTTGCTATTCATTAAGCACCAGATAGAGTCAGTAACATATGGTAGAGGGGACTCTTAGTGGCCACAAACTACTAGCGGTGCTGTCACTAGGGGGCACAACTGCAGAAAAGCATTTAAAAAGAGCTGTCTTCCCACCAAAAGACAGTAGCTGGTTGTTGTTGACACCCTGGTAGTGGAGTGCTAATGCTACTCAGAGTCAAAGCTCCAAAAGAGAAAAAAAAGTAATGTACTGTAGTAACCTAGAGAGAGAGTGTGAGAGAGGCCTGTAGAAACATCACCTTTGAGTTGTTGAGGGGACTCAGTGTAGCATGCAATGGTTTGGAGTACCATGAGGGACCGATAGCAGTCAGCCCTAATAGAGCCCTGTGCTTTCATTGGGCTTCATAAACACAAGCGAACAACCACTGTCCAGTACAGTTGTACTAAGTATTTTTCTCTCATTTCTGCCTAAAAGATCTGTATGTATCAACATTTGACTGATATAAAGCTGTGAAGCAATCTCATCTCTTCTCTTGGCATCAATAGAATAGATAGAATGTAACACCTCTAAGTAGCAGCCATCAGATAAGTAATTTAAATTGCCTGATAATAAGCATAAAAAAATGTAGAAACCAGCCACTCAAAAATGCATACATTAGCACATAAGAGAGATGACTGTGCAATTAATTTTTATTACAGTCATTTCCAAAAAACGAACACACTTACCATTTTATTATGTCTAGCATGGCAGTATTAAATATGTAATGGTTCGTAAGAGAATACAGTGACACATGCATTACCAATGATCTGCCAAGTATTAATTTCAGCTAACCTGATGCTGTCTACTCACAAAAAATTTGGTTTAATTTAGTATCCGAATAATCTCTAAAACAGAATTTTGTCCCTTAGGTTAATATTATCTGTAATACCAGACCATTAAAAGTATTCTCTATGATTATAATATGATAGTGAATAATAATAGTGGTACGAATACTCTGGTCAATGGGGCCTGTCATCATCGTGGCTATTAAAAATAAAAGGAATCTATTAAATTATACAGTGCATTTGGAAGGCCTTCAGACTCTTTCACTTTTTCACATTTTGTTATGTTGTGGGCAAGTGCTAAAATAAAAAAAATCTAGTTTTCTGCATCATTCTACTATTTTTGCAAATTTAATAAAAAGGAAAAACTAAAAGTTTGCACGCACCAAAGTACTCATACCTTTTGTTATGACATATGAAATTTCCGTCTGGAAGCCTCTTATTTCTCTTGATCAACTTTATAAGGAAGAAAAGAAAGAACAGGAGGCAGCGCCTCGTATGTAGAACCGTCTGTCTGGTTATTGCAAAAAATAAAAGTTTGTCCTTACCATTTAGGGTTGTGAGAAGTCACAACGCCTGTAAATCACCTTGCTGGAATAATCCTGTCCAGCGTACAGGGTTATCTGCATCTGTTGTCACAATCTATGCCCTTTTTCCATTGGTTGCAGAGTTTTGGGATGGAAAGAATTGCGGATGAGAAGAAAGTCAGACTTTTTTCAGCGGCGCTGATGCAGAGGAGCTCAGAACAAGGAGGATGTAGGTAAAGGAGTTCTTTATTGAAAATACTGTCTTTTGAATAAAGAACTCCATTACCTACATCATCCTGGTCCTGAGTTCCTCTGCATCAGCGCCGTTGAAAAAGGTCTGACTTTCTTCTAATCCGCAATTCTTGATCAACTTTGAGATGTTTCTTCACCTTGATTTGAATCCACCTGTGGTAAATTCAGTTGTTTGGACATGATTTGGAAAAGCACAGCCCTGTCTATAGAAGGTCTCACAGCTGACAATGCATATCAGAGGCAATGACTCTAAGCCCTCATCCAAGACAGCACATGAGTGGATTAGGGACAACTTAGTGAATGTCCTTGAGTGGCCCAGCCAGAGTCCTGACTTGAACCTAATTGAAAATCTCTGGAGAGATCTGAAAATGAATGTTCACAGTTCATCCAACCTGACAGAGCTTGAAAGGATCTGTAGAAAAGAATGGCAGAAAATCCCCAAATCCAGGTGTGCAAACCTTATGGCATCATACCCAAGAAGACTGGAGGCTGTAATCACTGTCAAAGGTGCTTCATCCACTAAGTGCCTAGTAAACGGCCTGAATAAATTAGTAAAGGCTTTGAATATTCTGTGTTCACTTTGTTATTACATTGAGTGCAGATTGATGGGGGAAACTTTTTTTTTTTGTAAGCACTAACCAAACAAAATGTGAAATAAAGAAAAAGGGTCTGAAGCCTTTCCGAATGCACTGTAGTTTTTCATTGTTATTTTTTATTCCCTGCCTTCCAGGAGCCATATTTGTATTTATTTTTTATTTTACGTAGATGCTTCGGGGCTTGTCTTTGGCGAGGCAAGTTGTATGCACTAATGGAACTATTTATTATTAGATATGATGTATTGAGAAGCTGGAAAAAATATCTATAGGGGGTGGAATTGGAAAAAATAGCAATTCTGCCATTATTTTATGGATTCTAATTTTAAAACTTTACCTATGCAGAGTGTTACCACATTTTTATAGTTTTTCTTGTATTTTAATACTTCTAAAAAATAATCATTTTGAAAAAAATCCTAATTTGCTTTACATTACTATTCTAGACCCCCCTCCCCAGGGCTTTTGCAGGGCTATTGGTATGCGGGTGTCTGCTATGTAAGTCATAGTGTCCGCTCAGCTCAGTGCTGTCTTCCACTGTACATATACAAACTGTACAAGTTGTCTGGCTGTTGATGGGTGGTGGCCCTACTCTCTTCGGTCATCTACATTTTGTCAGTTGCCAAATTTTATGTATCTTTTTTAGTGTTACAACTTTATTATCAACTCTGGCTGCTTGTGTGAGTGACATCCCTGCCAAAATCCATGTAAACTGAAGGTGCACACCAACCAATTTTGATAATGTCTATATCTCTAAAAATGTTAAAATAAAAACCTTACAAATTGTCTACTAAAAGTCTTTATGCATCAGATATTCTTTCCTTCCTTTCCTCTATAATTCTACAACCTTTATTGTCCCCATTTATCATTTACCAAATATCTTCTCTGATTTCTAAATGAAATCTGGTGATAAATGACAGCAAGAATCTTCTAAAACCAGTAGAATTAATAATGCATAGAGGGCTTTCTGTAACATAAGGCAGAATAAACATTATGAAAAGACATTGATAAAGTGAATACTCAATGATGTCGATGAAATACATAGAAAGCTGAAATTACTGAACTGAAAGGGAACTTGCTGATGTATTGTCAGGAACATCTCTTGAGAAAAAGAATCTTCTGCTCCATACATATGTATGTTTTTCACTGAATGCTGGATTCATTTGAACCATATTATCCTCCAGCAAACATCTGGCTTGGCTCATTAAAATATGCATGATTTCGGCAGTAAACAAATCTCTAGCTGATCCAACGTAAAGAGGGCTACTTAATAATATAGACACTTTGTAGTAATTATAACTGCGTGCAAAATGTACTCATTCAGAGTAACTAGTTAAATGTAGCGTTCCTAATGATAACAGAAGACCTTTGCTGTCTTGCTACAGCTCAGTTGGTCAGCATGTGTAGCTGACTGCCAAATAAAAAAGCATAACCTTACTTTTTATCTGGATTTAACCCATTAGTCAACAATATTGTGCATCCACTATATAAACTTATAATAATCATAATAATAATAATCATAATAATAATCATAATTATACTTATTATTTACTCAAGAAAAAGGTATTCAGCACAACATGGGATCACAGTTGGTGTTCATATTCATCCCTTGTCAAATTTCTTCCAGGAATCTAAGATGTGTTGATAAGTGAATCAAGCTTTGGATCATAGATCCAAAGTTGATTAGCTCAAACACTTTGACCTGTCTCTGTACAGCATTAAAATGTATCACCTTCATTTTTTTTTTTAAGATGCAGAAGTGATTAATGAATTCATTCACTGACAGGTCTCCGAACACCATTAAAACAAATTACTTTAACAAATTGACTTCGGGTCTATGATCCAAAGCTCAATTCACTTAACACTAATGGTGATGTATCTGCAAATAATGTATGCAGATACCAGCATTGTGGCTTTCTGAAGTTGACAGATGGTGATTTGGTCAACATGATTTTTTTTTTTAAATGTCTCCCAAGGTCTTGTATGTGGAGCCACCCCTCCATTCACCGCGATGGGACTTCTGAAATAACCAAGCCCTGGCTCGGCTATTTCAGGAGTCCCAAAGCAATGAATGGAGGAGTGGTCATGCATGTGAGGCTCGCACCCCCTTCACTTCAATGGGACTTCTGAAAATAGTTAGACACTAGTTTGGCTACTTTCAAAAGTCCTATAGCTGTGAATTGGGAGGAGATATGCTCTCCATTCACTTTGTCATCCCGTTTGGAGATAGGAGTCATCCCAGAGGTGGGACCCACATTGGATATTAATAGCATTGTCTGTTGATATGCCATAAGTTATCCCAAATGAAAATATCCTTATAAGTGTCATCTCAGAGCCTCAAATAACTGCAGAATTTGTAATAACTGCAGCATAGTGGACTGTTAACCTCTTGGACTAGAAAAAAAGATTTGATTAGATACTCTTACCTAATCACTAAAATACATAAGTGGAGAGAATGGTAATCTGCTTCTATTGTGACTTCTATTTTCCACTGATGAGCCTCATCAACTGTTGGAGGGAGAAAGGGGCCTTTCAGATTCCCCAGATGACAATTCTCAATTCTCCTACCATTCAGCAACAATGGTTACAATATAACTTTAGATTCTTAGAAGATGACCTAGCCCATATATGTGGTAGTTATGTTTGAGTGCATATGTATGTAAATGTCTGTACATGCTGTTCACTCTGTACTGAAAATTTCTCCTAGAATACTCTGAGGGGATATAGGTGTCCTTCAGTCTGTGGTAGAGCAGGCCATGATGTTATTTGGGGCCCTTGGGGCCCTCAAAAACGAATTGCTCCTTACTCTTGGAACCCTTAATCTAACCTAGTAGTTATTTGCCTGGAAAATATATAGAGAAACCAATCTAAAGAAATTGAAAATGAGTAGATAGAAATGAGAGGTCTCACAGTCAACTAAAAGAGCCTAAATGCAGCACAGCGGAATACAAACAAATGACAAGGTCAAAAATGACTGTGATCATTCAGTGTAGTATGTAGTAATCCAGAAGTGATACAGAGGTAAAGCAAGAAAAATAATAATGAGTATCAGGTAGAAAAAACTATATATCATAGTAAAAAGTGAATCAACATACAGTGTTTTAAATAGTGTACCCTTATACCTAGTAAATAGTGTGAATGACCAAGCAGCAGTGTGTACTGAACATGTGTTATTCCCACATATTTCAGTATGTATGTCGGTTGCATATATAGATATACTAGTCTAGAGGTTTTAAGGCAGATAATGTAATAAAAATTTCATTTTTTATCTATGACAGTATCTGGTATTGCAACTTAGCCCCATTCATCATTTTTTGTAGCTTATAAGTATTGCATCTGAATGACAAAATTTACTTTTACTATGCTGCTCCTGTAACTGTAACTGTACAGAAGAAACATAGAAAAGGAAGGTATTTCAAGTTTTAAAACTTTTTTATTTTCTATGCAACATTCTTTTTTTTGTGCCACATACTATTGAACTTAACATTTGATAAACTTCAAAGAGTTAGTAAACATTTACAGTAGCAATAAATTAGGCATGAAAACGCAATCTGATTTGCTTTGTAGATCCGTTTCCAGAAATACTTTCTTTATGTTTATACATAAACACAAGTCACCCGGAAAGCATTAACAACCCAATGGCAAACCTAATATGTAATTTGGAGTGTAGATCACAGTGTGAATTTGAAAACCACCTGCAGAAACTGTGTAATTTACTAGCATGTTTATAGCTTTAAACTATAGGGAAATGTAGCAAATTATGGTTATTTTAGACTGTATTATTTACTACATACTGTCAGATATATTAAGGATACAAGCAGGTATGTAATAATCTGCTGTGTAAAATGTAATGCAATAGCTACTTCATGTATAAAACTTTTAAATGGTCAATGATGTTTTAACAAACTTTGCATACATTTATAGTGCAGGTGAATCTAAGAAATTTTGTAATATGTCTTATCAGAGAAAATACTTCTTTCTCTCCCCATCCTTCTCCTAAATTAACAAGTTTTGATCAATGTTTTAAAATGTTTTTTTTTTCAGTTAAAAAATCAAATACCAAAGTTATTCACTGGAGTCTCACAAGACTGTATGAGTGCATACATTTTAATTATATATAGAGAAGGATCTCCATACAGCATTAAAGCGAAGTTTTGAGCGAAGTGACTTCGGATCTAAGATCCAAAGCTTGCTTCACTCATCCATATTGGCAAATTGTGCCTTCAATTAGCACCTTATTTATCTATTCAAATTCACTAAACTGGTCTAAATAGCATGCGCATGAAAATGTGGTGCAAGTGAGCAGAATTTTGGCGCACATCTCCATGAAAATAGGCAAATTGTGGTGCAACTCACCACTAAAAACAGAGACAGAAAAGTACGCCAACCCTGGGTGGTATAGAAATGAGATGGTTTTTACAACAAAATCTGGCGCAAGTAAGGCGTACCTACATAAACAGGATGGAAATTAGGTGCAAAAGTTAGAAAACTTCAGAATTTGTCTTAAAACTCAAAATAGGCACAACAGGTACAAATGCCCTCAAAAAATGTGCAAAAACAGTTGGTAAATGAGACTTAAAAAATAAGACATGGCATCCATGTTCTGTCTGTGGTTTTTTATGAACCATTAGTAGGAGATGATCCGGAATTTAATTATCAGCTGAGCATTGTCTAGAATACAGATGACCGACAAAGGGCAAAAAACTGATACATGGACATCTTCATAGATGAAACATGTATAGATTTGACATAAATGGAGATATACATGTGAACAAGGTCTTTGGTGTGTTTTATTTGCTGTTGATGTCAACAAAAAATGCTGCAGATTTGCATCTGCAGAAAATCTGTAGCATTTCAGTCACATGTGGACATACCCTTAGGCAGGGATGGCCAACCTGAGGCTCTCCAGCTGTTGCAAAACTACAACTCCCAGCATGCCCAGACTGACTAGCGCTATCAGCCTACAGCCGGGCATGGTGGGAGTTGTAATTTTTTTAACAGCTAGAGAGCCACAAGTTGGCCATCCCTGTCCTTAGGGGGCAACCAATTATAGTGAGTTTTCCACTGTGGACATTCTGCTGCAGATTTATTGCATATTTGTCAAAAATGTCACCAAATCTATTGCAAAAGGTCAAATCCATGGTAAATACCTGCAACATACATGGAGACACATTTACTAAGCTCGCCTTTTTCTCTGTCATTTTCTGCTCTTATCTTTTCCCATCATGTGCACACATTTGCATTTAGGGTTTGATTTATTATTTTGCACACAGCTGCTCTTAAAGGAGCCATATTTGGCCTGCAGAGAAGACGTTTTACGCCTGATAGTACTTAGCAATTGTGGTGCAAGTCTATTGCACCTAAATTTACTAATGTGGTGCATGCTGCCAAGTGTGTATGTGGTCCAGGTGGTTTTTGGTGTATCCATTGACCATATAAAGGCAGCCTCAATATGGGACAAATATTTTGTCCCATCTTTCCTGCAAGCTTTTTGTCTGCAACATATGTAATATGCCCTGGTTACTCACACGGCAGCGGGAGTACTGAAGAAGGGCTCATTAATAGCGGTGGCAAGGCTGGTCAGTGAGCAGGAAGAAATGAAAGATATATATATATATATATATATACAGTTGCAAGAAAAAGTATGTGAACCCTTTGGAATTATATAGATTTCTGCACAAATTGGTCATAAAATGTGATCTGATCTTCATCTAAGTCACAACAATAGACAATCGCAGTCTGCTTAAACTAATAACACACAAAGCATTAAATTTTACCATGTTTTTATTGAACACACCATGTAAACATTCACAGTGCAGGTGGAAAAAGTATGTGAACCCTTGGATTTAATAACTTGTTATACCTCCTTTGGTATTAGTAACTTCAACCAAACTTTTCCTGTAGTTGCAGATCAGACGTGCACAACGGTCAGGAGTAATTCTTGACCATTCTTCTTTACAGAACTGTTTCAGTTCAGCAATATTCTTGGGATGTCTGGTGTGAATCGCTTTCTTGAGGTCATGCCACAGCATCTCAATTTGGTTGAGGTCAGGACTCTGACTGGGCCACTCTAGAAGGCATATTTTCTTCTGTTTAAGCCATTCTGTTGTTGATTTACTTCTATGCTTTGGGTCATTGTCCTGTTGTAACACCCATCTTCTGTTGAGCTTCAGCTGGTGGACAGATGGCCTTAAGTTCTCCTGCAAAATGTCTTCATAAACTGGGGAATTAATTTCTGCTTCGATGATAGCAATCCATCCAAGTCCTGAAACAGCAAAGCAGTCCCAAACCATGATGGCCCATCACCATACTACACAGTTGGGATGAGGTTTTGATGTTGGTGTGCTGTGCCGCTTTTTCTCCGCACATAGTGTTGTGTGCTTTTTCCAAAGAACTTTCTCTATTTATAGACAATTTGTCTTACCGTAGACTGATGAACAGCAAGGCTTTTGGAGATACTTTTATAACACTTTCCAGCTTTATGCAAGTCAACAATTGCCGCTCTTTAGTGCGAGGCATCATTCACATCAGGCAATGCTTCTTGTGAAAAGCAAACCCAGAACTTGTGTGTGTTTTTTATAGGGCATAGCAGCTGTAACCAACACCCCCAATCTCATCTCATTGATTGGACTCCAGTTGGCTGACACCTCACTCCAATTAGCTCTTGGAGCTGTCATTGGTCCAGCATAAATGTCCTGTGTGAACACACCCCAATGGTACGGCAACATCAATGGAAAAATCAAAAAAGAGTTTAGCTTTCAGGATGTGATGATTAAAAAAATGAAAAAAAAAAAATAATAATAATGCTTGGTCACTAGGGCCCAAAATGGACTGGTTAATTTAAAGAACCATAAGAATGTCATAGAATATAACAAAGTATATATTTCCTTTCTTACATGCATGAAAAATAAAAAGGAGCTTCTACTGCCCATCTTTCTCTGTGCTACGGGTTTTAAGTTAGCAAGAACAGAAGAAAGGAGTTACACATGACTGCAACATCAGACTATACTTTTAGTGATGCTTAGGAGCAATAGAATGGTTGCAAAATTTCAGATAGCCTTCAGTTTCATGAGGTGTCATAAGGAATGCACAGAAGCTCTTCTTACTTGAGAGAAGTAAACCATCTCAGCAAGTATATTTTGCTAGATGAAATTAGACAATTTAGGTTCATTTCTTAGCCAATTAACTTCTGTAACCTCTTTTTTCTTTTTTGTTAATGGGCATAGAAAGGCTAGGCAAGGTGGCATGATTGCACACTGGGTGAGGATTACCTGGCATGACCTCAGAAGCAATATTCTGCACACCAGTCTCAATTACCACCTACTTAACCTTTTAACACGCACACCTGTCTTGACATAAAACCAGCCTTGGGCTACATACAGTTTTTGTTAATCTCTATGATTTTCCACAAAATGACTGTTTTCGAAAGGCTAATTTATCTCTAATGTTTCAAAGGAAAAAGGTAAAGTATCTCTACAATCTCTAAGAGAACATGGAATACAAAATGAATGCACTCTCGAGCATATACTCGGCTTGTTATGAACTGGGTGGATGAACTTGACTGCCAAAAATACTGAACCTCGGAGAAGTAAAATAAATAAGGTTAAGCTGGGTCAAAAGACCATTGACCTCCTGTAATGCGATGTGAAAACACAGCGCACATTCTCCAGTATAAAATAATCTTTCAGGGTTTGTTGAGTGGATGCCCTCAAAGGACTGTCAAATGTGCTTCTAGTCTTTCTCTCTTTATCGTGTTAGTCAGTTATGACAGCTTTCTTCTGACCTAACATATATTAACTGGCATGATGCATTCAATTGTTGGAAGAGGAGAATTCCCTGCTTACTTAGTGACAAGCAGTTCCCTTAGGACATGCTCCATTAAAATCTGAAATGTCATCTTTTTTCCCATTTTTCAACCATTATTATAACAAACTGATCTCAAATACAAAGTGCTGCTGGGGCTGCTCCTTGTTAAGGTTAACAGAACATGCTGTAAATTTGTTTTTTGACCAGGAGCACTGTCAAAAAATTGACAATTCATTTAATGGGGTTGTCCACTCCTTTTCTATTTAAGTCCTATCCTCATGATAGATCATCAATATCTGATGGGCAGGGTTGACACCCCACATCCCGCCAATCACTGTTTTGCAGTGGTTCTGGTACTGGAAATTGGCGCAAGAACTCTACAGTTCTGTTCATTGTGCAGTGGACAAAGTTTGTAACTGTAACCGTCCTCCCATTCACGTCACCAAGAACAGCACTGCAGTAACCAGCTAGGTAATTCCAGTGCTGACTCCCAGCACTGAATCTACTGCAGAACAGCAGTAGAACACACAGGGGTGTGGGATGTTGAGCCCCCAAAATCTTATACTAATGGCTTATCCTCAGGATATGCCATCCATAGTAGAGGAATGGAAAGCTATTTGAAAAATAAACTATCTTAAATTAATTAAAGGGGTATTCCAGTAAAGTAATTTAATTTGTAAAAAACTGTATTAAGGCTGCAAGCTGAACCCATACCTATACATATAACCAGAGCTTCGATTTACCATGCAATCCATTTGTCTAGCTCCTGTGTGAGCCTGCAACACACTGAAAGTATCATGGCGCCTGATCTTCCCTCACAAAACTACAATCCCCACAATCCCTAGCTTTCCTGCTGTGAGTGTTGATGTTTACTGATTGGCTGCCTGATATACAGTCCGGTCACGCCCCCACTACTCAGTAATCAGCAGCACACTAACACGCCCTTTGTTTCACAAGACATTTAGCTAGAGAATTGATAGCAACACACTGAGCATGCTCGACCTAACAAAGGTTCAGAACTACAGGTCGATGCCATGGTCATTTATGTGAAAACACAGTGGATAGCAGAGGAAGAAAACTATTTTTATAACTACTGAATGGTAAATGTGAAATTTACATTATATTAGGTAATTATTGATGATGAATTAGTCTAAAACATAAGTTTATATTTATGGTAACTGGAATAGCCCTTTAATAGATGGTTCCATCATTTTCTGCCATAGGTTCCTCATAACATTTCAGCTTTTTAAGAAGGTAACCTCTTATATCCTTCAAAATGCAGTTTTTTTATTTTTTTTATTTTTATCCCTACCTTGACTTTTTTATTCCATTTTGGAGTACATATCAGGGGCGTTGCTAGGGTCTCAAAATATCTGGGGCCCAAGCCCTAATGAATTTGGCCTAGTTCTCTAAGTCAACATCCCTCCTCCCCCCAAAACCACATTTTGCTGTACTTGCTATACAGCAGCAAATACCTGTCACATCCAGGGCCTCCCAGGTGACGTCTCCTCCGATGTACATCTTCTCTGTCATCATCTTCTCCATTTGGTCCGCACAAATTCTTTTAGCCGCCCCTCGTCTCTTCAGAGTGTGACACATTAACATCTTAGCCTTCTCACTTTTCAATCATCATCCCCCAACTTGGAGCCCCCACAGTGTTATCCTGCTGCTTTCTGTGCTCACCAATACCCCCAAATGCTATCCTGAAGAATTATGAGTGCACCCATAGTAATAGTGCTCCTCATAGTCCCACCAATAGTAATTCCCTTCTAGAATGCCCTCATTAGTAATACTGTACCCTGCAGTGCCCCCAACCGCAATAACACTCCAAAAGACTGCCTACATTAGCCCTCCAGTATTAGTAATTAGGCGCCCTATTGTTCCCCCAGTGGTAATAAGGCCCCCATAGTATTCTCAGTAGAAATAATGTGGATCTATAAGTCCCTCCTACAGAGCCCCTAGTAGTAATAAGAACGCCTATAATGTCCCCTGGATTTGCAGTGCCCCCTGTAGTTATATTCCTCCCTCTACCATACAGTCCCATGTAAATAACATCACACTATCTCTCCAGCCTGCTCCAAAATACAGTCCTATGTAAATAACATCACTCCACTCCCTTCAGCCCCTCCAACTTACATTCAGATGTAAATAACATCACACCATCTCTACTGCCTCTCCAAAATACACTCCTATGTAAATGACATCACTCCCCTCCCGTCAGCCTCTCCAACATACAGTCCCATGTACATAACATCACACCATCTCCCTTGCCCCTCCAAAATACAGTCTTATGTAAATAACATCACTCCCCTCCCTTCAGCCCCTCTAACATACAGTCCCATGTAAACAACACTATTTACCTCCCTTCACCATAGAGTCTCATGTAAATAACATCACACATCTCTCCAGCGCCCTGAAATATACAGTCTCATGTAAATAACATCCCTCTCTATCTACAGCCCCTTCCAGAATACAGTCCCATGTAAATAACATCACCTTCCGCCTTCAACATACAGTTCCAAGTAAATAATATCACTCACTTCCTAGCTGCCTTCAACATGCAATCCCATGTAAACATCACCCCCTCAACATTCAGTCCCATGTAAATAACACAATTCCCCCTCACCAGCCACCTTCAACATATAGTCCCATGTAAATAACATTGCCTCCTCAACATTCAGTCCCATGTAAATAACATCACTCCCTTTCTCAGACCCCTGTAACATTTAGTCCCATGTAAATAACATCACTCCATCCCACAGCCGCCATCAACATACGGCCCCATGTAAATAACATCACTGTCTCCCTTGGCTCCCTCAGACATACAGTCCCAAGTATATAACATCACTCCCTCCCACAGCCGCCTCCAAAATACAGTCCCATGTAAATAACATAATCCTCTCCCACAGCTGCCATCAACATGCAGTCCCATGTAAATAACATCACTCCCACAGCCGCCTTCAACATACAGTTCCATGTAAATAACATAATACCCTCCCACAGCCACCACTAACATACAGTCCCATGTAAATAACATCATTCCCTCCCTCAGATCCCTGTAACATTCAGTCCCATGTACATAACATCACTCCCTCCCACAGCCGCCTCCAACATACAGTCCCATGTAAATAACATAATACCCTCGCACAGCCACCACTAACATACAGTCCCATGTAAATAACATCACTAACTCCCCCAGCCACCTCCAACACACAGTTCCATGTAAATAACATCCCTCCTTTCAGCCCTAACACACAGCCCCTGTTAAATAACCACAGCTCCCAGCATTCCTCTGCCTCTCCCCTTCACTTACCTCTCCGCATATAGCAGACCTTACCACAGCTTCTTCCCCCAGGACTTCTCTTCTTCACTGCTGTCCTCTCCTGCACTGGTCACATGATGGTGACATTATCACAGCCCGGGGCCTGAATATTTTAACCTAGCAACGTCCCTGGTACATATAATTAATTGAAAAACTTGCAATTATATATTCTTTTCTTGTGATTAATGGGAAGAAACTGCCATTTCAGATTTAGTTTTTTTGAGTTTCGTTTTTTTAAAGTGATCACTAGAGATGAGCGAATCGAAGCTGACAAAGTCAGTCGCTTCGTGGTAATGAATCACAATTTTTCCTAACATGGCGGCTAGTTGGCTACAATGGCGGCTAAAATGGCGGCTACACATGTGAGGACATGGGGCAAGGAACTCTGGCCCATAATGCCATGCATGCAGCCAATCAGCAGCCAGCCAGCCCGGTGATGTCACAGCCCTATAACTGCGGCAGCCATCTTATAGTCTGCCATTCACTATTGTACTTTGTTCAGGGACAGACGTGTATGCAGGCGCTAGGGAGAGTGAAAGAAAAACTAATTATTACACAAAAAGGAAAGAAGCGATTTACTAGTGCAGGGAAAGGATAGGGAGATATGTGTGTAGATGATAGGGAGAGTCATATGAAAATCCTCATTGTGAAAAAAAGCGATTTACAAGTGGAGGGAAACATTGGCAATCCGGATAGTCTCATAATACAGCTCTGTCATTCCAGCAATTAGTTATTGGGGTACAAGTGCTATGTTGAAAAGCCTTTAGTGGCTTTTATCTGTGGAAAAACTTTCGCTGTTAACTTTCGCTGATATCATTTAGTGGCCTATTTCACTACAATATGAGAAATATATACGCAGTTCATATTTCTAGAGAAAAATATTTGCAGCTCACTTTTTCTGTTATTTACTTAGAAATCGTATAGTGGCCTATTTTAGTCCAATACGAGAAATATATACGCAGTTCACTTTTGCTGTTATTTACGCCCAAATCGTTTTGTTGCCAAATTCAAATCCTTTAGTTGCCTATCTCAGTAAAAAAATATATATATTTTGCGCTTTTAGGGTTGTTTTAATTTGCTTTTAATTTATTAAGTTCAGCTAAAAGTATGTCAGACAGAGAAGTGCCAGGCCCTGCACAGGGGAGTGTCAGAGGCGTAAATGATTCTGGCACAGGCACAGGTCGCAGCAGAGTAAGGGGGCGTGGCAGCAGGGGTTTCTTCCCTCAGGTCCACATGTCAGCTAGCGGTCATGTCTTGACCAGCAACCCAGTGGTTCTTGATTGGTTGACTGGATCTTTAACTTTGTCGCAAGTGACAGCTGCACCAGCAGCCTGAGTCTAGGGTCGCTGATGAGCAGCTTTCTTCACCCGCATAGTGAAGAAACTACTCACTAGCAGCAGCAGGTAGACTTGGAGCAGGACCTGAACCAGCCGGTTGTGGCATACTTTGACAGCACCCTGCCAGCCATCATAGAAGATCAGCTGGACTACTGGGCAGCCAAACTGGATTTGTGGCCGCAACTGGCCGAGTTTGCCCTGAAACACTGTCCTGCCTGGCCAGTAGTGTGGCATCAGTGCGGGTGTTTAGTGCGGGCGGGGCCATAGTTACCACAAGAAGAACTTACTTGTCCACCCAAAATGTGTAGAGACTTACTTTTGTCAAGACGAATCAGGCATGGATCAGCCAGGATTTCCACCCACCAATGCCTGATGCATCAGATTAGATCATCCATCTCCACACTATGTCAGTGTGCCACTCTGTGGTATCATGCTGCTGTTGCTGCCATGTCCACACTATGTCACCATGCCACTCTGTGGCCTTCTGATGCTGCCATCTCCACACTATGTCACCGTGGCACTTTGTTGGCTCCTGATGCTGCATGTTCACACTATGTCATCTTGCCACTCTGTGGTATCATGCTGCTGCTGCTACTGCTGCTGCCATCTCCACACTATGTCACCTTGCCACTTTGTGACCTCCTGATGCTGCCTCAATATGTCACCTTGTCACTTTGTGGTATCATGCTGCTGTTGTTGCCATCTCTACACTATGTCACTGTGTCACTTTGTGGCCTCCTGATGCTGCCATTTCCACACTATGTCACCGTGCCACTCTGTGGCCTAATCATACTGCTGCTGTCACCTCCACACTCTGTCATTGTGCCACTCTGTGGCCTCCTGATGCTGCTGCCACCTCCAGACCCTGTCATTGTGATACTTGGTGGTTCACCTCATGCTGCTTCCACCTCCCCACTATGTCATAGGGCCACTCCGTGGACTTCTCATGCTGTTACCACCCTCCCCACTCTATGACAGGGTCACTATTGTCCTTGTTTGGCCTTCTTTAAATCACCATTTATTTGACCTTTCTTCTGATCGGTCAGATAGACAACGGATCCTGTCTGTGTAGCAGCTGTAAGGCCTGTATGGTCGCATCAGAACTGGCTTATGATTTGGTAGCCAAAAGCAGGAGTGGGTACAAAACACAGAAGACATGCAAATATTCCATTCATGTGTCATCTCTGTTTTAGATCCACCCCTCGTTTTTTGGCATTACCAATACTCATGGATTACTAAGCAGATGCTGAGTGAAGGCAGATGCTCCCCAGACAGGATCTGTTTTTTATGGGTTATTGTTCTGACAGATTAGAGGAAGGGCAAAATAATCAGTGAAATAAACACAAACTTACTGCTGACACCCTCTCCACTCTAGGGGGCTCTACTTGTATAAGCGTTTAATAGAAAAGGTTCTGTAGACATCTATGTGGAATCAGCTGATGACTGTGTAAAAGGAGTGCACTTCTTCTTGGCGCTAACATCGACCTGTAAGGCTGAGTTAATACTTGAGTTATTTGGTCGGTTTTGGCCCCGTGACTGCCCAAATAAGTGAAGTGTGCAGTGATTCTAATAGTGACGCCTGTCATCTGTATGTCATACTGACTGACTGTATTATTTCACTACCCCAGCAAACTCCCTATGCGTGTTACTGCAAGGCACAGTGTTCTACACCACTCTAAAGGCTCTCTGCAGCCAGGAAATAGAATTTTTTTTTTTATCACAATTTGTCATAAATATATTCAGATGGATCGGTTTTTGTGAAATTTGCCAAACCGTCCGAATCAAATTTTTTTAGAAATTCGCTCACATCTAGTGATCACCACATGGTGGAAATGACATATTATGCTTATTTTTGGGGGTCTGTGTAATTACGCTAAAATTGAATGGCATTTCATATGTTTTACTACATCTGTACAATAGAAGCACTTTAAAAAAAGTTGTTTTTGTGTCATCATATTTTGAGAGCCATAACTTATTTTTCCATTGATGGAGATGTGTAAGGGATTAGTTGACATTTTTTTTTGTACCATTTCGAGGCACGTGCTTTTTGTCATCGCATTTTATTCCTTTTTATTCCTTTTTTTACTTTTTGGGAGCAGAATGAACAAAACACAGCAGTTCTGTATTGTTTTTATTTTTTCCATATTTTTTCATTGTGCAGGTTACATGATATGATAATCTGAAAATTTCTAACAGACACACCAATACCATGTTTATTTTTTTGTTTTAAGTTTAACATAATCACCCCAATACACAATAGGGCTCCCAAAATGTATTGCACTCCGTATTTAATACTAATTACAACACCTACAATAAGCATTACGCAGTGCTACATAAGTACACAAATATATAATCTTTATTAATTCAAATAGTTTAAAAGTAATAGATAATACATAACTGTGGAAGACATACATTATACAGACAGTTAAAACACACTGTCGACAATTAAACATCATAACCTCCTGAACTACTTCTCCCATTAGCTATACACTGAGTATAATGTGTCATATATAGCATGATAAAGTGCATAGTGCAAAACATACCACCAACTGAACATCTCACATATTTATACCCTGATGCTCAGTTCAATTACAATCAGGTGGATAACCTCATGA
This sequence comes from Bufo gargarizans, assembly GCF_014858855.1. Taxonomy (NCBI): domain Eukaryota; kingdom Metazoa; phylum Chordata; class Amphibia; order Anura; family Bufonidae; genus Bufo; species Bufo gargarizans. The sequence continues at coordinate 183,961,305 of NC_058084.1, forward strand.
GGAGTCAGGAATATGGCTAGGATCGTATTTAGCAGTGTGCATTCCACGCTGGAACGCATGAGGTCACTTCCTGTGCCCAGATTCAACTAACTATTCCTACATCAATAGAATCAAATAAATCCTGCCCAAAACTATACTCTGCACTAGGCAGCGTATGGCTGAGTACATCCTATATACAGAAAATATTTAAAAAATACACACGATGAGTTCCACCGTGGAAAGCGCTCCGGAAATCTAAGGCTGGCGATCCACAGCACAGCCGCATCACAGAGCAGCTGGGGAGGAGGGGCCACCTCCTTACAGCGAACTCATGGAGGAAGTGCAGAGCGTTATATGTATATATATAGTATATGACAAATCCTCATAACATTTAAATCACAATTAATAAACCTCTACATAAAATATATGTTCAAAATCACTAAAAAGTGCATAAATAGATGAATCAAATATTTTCAATTTTTTATTATTTTATGTATATGCATCTAAATATGTGGTCCGGACGTATGAGATGCTCAAGCTTGAACCAATCCATGATGTGGAAATCTCCGTTTGATTGCAGAAATACCCTTTAACAGGGATCCATTTTTTTTCTTTTTTTATATTTTTTAACATTTTATAAGGTTTTATTTAACTTTTTAATTTAGTCCCATTTGAGGACATGACCTTCTATGAGCTTGATCACTAATATAATTATCTGCCATACTTGCCAGCACAACACTGACAGGCACTTCATTTAGGCACTGCCTATGTCAAGGACTACTATGAGTATTACAATTTAAGATGGCATACCTTGTGACCTGAGGGAGTGAGGAGGCAACAGAATGTGGCTTCTAAGGTTTTAAATATCTACAATCACAGTTTTTTCTGATCCCAGCTATTAGGGCATAGTGACTGTTATACAATGTAGTTGATACCTACAAATGATGGCACAGTTGCCTGTGCCCACACTATGGTTATTATTAGTGTTGGGAACGAATATTTGAATTGCGATTTTAATCGTGAATATCGCCACTACGAGAATTTGCAAAGATTTAGAATATAGCGCTATATATTCGTATTCTCAAATATTTTTTTTCATCAGTATATATCTAATATTTTTATTTTTCATCAGTAACCTCCCTTCTTGCTTTGGGGCCAATGAGAAGGCTGCAATGTCTTTGTCTGAGTTTAGCAACATCCCCAGCAACCAACATGAAAGTTGCCTATCCCTTACTATATAAGAACCTCTTCAGCAGCCATTTTCTATAGTTTTATGGAGTTCTGAGAGAGACAACAGTGACATTGCTGTGTTCTGTGCTTTGCTGAGTCATTACATTAGATAACTAGTTAGTTAGCATATATATATATATATATATATATATATATATATTACAGATAGTTAGTGGGAGTTAGTCAGTGTAGGTTAGATAGTGACATAGTGAAGCTGTTGCAGTGCAGGGTGTTAGGTAGTGTGATAGGTTCTGCTGTCCATACATACATGCTACAGACATAGTGCTGTTATGTCACAAAACAACAATACTTAGTGCACCAATCAGTAATATGTAGTCAGACTTACTAAAATGTGAAGTTGCATATACAGGTCCTTCTCAAAAAATTAGCATATTGTGATAAAGTTCATTATTTTCTGTAATGTACTGATAAACATTAGACTTTCATATATTTTAGATTCATTACACACCAACTGGAGTAGTTCAAGCCTTTTATTGTTTTAATATTGATGATTTTGGCATACAGCTCATGAAAACCCAAATTTCCCATCTCAAAAAATTAGCATATTTCATCCGACTAATAAAAGAAAAGTGTTTTTAATACAAAAAAAGTCAACCTTCAAATAATTATGTTCAGTTATGCACTCAATACTTGGTCAGGAATCCTTTTGCAGAAATGACTGCTTCAATGCGGCGTGGCATGGAGGCAATCAGCCTGTGGCACTGCTGAGGTGTTATGGAGGCCCAGGATGCTTCGATAGCAGCCTTAAGCTCATCCAGAGTGTTGGGTCTTGCGTCTCTCAACTTTCTCTTCCCAATATCCCACAGATTCTCTATGGGGTTCAGGTCAGGAGAGTTGGCAGGCCAATTGAGCACAGTAATACCATGGTCAGTAAACCATTTACCAGTGGTTTTGGCACTCTGAGCAGGTGCCAGGTCGTGCTGAAAAATGAAATCTTCATCTCCATAAAGCTTTTCAGCAGATGGAAGCATGAAGTGCTCCAAAATCTCCTGATAGCTAGCTGCATTGACCCTGCCCTTGATAAAACACAGTGGACCAACACCAGCAGCTGACATGGCACCCCAGACCATCACTGACTGTGGGTACTTGACACTGGACTTCAGGCATTTTGGCATTTCCCTCTCCCCAGTCTTCCTCCAGACTCTGGCACCTTGATTTCCGAATGACATGCAACAGTCCAGTGCTGCTTCTCTGTAGCCCAGGTCAGGCGCTTCTGCCGCTGTTTCTGGTTCAAAAGTGGCTTGACCTGGGGAATGCGGCACCTGTAGCCCATTTCCTGCACACGCCTGTACACGGTGGCTCTGGATGTTTCTACTCCAGACTCAGTCCACTGCTTCCGCAGGTCCCCAAGGTCTGGAATCGTTCCTTCTCCACAATCTTCCTCAGGGTCCGGTCACCTCTTCTCGTTGTGCAGCTTTTTCTGCCACACTTTTTCCTTCCCACAGACTTCCCACTGAGGTGCCTTGATACAGCACTCTGGGAACAGCCTATTCGTTCAGAAATTTCTTTCTGTGTCTTACCCTCTTGCTTGAGGGTGTCAATGATGGCCTTCTGGACAGCTGTCAGGTAGGCAGTCTTACCCATGATTGCGGTTTTGAGTAATGAACCAGGCTGGGAGTTTTTAAAAGCCTCAGGAATCTTTTGCAGGTGTTTAGAGTAAATTAGTTGATTTAGATGATTAGGTTAATAGCTAGTTTAGAGAACCTTTTCATGATATGCAAATTTTTTGAGATAGGAATTTGGGGTTTTCATGAGCTGTATGCCAAAATCATCAATATTAAAACAATAAAAGGCTTGAACTACTTCAGTTGGTGTGTAATGAATCTAAAATATATGAAAGTCTAATGTTTATCAGTACATTACAGAAAATAATGAACTTTATCACAATATGCTAATTTTTTTAGAAGGACCTGTATTGTTCAAAAATATGCGCATCATTAATTGCCGATTTGTGCAATTGAGAATATATTGGAGCACTCTATCTGCAAATAAAGCTATTGTAATGTTCTGCCGTGCCAACCATTTTCTCCAGTCTCAGGAAACTTCTAGCAACATGAAAAATGTAGCAACAGTGACCCACGCCTGTATTGCGCGCACTACGAGTGCATATTACATTGCCGTTTTTCACAATCAAGAAAATAATCGCAAATTCTCAAATTCGCTAATATATGATGAATATTCGCCAAATATTCGCCAAATATTGCGAATTCGAAAATTGCCTTTATGGTTAGGTTAGGTTTCCGCTCAAGGGAAGATTTTTGCATCGGAGACAAAAGTCTAAGAGGAAACCCAACGGACCCCATTATAGTCTATGGGGTCTGTAGGCTCTGTTCAGCTCAGTTGAACTATAAAGGAGCAGAAGAATGGAAATGCTGAAGACAGGGAGATTATTAGAAAAATAAAAACTTATAGTTACCATCTTGAAGCCCTTCCTTTCCAATGCCACAGCTTCATCCTCTCCATCTTACCTTGTGCCTTGAGTGCGGTATATCGGCTCGTGATTATTGCAGCCAAAACTTGGTGTCATAACATACAGATATCGACATAATTGTATTTGAAATAGTTGTGGGAAACTCTTTTGCAAAAGTACCAGAAAGCAATATTGTCTCTTTTTCAAATCAACTAAAGCTAAAAATAAAGTGACAATTTACTGAGAAACTAAAACTTTTCACAGCATTCAGGTTTTGCTAAAAGCTAACTCCTATGTGAGTCCAGCAGGTACAGAGGTTCCCCATGCTTACCTTTCCTATTGGCTCAACATATCCTGATATGACCTGACCAGCTTTAATAAAAAATAAAATTATTTCACAATACTCTTTTGACATGGATATACGTGGAACCTGTGTCTGCCCCCTCTTTCTCTAGGTACATAGGGGGTAATTTATGAATACTGTAGATATTTGCCACTTTTTGGCGAATATATGTTGCAGATTTTTTATCGCAAAGGGGATTTGCTTCCAAACTGTGACTTCTTCCCCTTCCATGTCACATACACCAGTTCTAAAAAAGAGGGAGTGGCATGGCCTGGGAAGATACTACACTAGTTTTTGGTGTAGAAAGTGATCTAAATCTATGCCAACAAGGGAGCTGGCATAGATTTATAGCTGTTAGGCTCCAGTGGTAGATGCACCTAAGTTATGTAGAGGCCGGCACCTTTACATAACTTAGGAGCCTCAAAAGCCAGCGCAGGGGTATTAAGACCGGTTTCTAAAACCCAGGTCTTAATAAATAAGCCCAATAGTGTTCAATGAGTGCTTTACAGTGACTAGAGGAAGCAGCTATGTGGACCTGGTGATCACTTAATTGCTGAGTGTTGTTGGGTATATCAGAGGTTCTGGGTCTTAGCAGACACAGATCTGCTTTGCCCATGTAAAGGGGAAAGGGGACTGTTTTTCTCTGCAACTGTTTATTGTTTGAATCCTCTAGTTACCATGGAAAACTGCTAAATAAAAAAATAAAAGTATAAATATCCCCCAGAGATCTTTTATGACCCCTGGGGAGCATATTATGTGTTTTTAAATTAAATTAAAAATATATATCTATTTATAAAATTAAATTAAGTATGTCCTATTCATGCAAAGATATACATACTATATATCAAAACAAGACACAAAATAGATAATTGAACAAAACTAACACGTGATAACAAGATTTGCACGGAAGGCCTTCCTGTATTGAAACAGAAAAACACAGATTTCCAAAAAAGGGGAAAAAAGTTTCTTCCAGCAGTTAAAATTCAATATAAAATTCAAGATTTTACTGTCACCTTAAATCATCAGAAGGTTCAGAACGGATGCTCATGCATTTGAAACAATGATGGGATTGTATAATACTATGATTAAGAAAATCTATTTTATTGTTCAAACTTTCAGATTTTTTTAAGGTATAATAAAATTAGAATTTAAGTATATATATAAGTGCTGGAAGAAACTTTTTTCCCTTTTTCACAAAATAGGGAGCTCATGTTAATTTATTTTGGTGTTGATTGGCATATAAAATAAAAAAAAGAGCTATAATTTGAAGTTAATTTTGTTGCAGTTTTCCCCTAATAAATCTAAAAAAGAAAGAAAGTTTTAATTATAAAAAAAACTATACACCACATAAAAAAAGTCAAACAAATCAACCACATGCGCTAAATCCCCCCAAAAAATGTGGACATATCTGCAACTACAATAAGGCAAAATAAAATATTAGGATATTTCACACAATATAAAACATAACTTAAGGACCTCATTCACACGAATGTAAGGCACCCGTGCCCGTATTTCAGACCGCAAACAGCAGGTCTGCAATGCACAGGCATCGGCTGTGTGAAATCCATGCTGCGGATGCGGACCCACTGACTTGAATGGGTCAGTTATCCGCAAGATATGGCAAAATATAGGACATATTCTATCTTTTGCGGATAAATACTTTGTAGCGCTTCTGTGGACTTTCAGGTCCGTGCGTCCACATCACAAAATATAGGACATTTCCTATTTTTGCCATATTTTGCAGATTGCAGACCCATTCAAGTCAACGGGTCTGCACCGCAATACAATATTCACTAGAGCAGTGTCTATACATTGCGGGTCACTATTTGCAGTCTGCAGCAAGGGCCTGGACGCCTTACATTCATGTGAATGGGACCTTAAGGATATGTCTATTTAAGCTAGGTAATGTGGAGACACTTCTTCCTCCTTAATTTTCTTTAACTTTATTGTAAAGCTTTTTTCATGTCATGTAAGGTATTATTTAGAAATTATGTATTGTTATGTGTTGATTTCTAATGAGTTTTGTTTTCCTTGAATTTTGACAGAAAAATGTGATGAGCCCTTGGTAGCTGGTCTTCAAACACAATCCTTCAAAAGTTCATCTGTAATGTCTGGAATTTATGCCCCAGTATATGCTAAACTCAACAGGAGGGAAGGTAAGATAACTGCTTTAAGTAATGTGTCAAAATAGATATTGCCTTTAATGTTATTTTAAATTTGATAGTAGTGAATTTAATGTAAGTTTAGATGTGGAGGAAAGAATCTGCAGCAGAATTAGCTACAATTCCAGTATAGTTTTTATGCATTGTATTACAAATAGCAGAATATGCCTTAAAATCTTAAAATTGTCTTAAAAGGAAATTAACAGCATGCAGGCCTCCCATTTATATGTAAGCCTTGGAAGCTGGCATTTATGTATGTAAGGATTTTTCTGAACATCCTTGCAGAGTATGCATCTGAATGCTAAACAGTGACAGCAGAATTCCCCTTAGAGAAGGAAGGGATGGTTTTATACTACTCCTGTCTTCCCTATTGCTATACATACTGCGCACAATGAGAGTTGTATATGCAGATCAGTAAGTGACAATGCTAATTCTTACTGCAGTCCTAGCGATCAGGTCATTGCTGAGGGTTTGGGTGTATGCATTAGCTACTGGGTCTTAGCAGACCCCGTTCAGCTCTGCAGTGAGGCTGTACAGCTTTGTACAGCCTCTTTGTACAACCTTCAATATGTCAACCCTGTTACAGGAGAAATCAACAATATATAAATAAATAATGATTAAAAACATTGCCACATCACAGCTTCAAGACCCCCCCCCCCCCTCATACAAATATAACGTATTCGTCTGCCATAGCAAAATGACCAGAGATGAGCAAATTTCTCAAAAATTATTTGTGGGAATCAAGATAAAAAATTGCTATTTCCTGGCTTCAGAGAACCTTTATAGCAGTGTAGTACACTGTGCCTTGCGGTAACACACATTGGGAGTTTGGTATGGTAGTGAAACAATACTGTGAGTCAATATGACATGCAGATGACAGGCGTCGCTCTTAGCATCACTGCACACTTCGCTTATTTGGATAGTTACAGGGCCAAAACTGACCAAATAACTCAAGTGTGAACTCAGACTTACAGATCAATCTTAGCGTCAACTTTTACACAGTTGGCAGATGATTCCACATACAGTACAGACCAAAAGTTTGGACACACCTTCTCATTCAAAGAGTTTTCTTTATTTTCATGACTATGAAAATTGTAGATTCACACTGAAGGCATCAAAACTATGAATTAACACATGTGGAATTATATACATAACAAAAAATGTGAAACAACTGAAAATATGTCATATTCTAGGTTCTTCAAAGTAGCCACTTTACTGCTTTGCACACTCTTGGCATTCTCTTCGTGAGCTTCAAGAGGTAGTCACCTGAAATGGTTTTCACTTCACAGGTGTGCCCTGTCAGGTTTAATAAGTGGGATCTCTTGCCTTATAAATGGGGTTGGGACCATCAGTTGTGTTGTGGAGAAGTCAGGTGGATACACAGCTGATAGTCCTACTGAATAGACTGTTAGAATTTGTATTATGGCAAGAAAAAAGCAGCTAAGTAAAGAAAAACGAGTTGTCATCATTACTTTAAGAAATTAAGGTCAGTCAGTCCGAAAAATTGGGAAAACTTTGAAAGTGTTCCCAAGTGCAGTCACAGAAACCATCAAGCGCTGCAAAGAAACTGTCTCACATGCGGACCGCCCCAGGAAAGGAAGACCAAGAGTCACCTCTGCTGCGGAGGATAAGTTCATCAGAAATCGCAGGTTAACAGCAGCTCAGATTAGAGACCAGGTCAATGCCACACAGAGTTCTAGCAGCAGACACATCTCTAGAACAACTGTTAAGAGGAGACTGTGTGATTCAGGCCTTCTTGGTAGAATATCTGCTAGGAAACCACTGCTAAGAACAGGCAACAAGCAGAAGAGACTTGTTTGGGCTAAAGAACACAAGGAATGGACATTAGACCAGTGGAAATCTGTGCTTTGGTCTGATGAGTCCAAATTTGAGATCGTTGGTTCCAACCATCGTGTCTTTGTGCGACGCAGAAAAGGTGAACGGATGGACTCTACATGCCTGGTTCCCACCGTGAAGCTTGGAGGAGGAGGTGTGATGGTGTGGGGTGCTTTGCTGGTGACACTGTTGGGGATTTATTCAAAATTGAAGGCATACTGAACCAGCATGGCTACCACAGCATCTTGCAGCGGCATGCTATTCCATCTGGTTTGCATTTAGTTGGACCATCATTTATTTTTCAAAAGGACAGTGACCCCAAACACACCTCCAGGCTGTGTAAGGGCTATTTGACCATGAAGGAAAGTGATGGGGTGCTGCGCCAGATGACCTGGCTTCTACAGTCACCGGACCTGAACCCAATCGAGATGGTTTGGGGTGAGCTGGACCGCAGAGTAAAGGCAAAAGGGCCAACAAGTGCTAAGCATCTCTGGGAACTCCTTCAAGACTGTTGGAAGACCATTTCAGGTGACTACTTCTTGAAGCTCATCAAGAGAATGCCAAGAGTGTGCAAAGCAGTAATCAAAGCAAAAGGTGGCTACTTTGAAGAACCTAGAATATAACATATTTTCCGTTGTTTCACACTTTTTTGTTATGTATATAATTCCACATGTGTTAATTCACAGTTTTGATGCCTTCAGTATGAATCTACAATTTTCATAGTCATGAAAATAAAGAAAACTCTTTGAATGAGAAGGTGTGTCAAAACTTTTGGTCTGTACTGTAGATGTCTACAGAACCTGTTCTATTAAACACTTATACAAGTAAAGCCCCCCTGACAGCGTGTAGAGGGTGTCAGCGTAAGTTTGTGTTGACGTCACAGATTATTTTGCCCTTCCTCTGATCCGTCAGAACAATAACTCCCAAAAAACGGATCCTGTCTATCGCCTCCACTCGGTCAGCATTTGGTCAGTAATCCATAAGTATTGCTAAAGCCCTAAAAAACAAGATTGGATCCAAAACGGAGAGAACACGTGAATGGAATATTTGCATGTCTTCTGTGTTTTGTACCCACTCCTGCTTTTGGCTACCAAATCATAAGCCAATTCTGATGCAAAATAGGGACCATATCATGCAGGCTATAAAGCTGTTACATAGACAGGATCCGTTATGAGTCTCATTTTTCCTTCCTTCTGACAGATCAGAAAAAGGATCAAATAAATGATTATGTCAGCCAAACCAAAAGGCAAAATAGTGGCCCAGTCATGAAGTGGTGAAGTGGAAACAGCATAAGGAGACCACAGAGTGGCCCAATGACAGTCTGGAGGTGGCTGTAGCATCAGGAGGCCACAGAGTGGCACAATGACAGTGTGGAGGTGGCAGCAGTATAAGGCCACAGAGTGGCACAATGACAGAGTGTGGAGGTGGTGGCAGCAGCAACATTAAGAGAGGAGGCCACAGAGTGGCACAATGACAATATGGAGGTGTCAGCAGCAGAATCAGGAGGCCACAGAGTGGCACAATGACAGAGCGTGTAGGTGGCAGCAGCAGAATCATTAGGAGGAAGCCACAGGGTGGCACAATGACAGCGTGGAAGTGGCGGCAGCATCAGAAGGCCACAAAGTGCCACAATGACAGAGTGTGGAGGTGGTGGCAGCAGCATCAGGAGGCCACAGAGTGGCACAATGACAGAGTGTGGAGGTGGCAGCAGCATCAGGTGGAGGCCACAGGGTGGCACAATGACAATGTGGAGGTGGCAGCAGCATCAGGTGGAGGCCACAGGGTGGCACAATGACAGTGTGGAGGTGGCAGAAGCAGCATCAGGAGGCCACAGAGTGGCAAGATGACATAGTGTTGAGGTAGCAGCAGCATCAGAAGACCACAGAGTGGCAAGGTAACATAATGTGGAGGTGGAAGTAGCATCAGGAAACCACAGAGTGGCAAGGTGACATAGCGTGGAGGTGACAGCAGCATCAGAAGACCATCAAGTGGCAAGGTGACATTGTGTGGAGGTGGGTGGCAATGCCAGTACCAGCTGAAGATGGTGGGTGAAAGAAGGAGCACTTGGCATCAGATGTGTGGCTTCAGGCAGGTGGCTGCATAAGAATAGTAGCTGAGGCAGGTAGACAAAAGAAACCGGTCTCTTTTGTCAAAATGTTGGTGTGGCACCATCGATGATCTAGTCTGATGCATCAGGAATTGGTGGGTGGAAATCCTGGCTGATTCACGCCTGATTCATCTTGACAAAGGTCCGTCTTTCCACATTTTGGGTGGACAGACGAGTTCTTCTCGGTGTAACTATGGACCCCGTCGCACTAAACACTTGCTCTGATGCAACACTACTGGCCGGGCAGGACAGCTTTTCTAGGGCAAATTTTGCCAGTTGCAAATTTTGCCAGTTTGGCTGCCCAGTAGTCCAGTGGATCTTCAATGTGGGGTGCTGTCCAAGTATGCCATTACCTGCTGGTTCAATTCCTGCCACAGGTCTAGCTGGTGAGCAGATTCTTCGCTGGGCAGATGGAGAAAGCTGCTCATCAGCAACTCTAGACTCAAGTTGCTGCTGATAGAGCTGGAACTGCTCCTACCCCCTACCCTGCTACAGCAGCCATGGCAGTGGAATGTGAGCGCAGAGCCCCCCCCCCCCCCCAGTCAGACCTGCCAGAGGATGAACGATGGCACAGATAGGCAGATGCCAACTGACTAAATAGAATGTCTCTATAGTAGTTTAGTTTGTCCTCCCTCTCAGCGGGTGTAAAATAAGCCCCCATTTTGGACCGGTAGCAAGGGTCCAGCAAGGTGGAGAGCCAGAAGTCATACCTCTGCCGAATGGTGAAAATTCGGCTGTCACTACGCAAGCATATGAGCATGCATCGGGCCATTTGTGCAAGTGACTCAGAGGGTCTCCCTGCTTCCATCTCCACTGCCTCATCTTCCTTATCGCTCTGTAACTCATCTGGCTGCTCCTGCTCCTCCTCTCCTGTTACGTGTGTATAAAAAACACCCATTTCACTACACATTGCTTGTGCAACAGCGGATCTGCACAAACTAGACAAGTGGTAAAGGTGAAACAATCAAAAGTGCAGTTTGTCAGTATATGTTGAAATCAACTAACAAAGTCTGCGTGCTGTCTCTTAGCCCATGGGTGTTCACACTTCTCTTGTTATCGTGATATACTTCAGTGCTGAGTGCAGGTACCGCAATGCTCATTTCTGCCCATTATTCCAGCTCTGCAGCTTTAAGAAAATATGCATACATAGTGCTCACCGTGTATAAATAAAAATCACCTTCTCATTCTGCATGTCACGTCCACAAAAATGAACTCCCTTATATTATTATAGTGAGGTATTTTTCAATATAAATACATTTACATATCTCTCAATAATTAAATTATACAAACATTTTATAAATGTATAAAAGCATTACAATAATATAATAATACATCCTATCACAGTTATAAAGCACTAGTGGCTTTTTTCTACAATTGCCTACAAGTGAAGCCTAGATGTTCCTTATTCTTGTGCCGTATTCCCTATATTGTATATCCACTGATACCCACCGTATATGCTACTAATAAAAGCTCTCTATCATATACAGCAGCCGGCAGTTAATAGATTGATACTGCCTTCATATCCCAATCTATATTTATGCCAGCAGGTTGTAAAGTTTTCATTTTATATATCCACTCCGCTTCTTTTTTGTTAATATATTTAACTCAGTCCCCGCCCCGCCATCTGTTATGTACTAATTCCATGCCTATAAATTTAAGTCCCTTCGGATTGCGCTGATGACAGTTTTTCAAATGGGCTGCTACACTATGGGTTTCCAACCCTTTCTTTTTGTTTCTAATATGTTCTCCAATCCTTACTTTTCATTTTCTTAAAGTCCTCCCCATGTATTGAAGGTGACAGGGACATTATAGGATGTATATCACTCCTGCATTTTCACATGTTATTTGTCCCTTTATTTTATAATCGTTCTTTATGACATTGCTCCTGATTGTTTCTCTCTCGTAGCCTTTCTTTTCTTCCTTGGACCTATTCTTGCATGCTGTACAAAAACCGCACCATGTGAATGCTCCATAAAGTACATCAAGGTCTTTACGTAAACAACTATGCACCATTTTGTCTTTAATAGTGGGCGCTTTTTTGAAGATGAAAATTGGGTTAGCGGGTAGTGTCTTACTCAAAATTGGGTCATTAAGCAGTATATTCCAAAAGAGGGCAAAAAGTGGAATATTGTGTAATGAAGGCTGTTCTATACTTATCTACCTCCCTATTATTACTGGTCTGCATATTCCTATCTTCTACAGCTTCCCTTTCTATTAGGAAGATGCAATTCTCTCCTTATCTTTAACTAATGTAATTTATTCATAACCCTTTTCCAAAAATCGTTGTTGGATCACTTCACTCTGCTCTTTGTAATCGCTAAGTTTGGTACAATTCCTTTTAATTCTTTGAAATTGTCCTCTAGGTATGTTTTCTACCCATGGTCTATAATGACAACTGCTTCTATGTATATACCGTTCCGATCTGTGGACTCGAAATATGATTTGGTATATAGGTGACCTTCTTCAACCATAATTTCCAGATCTAGGAAGCACACAGATTTTTTACTTGTAATAGCTGTGAATGTAAGGTTCCAGTCATTATTATTTATTAGAGTTGAGCGAACACCTGGATGTTCGGGTTCGAGAAGTTCGGCCGAACATCCCGGAAATGTTCGGGTTCGGGATCCGAACCCGATCCGAACTTCGTCCCGAACCCGAACCCCATTGAAGTCAATGGGGACCCGAACTTTTCGGCACTAAAAAGGCTGTAAAACAGCCCAGGAAAGAGCTAGAGGGCTGCAAAAGGCAGCAACATGTAGGTAAATCCCCTGCAAACAAATGTGGATAGGGAAATGAATTAAAATAAAAATTAAATAAATAAAAATTAACCAAAATCAATTGGAGAGAGGTTCCATAGCAGAGAATCTGGCTTCCCGTCACCCACCACTGGAACAGTCCATTCTCAGATATTTAGGCCCCGGCACCCAGGCAGAGGAGAGAGGTCCCGTAACAGAGAATCTGTCTTCATGTCAGCAGAGAATTAGTCTGCATGTCATAGCAGAGAATGAGGCTTCACGTCAGCCACCACTGCAACAGTCCATTGGCATATATTTAGGCCCAGCACACACACAGGCAGAGGAGAGAGGTCCCGTAACAGAGAATCTGGCTTCATGTCAGCAGAGAATCAGTCTGCATGTCATAGCAGAGAATGAGGCTTCACGTCAGCCACCACTGCAACAGTCCATTGTCATAAATTTAGGCCCAGCACCCAGGCAGAGGAGAGAGGTCCCGTAACAGAGAATCTGGCTTCATGTCAGCAGAGAATCAGTCTGCATAGTCATAGCAGAGAATCAGGCTTCACGTCAGCCACCACTGCAACAGTCCATTGTCATAAATTTAGGCCCAGCAACCCAGGCAGAGGAGAAAGGTCCCGTAACAGACAATCTGGCTTCATGTCAGCAGAGAATCAGTCTTCATATCATAGCAGAGAATCAGGCTTCACGTCACCCACCACTGTAAGAGTCAATTTTCATAAATTTAGGCCCAGAACCCAGGCAGAGGAGAAAGGTCCCGTAACAGACAATCTGGCTTCATGTCAGCAGAGAATCAGTCTTCATATCATAGCAGAGAATCAGGCTTCACGTCACCCACCACTGTAAGAGTCAATTTTCATAAATTTAGGCCCAGAACCCAGGCAGAGGAGAAAGGTCCCGTAACAGACAATCTGGCTTCATGTCAGCAGAGAATCAGTCTTCATATCATAGCAGAGAATCAGGCTTCACGTCACCCACCACTGTAAGAGTCAATTTTCATAAATTTAGGCCCAGAACCCAGGCAGAGGAGAAAGGTCCCGTAACAGACAATCTGGCTTCATGTCAGCAGAGAATCAGTCTTCATATCATAGCAGAGAATCAGGCTTCACGTCACCCACCACTGTAAGAGTCAATTTTCATAAATTTAGGCCCAGAACCCAGGCAGAGGAGAAAGGTCCCGTAACAGACAATCTGGCTTCATGTCAGCAGAGAATCAGTCTTCATATCATAGCAGAGAATCAGGCTTCACGTCACCCACCACTGTAAGAGTCAATTTTCATAAATTTAGGCCCAGAACCCAGGCAGAGGAGAAAGGTCCCGTAACAGACAATCTGGCTTCATGTCAGCAGAGAATCAGTCTTCATATCATAGCAGAGAATCAGGCTTCACGTCACCCACCACTGTAAGAGTCAATTTTCATAAATTTAGGCCCAGAACCCAGGCAGAGGAGAAAGGTCCCGTAACAGACAATCTGGCTTCATGTCAGCAGAGAATCAGTCTTCATATCATAGCAGAGAATCAGGCTTCACGTCACCCACCACTGTAAGAGTCAATTTTCATAAATTTAGGCCCAGAACCCAGGCAGAGGAGAAAGGTCCCGTAACAGACAATCTGGCTTCATGTCAGCAGAGAATCAGTCTTCATATCATAGCAGAGAATCAGGCTTCACGTCACCCACCACTGTAAGAGTCAATTTTCATAAATTTAGGCCCAGAACCCAGGCAGAGGAGAAAGGTCCCGTAACAGACAATCTGGCTTCATGTCAGCAGAGAATCAGTCTTCATATCATAGCAGAGAATCAGGCTTCACGTCACCCACCACTGTAAGAGTCAATTTTCATAAATTTAGGCCCAGAACCCAGGTAGAGGAGAAAGGTCCCGTAACAGACAATCTGGCTTCATGACAGCAGAGAATCAGTCTGCATGTCATAGCAGAGAATCAGGCTTCACGTCAGCCACCACTGCAACAGTCCATTGTCATAAATTTAGGCCCAGCACCCAGGCAGAGGAGAGAGGTCCCGTAACAGAGGATCTGGCTTCATGTCAGCAGAGAATCAGTCTGCATGTCATAGCAGAGAATGAGGCTTCACGTCAGCCACCACTGCAACAGTCCATTGGCATATATTTAGGCCCAGCACACACAGGCAGAGGAGAGAGGTCCCGTAACAGACAATCTGGCTTCATGTCAGCAGAGAATTAGTCTGCATGTCATAGCAGAGAATGAGGCTTCACGTCACCCACCACTGCAACAGTCCATTGGCATATATTCAGGCCCAGCACCCAGGCAGAGGAGAGAGGTCCCGTAACAGAGGATCTGGCTTCATGTCAGCAGAGAATCAGTCTGCATGTCATAGCAGAGAATGAGGCTTCACGTCAGCCACCACTGCAACAGTCCATTGTCATAAATTTAGGCCCAGCACCCAGGCAGAGGAGAGAGGTCCCGTAAAAGAGGATCTGGCTTCATGTCAGCAGAGAATCAGTCTGCATGTCATAGCAGAGAATCAGGCTTCACGTCAGCCACCACTGCAACAGTCCATTGTCATAAATTTAGGCCCAGCACCCAGGCAGAGGAGAGAGGTCCCGTAACAGAGGATCTGGCTTCATGTCAGCAGAGAATCAGTCTGCATGTCATAGCAGAGAATCAGGCTTCACGTCAGCCACCACTGCAACAGTCCATTGTCATAAATTTAGGCCCAGCACCCAGGCAGAGGAGAGAGGTCCCGTAACAGAGGATCTGGCTTCATGTCAGCAGAGAATCAGTCTGCATGTCATAGCAGAGAATCAGGCTTCACGTCAGCCACCACTGCAACAGTCCATTGTCATAAATTTAGGCCCAGCACCCAGGCAGAGGAGAGAGGTCCCGTAACAGACAATCTGGCTTCATGTCAGCAGAGAATTAGTCTGCATGTCATAGCAGAGAATCAGGCTTCATGTCAGCCACCACTGCAACAGTCCATTGGCATATATTTAGGCCTAGCACACAGGCAGAGGAGAGGTTCATTCAACTTTGGGTAGCATCGCAATATAATGGTAAAATGAAAATAAAAATAGGATTGAATGAGGAAGTGCCCTGGAGTCCAATAATATATGGTTATGGGGAGGTAGTTAATGTCTAATCTGGACAAGGGACGGACAGGTCCTGTGGGATCCATGCCTGGTTCATTTTTATGAACGTCAGCTTGTCCACATTGGCTGTAGACAGGCGGCTGCGTTTGTCTGTAATGACGCCCCCTGCCGTGCTGAATACACGTTCAGACAAAACGCTGGCTGCCGGGCAGGCCAGCACCTCCAAGGCATAAAAGGCTAGCTCTGGCCACGTGGACAATTTAGAGACCCAGAAGTTGAATGGGGCCGAACCATCAGTCAGTACGTGGAGGGGTGTGCACACGTACTGTTCCACCATGTTAGTGAAATGTTGCCTCCTGCTAACACGTTGCGTATCAGGTGGTGGTGCAGTTAGCTGTGGCGTGTTGACAAAAGTTTTCCACATCTCTGCCATGCTAACCCTGCCCTCAGAGGAGCTGGCCGTGACACAGCTGCCTTGGCGACCTCTTGCTCCTCCTCTGCCTTGGCCTTGGGCTTCCACTTGTTCCCCTGTGACATTTGGGAATGCTCTCAGTAGCGCGTCTACCAACGTGCGCTTGTACTCGCGCATCTTCCTATCACGCTCCAGTGCAGGAAGTAAGGTGGGCACATTGTCTTTGTAGCGTGGATCCAGCAGGGTGGCAACCCAGTAGTCCGCACAGGTTAAAATGTGGGCAACTCTGCTGTCGTTGCGCAGGCACTGCAGCATGTAGTCGCTCATGTGTGCCAGGCTGCCCAGGGGTAAGGACAAGCTGTCCTCTGTGGGAGGCGTATCGTCATCGTCCTGCCTTTCCCCCCAGCCACGCACCAGTGATGGACCCGAGCTGCGTTGGGTGCCACCCCGCTGTGACCATGCTTCATCCTCATCCTCCTCCACCTCCTCCTCATCCTCGTCCTCCTCGTCCTCCAGTAGTGGGCCCTGGCTGGCCACATTTGTACCTGGCCTCTGCTGTTGCAAAAAACCTCCCTCTGAGTCACTTCGAAGAGACTGGCCTGAAAGTGCTAAAAATGACCCCTCTTCCTCATCCTCCTCCTCCTCCTCCTGGGCCACCTCCTGTTCCATCATCGCCCTAAGTGTTTTCTCAAGGAGACATAGAAGTGGTATTGTAACGCTGATAACGGTGTCATCGCCACTGGCCATGTTGGTGGAGTACTCGAAACAGCGCAACAGGGCACACAGGTCTCGCATGGAGGCCCAGTCATTGGTGGTGAAGTGGTGCTGTTCTGTAGTGCGACTGACCCGTGCGTGCTGCAGCTGAAACTCCACTATGGCCTGCTGCTGCTCGCACAGTCTGTCCAGCATGTGCAAGGTGGAGTTCCACCTGGTGGGCACGTCGCATATGAGGCGGTGAGCGGGAAGGCCGAAGTTACGCTGTAGCGCAGACAGGCGAGCAGCGGCAGGATGTGAACGCCGGAAGCGCGAACAGACGGCCCGCACTTTATGCAGCAGCTCTGACATGTCGGGGTAGTTGTGAATGAACTTCTGCACCACCAAATTCAGCACATGCGCCAAGCAAGGGATGTGCGTCAAATTGGCTAGTCCCAGAGCTGCAACGAGATTTCGCCCATTATCACACACCACCAGGCCGGGCTTGAGGCTCACCGGCAGCAACCACTCGTCGGTCTGTTGTTCAATACCCCGCCACAACTCCTGTGCGGTGTGGGGCCTGTCCCCCAAACATATGAGTTTCAGAATGGCCTGCTGACGTTTACCCCGGGCTGTGCTGAAGTTGGTGGTGAAGGTGTGTGGCTGACTGGATGAGCAGGTGGAAGAAGAGGAGGAGGAAGCCGAGAAGGAGGAGGTGGCAACAGGAGGCAAAGAATGTTGCCCTGCGATCCTTGGCGGCGGCAGGACGTGCGCCAAACAGCTCTCCGCCTGGGGCCCAGCTGCCACTACATTTACCCAGTGTGCAGTTAGGGAGATATAGCGTCCCTGGCCGTGCTTACTGGTCCACGTATCTGTGGTTAGGTGGACCTTGCTACAGATGGCGTTGCGCAGTGCACACTTGATTTTATCGGATACTTGGTTGTGCAGGGAAGGCACGGCTCTCTTGGAGAAGTAGTGCCGGCTGGGAACAACATACTGTGGGACAGCAAGCGACATGAGCTGTTTGAAGCTGTCTGTGTCCACCAGCCTAAATGACAGCATTTCATAGGCCAGTAGTTTAGAAATGCTGGCATTCAGGGCCAGGGATCGAGGGTGGCTAGGTGGGAATTTACGCTTTCTATCAAATGTTTGTGAGATGGAGAGCTGAACGCTGGCGTGTGACATGGTTGAGACGCTTGGTGACGGAGGTGGTGGTGGTGGTGTTGGTGGTACATCCCCTGTTTGCTGGGCGGCAGGTGCCAACGTTCCTCCAGAGGCGGAGGAAGAGGCCGAGGCGGCAGCAGCAGAATAGGCCGAGGCGGCAGCAGCAGAAGAGGTAGCAGGGGGAGCCTGAGTGACTTCCTTGGTTTTAAGGTGTTTACTCCACTGCAGTTCATGCTTTGCATGCAGGTGCCTGGTCATGCAGGTTGTGCTCAGGTTCAGAACGTTAATGCCTCGCTTCAGGCTCTGATGGCACAGCGTGCAAACCACTCGGGTCTTGTCGTCAGCACATTGTTTGAAGAAGTGCCATGCCAGGGAACTCCTTGAAGCTGCCTTTGGGGTGCTCGGTCCCAGATGGCGGCGGTCAGTAGCAGGCGGAGTCTCTTGGCGGCGGGTGTTCTGCTTTTGCCCACTGCTCCCTCTTTTGCTACGCTGTTGGCTCGGTCTCACCACTGCCTCTTCCTCCGAACTGTGAAAGTCAGTGGCACGACCTTCATTCCATGTGGGGTCTAGGACCTCATCGTCCCCTGCATCGTCTTCCACCCAGTCTTGATCCCTGACCTCCTGTTCAGTCTGCACACTGCAGAAAGACGCAGCAGTTGGCACCTGTGTTTCGTCATCATCAGAGACATGCTGAGGTGGTATTCCCATGTCCTCATCATCAGGAAACATAAGTGGTTGTGCGTCAGTGCATTCTATGTCTTTCACCGCTGGGGAAGGGCTAGGTGGATGCCCTTGGGAAACCCTGCCAGCGGAGTCTTCAAACAGCATAAGAGACTGCTGCATAACTTGAGGCTGAGACAGTTTCCCTGGTATGCATGGGGGTGATGTGACAGACTGATGGGGTTGGTTTTCAGGCGCCATCTGTGCGCTTTCTGCAGAAGACTGGGTGGGAGATAATGTGAACGTGCTGGATCCACTGTCGGCCACCCAATTGACTAATGCCTGTACCTGCTCAGGCCTTACCATCCTTAGAACGGCATTGGGCCCCACCATATATCGCTGTAAATTCTGGCGGCTACTGGGACCTGAGGTAGTTGGTACACTAGGACGTGTGGATGTGGCAGAACGGCCACGTCCTCTCCCAGCACCAGAGGGTCCACTAACACCACCACGACCATGTCCACGTCCGCGTCCCTTACTAGATGTTTTTCTCATTGTTATGGTTCACCACAACAACAAATATATTATTTGGCCCAATGTATTGTATTCAAATTCAGCGGGATATAAATTTGAGGCCTAGTATTTAGGCGCTGGGTGACCGGTATGGATTTAGTGACAGAATTAGACTTGGAAATGCACAGAAGCGTGTGTGTGAAGTTATTCTGAATGACCCAATGTGCACCTTGAATATTATATACCCTTTTTGGGATAGATTTCAAATAGCTCTGATATAGCAGGAACCACTAAATTATGAAATTGCTAAATTGGGAATTGTATTTCAACCCAGAACAAGAAATGTGCTTGAACGGACACTAAATAACTCGCCCAGCTACAGCACTAGGGACAGATTTAGCTGGATATAAATTTGAGGCCTAGTATTTAGGCGCTGGGTGACCGGTATGGATTTAGTGACAGAATTAGACTGGGATATGGCCAAAAAATAAACAGACTATTGCTGGTTAAATGCACTTGGTGTGACAGCTTCACCCTGATGTAGGCTTTAGCCAAAAAACAACCACACCATTGAGGGTTAAATGCACTTGGTGACAGGCGCAGCTTGCCCCTGATTTTGTATATGGCCAAAAAATGAACAGACTATTGCTGGTTAAATGCACTTGGTGTGACAGCTTCACCCTGATGTAGGCTTTAGCCAAAAAACAACCACACCATTGAGGGTTAAATGCACTTGGTGACAGGCGCAGCTTGCCCCTGATTTTGTATATGGCCAAAAAATGAACAGACTATTGCTGGTTAAATGCACTTGGTGTCACAGCTTCACCCTGATGTAGGCTTTAGCCAAAAAACAACCACACCATTGAGGGTTAAATGCACTTGGTGACAGGCGCAGCTTGCCCCTGATTTTGTATATGGCCAAAAAATGAACAGACTATTGCTGGTTAAATGCACTTGGTGTGACAGCTTCACCCTGATGTAGGCTTTAGCCAAAAAACAACCACACCATTGAGGGTTAAATGCACTTGGTCGCAGCTTGTGCTGGCGCACCACAAGACACAAAATGGCCGCCGATCACCCCAGAAAAATGAGACTGACAAACGGTCTGTGCAGCCTAAAAACAGTGAGCAATTGAGGATCAGCAGCTCAATGATCCACAGCTGCAGATCGATCAGTTAATCAAGTCCTTTGGAGGAGTTAATCTGCCTAATCTCGCCCTACTGTCGCAGCCGCAACCTCTCCCTACGCTAATCAGAGCAGAGTGACGGGCGGCGCTATGTGACTCCAGCTTAAATAGAGGCTGGGTCACATGGTGCTCTGGCCAATCACAGCCATGCCAATAGTAGGCATGGCTGTGATGGCCTCTTGGGGCAAGTAGTATGACGCTTGTTGATTGGCTGCTTTGCAGCCTTTCAAAAAGCGCCAAGAAAGCGTCACAAAAGCGCCAAGAAAGCGACGAACACCGAACCCGAACCCGGACTTTTACGAAAATGTCCGGGTTCGGGTCCGTGTCACGGACACCCCAAAATTCGGTACGAACCCGAACTATACAGTTCGAGTTCGCTCATCCCTATTATTTATATTTTTGATGACATTTCCCAATGTCTCTTCTTCTCCCTTCCAGATGAACAGGCAGTCATCAATATATCTTCACCAAACCCATAAGTTCCTCTCCATCTCTTTCTGGTTTAATAAGGGGTCAATATAATAGTGTTCCCAGTATGCCAAAAAGAGATTGGCGAAACCATGGCTGTCCCGAGCTTCTGTAAATAAAAATTATCTTTAAACCAGAAATAATTGTGTCCCAGGCAGAACTCTATACAATTAATAATGAAGATGTTTAGTTCTTCCTCCATTTCTCTGTCTGTATCCAAGTAGAACTTTACTGCTTGTATGCCCAACTCTTTCGTTATAATGGTATACAGAGAAGTAACTAGAAGTAACATAGCTAGAAACATATCCTCTCCAAAAACGTAATTTTCTTTTATAACTTGTAATTCCTGATGCGTATCTTGCAGGAAGGATGGCGTGGTTTTTAAAATATTTTTGCTTGTAATAAATTCTATACCCGACACTATAGGTCTGCCCGGAGGGTATTTTGGAACTTTATAAACCTTAGGGAGAAAATATATGACCGGGGTCCTCGGATGGGATTATTCAAATAATCATATTCCTTTTTGTTCTATGTTTCTTATTCCAGACCCTCTTTTAGTAGTATAAGGAGTTCATTTTTATATATATCCACAGGGTAGGATCTTCAACATATCTTTCTTGTAGTGACTTTTATCATAGATCACTATGCCTCTGCCTTTATCTGCTGGCTTTAGTTAAATTAATTTCTATGTTTTTTCTATTAATAGACTCCAGACCTTTAAGAATCCCTCTCTGAAAGGCCTCTATACATTTATTTTCTCTATTTTTTGGATACAATTTAAATTAATTTTTTAACATAGTATGTACATATTTATCTTCTTCATAATTTCTTATTGAGCCTTTCTTACTGTTTCTCATATATTTCAAAATATTGAGTTTCCTCATGTGTCTATATACATCTAAGTATGTCTGGAATTTGTTGCCTGCATAACTACGCAGACTTTGCTAGTTGTGTTAAGCATTTACTGACAGACTGCACTTTTGATTGTTTCACCTTTGCCACTTGTCTAGTTTGTGCAGATCTGCTACCTTTTTTCCACAGCATAAAATATTTGTCTGGCTGAGGGAACAGAAAAGGACAGAGGCAGGTTGAGGACAGGTAAGGGCACAGAGCCTGCTCCAGGGCCATGCCAACTGACGAACCCACCAACTCTTGGCTAGGGGTGTCTCGTGTCACTCTGGACGAAGTCGATGACCAAGTCAACCATTCAAGAACCGCTGGGTTGCTGGTCAAGACATGACCACTAGATGACACCGGGAGCTCAGGCCTCTTTCTGCGACTCCTGCTGCCACACCCCCTTTCTCTGCTGCAACCTGTGCCATAAACATGCAGGGCCTGGCACTTCTCTGTCTGACATACTGTTAGATCAAATAAATAAATAAAAAGGAAATTAAAACACCCCAAAAAAGTTTATCATTTTCTCACTTCACCACACAACGGTTAATAAGCCCTTTTTTTCCCACTAATACACGCCAAAAGGGGCTTTAGAACATATAACTGCACTGCTGAACGGCCAATAATATATATTTATTTTGCCACTAATACACGCCAAATAAGGGCTGAAATTTTCTCCCTTCACCACACAACGGCAAATACATTTCTTGTGCCACTAATACATGCCAAAAAGGACTTTAGAACATATAACTGCAACGCTGAACGGCCAATAATATTTATATTTTTTCCACTAATACATGCAATAAAGGGCTTTAGAACATATAACTGCACTGATGAACGACAAATAGGCCCTTATTTTTTTCCACATATACATGCTACAAAAGGCTTTAGAACATATAACTGCACTTCTGAACAGCAAATAATAATTTTTTTTTTTGCCACTAATACACGCCAAAAAGGGCTTTAGAGCATATACAGATGTAGCAGGGATAACAATCAAACTCTTAACTCAAATTTCTTAACTCATCGTGTTATCTTGAAACAAAAGCCATTGAAAAGCAATCGAAGGTGTTTCCTTAACGTATTTTATCGGATCTATGTATTTTAGTTTAGATAACACATCTCATGGCATGAGTGTTAACTCTACTACATCTGTAACTGCACCGCTGAATGGCAAATATCTATTTTTGTGCAATTAATACACACCATAAAGGGCTTTAGAACATACAGTCATGTGAAAAAATTAGGACACCCTTTGAAAGCATGTGGTTTTTTGTAACATTTTTAATAAAAGGTTATTTCATCTCCGTTTCAACAATACAGAGAGATTAAAGTAATCCGACTAAACAAAGAAAACTGAAGAAAAGTCTTTTCAAGATCTTCTGTAAATGTCATTCTACAAAAATGCCTATTCTAACTGAGGAAAAAGATAGGACACCCTTGCCCCTAATAGCGAGTGTTACCTCCTTTGGCTGAAATAACTGCAGTGAGACGGTTCTTGTAGCCATCTACCAGTCTTCGACATCGGTCTGAGGAAATTTTACCCCACTCCTCAATGCAGAACTTTTTCAGCTGTGAGATGTTTGAGGGGTTTCTTGCACGTACAGCCCTTTTCAAGTCACCCCACAGCATCTCAATGGGATTCAAATCTGGACTTTGACTTGGCCATTCCAGGACTCTCCATTTCTTCTTTTTCAGCCAATCTTTGGTTGATTTACTGGTATGTTTTGGGTCATTGTCATGTTGCATGGTCCAGTTCCGCTTCAGCTTTAATTTTCTAACTGATGGTCTCACATGTTCTTCAAGCACCTTCTGATACACAGTAGAATTCATCGTGGATTCTATGATGGTGAGCTGACCAGGTCCTGCTGCAGCAAAGCAGCCCCAAACCATGACACTTCCACCTCCATGCTTCACAGTTGGTATGAGGGTCTTTTCTTGGAATGCTGTGTTTGGTTTACGCCAAACATGTCCTCTGCTGTTGTGTCCAAATAATTCAATTTTGGACTCATCTGTCCAAAGAACATTATTCCAGAAGTCCTGGTCTTTGTCAACTTTATCTCTGGCAAATGTCAGTCTGGCCTCGATGTTTCTCTTGGAAAGCAAAGGTTTCCTCCTTGCACACCTCCCATGCAAGTTAAACTTGTACAGTCTCTTTCTGATTGTAGAGGCATGTACTTCTACATCAACAGTAGCCAGAGCCTGCTGTAGTTCTCGAGATTACACTTTAGGGTTTTTGGAGACCTCTTTTAGCATCTTGCGGTCTGCTCTTGGGGTGAACTTGCTGGGGCGACCAGTCCTGGGCATGTTGGCAGTTGTTTTGAAAGCCCTCCACTTGTAGACTATCTTCCGGACAGTGGAATGGCTGATTTCAAAATCTTTTGAGATCTTTTTAAATCCCTTCCCAGACTCATAGGCTGCTACAATCTTTTTTCTGAAGTCCTCTGACAGCTCTTTTGCTCTCACCATGGTGCTCACTCTCACTTCAACAGTCAGGAGCACACCAAACTAAATGTCTGAGGTTTAAATAGGGCAAGCCTCATTCAACATGCAGAGTAACGATCTACTAATTATGTGCACCTGGTGTGATATACCTGTGTGAGATCTGAGCCAATTTAAGAGGGAATACATGTGAGGGTGTCCTATCTTTTTCCTCAGTTAGAATAGGCATTTTTGTAGAATGACATTTACAGAAGATCTTGAAAAGACTTTTCTTCAGTTTTCTTTGTTTAGTTGGATTACTTTAATCTCTCTGTATTGTTGAAACGGAGATGAAATAACCTTTTATTAAAAATGTTACAAAAAACCACATGCTTTCAAAGGGTGTCCTAATTTTTTCACATGACTGTATAACTGCATGGCCTTTACTTTTTTCCACTTATACACTCCACAAAAGGCTTTAGAACATATAACTGCACCTTTGAACTGCAAATGTTATATATTTTTTTGCCACTAATACACGCCGAAAAGGGCTTTAGAAAATATAACTGCACTGCTGAACGGCAAATAATATATATATTTATTGCCACTAATACACACCAAAAATGGCTTTAGAACATATAACTGCACCACTGAACGGCAAATAGGCCCTTATTTTTTTCCACTTATACACGCTACAAAAGGCTTTAGAACATATAACTGCACCACTGAACGGCAAATAGGCCCTTATTTTTTTCCACTTATACACGCTACAAAAGGCTTTAGAACATATAACTGCACCGCTGAACATCAAATATCTTTTTTTTGGGCACTTCCCTAGTGAACCCTTTTCTGCCTCAGTACTGTGGAATGATTCCTCCCTATCCTTTCCCTGAACTTCTGTACAGCAAAATAAAAGTTTTAAAGTATTTTCTACCACTGTCCCTAGTGCCTGCTGATGTCTATCCCTGCACTAAGTGCACTGGAAAATGGCTGAATTCAAGATGGCTGAGGCTATTTATAGGGCTGTGACATCACAGGGCTAGCTGGCTGATGATTGGCTGCATTCATGACATTATGGGTGATCCCTCTTTCTCAGAGTTCCTTGCTCCATGTCCTAACACGTGCAGCAGCCAGTTTAGGAAAAAATTGATTTGTTACCACCAAGAGTGAGGAAAATTGGATTCAATGCAAATCTAAGTTTTTCAGAAATTTGAGCTCTGTAATCCCTTCTTCTTGCTATAAAGATGTATCATGAAGCTATTCGGATGGGTTGTCCCACAGGAAATATTCTTCAAACCAACACCTGCATCTGAAAAATGTTGTATTTGAATGTACAGTATTTTTCACTTTATAGGACACACTTTTCCCCCCCAAAAGTGGGGGTGAAATGGCCATGCGTCTTATAAAGCGAATACTAGTGAGCGCTTCCATTATGGAAGCGCTCATTAGTATGAATTAGGTGCCAGGAGTTGGGAGCAAAGTGCCGTAAGCGCTTGTAGTACTCACCCTCCTCAGTCTTCCTTGCTAGGGCCAGCGCTTCACAGTCCTGATTGGGTATAGCGTCAGGACGTAGTGTGCGCACTATGACCTAATGCTGCACACAGTCAGGTGACAGAGCAGTGCAGGCCAGGAATACAGGGCAGCACAACTTCTGCCTGATTTGAAGAGGAGCCGCGGTGCAGGATAGGTAAGAGAAGTTTTTTTAAAAATCTGATGTGAGGGCTGTAGAACACCACCTACATTTTTTTTTTTTTTTGTTCTAGACACCTCAGTAACATCACTGAGGTGGATGCAGATGCTCACTTCTGTCCTTAAATTGAGTGTTCTCTTCATTCGTTATGGGGTTAATGGTTTGGTTCTTTTTTAACCAAAGAAGCATTACCATCAATGAAAAGCATCATCAGTAACATATTTATTTGTTCCTTAGAGACAAAAAAGTAGATTTTATGTTCTAGTCATAAGACATAAAATCTCCCTTAAATACATTGTAAATGGAGTCAAACAGACTGGAGCATTTAATCCAATTTGTCAGGCTACGGATTAATTGTTAATGAAGTCCATTACTGCTTATTGCAGAGCAACAGTTCATCTAGGCGTGATATCCATTTTATCATTTTACTAATCGTTATTCCTTCTTTTCATCAATTAAGATAAGGAAATCAGTGCTACAAGGATTTGAATTTCGATCAGCTTAGAAACTGTATTGTTTTCCAAACGTACATTATACATGGAATTTATAAAAATACATGTTCAGGTTTCATGAAAACAACAAAATAGTGTTCATACAGTCTGTATGGTACATGAATGAAGTGGATTTCAAAGGCACTGTAAGTGGTAAGAGTACACACTATATAAAAAAAAAAAAAAAAAAGGAATAAGAAATACAAAGAACGTAACAGAGAAGTAGGACATGTCTCAAAGATGGTCCGTCTCCTTCTACACCTGAAGAAGGAGGCAGACTGCCTTTGAAACCTGTCCTACTTGCCTGTTATTTAACATGTATTTTAAAAAAAAATTAAGTGTGTACTTTTACTACACCCTTGCAACCCGCTTTTTACGAAACTTCACTCATGTTCGATTTATGGAACCATCCTTGGTGATCCAATGGTAATATGCACCAGTCCGCTAGATCACTGTGTTATTACACAACCTGAATAAGTGAGTGCACCCAACACCTTTTTCATTTACACTATAGAATGCCGTTTCTTGTTCCTAGTTTGTGCAGTATATATTCTATACACTGACATATAGAGTCCCTACAGTTTTGGGACTGAAGGTGCCACAAAATTGTGCCTCCTTGAGGTGTAACACAATTAACATAACATAATAGTGTGCGTAAAACCTTAAAGGGATTGACCACATTCTGGGCTGCTGTTGACCAGTGTGTTTGTAAGATGACTATATGACACTTACTAATATAGCCTTTGTTGATATACTGCACCATTTTCTATATTTTGTAAGATATGTTCCCTTGTTGGCCAAGTTTTTTGTGCTGTCCACATGGAGGTCCTGCCCATAAAATGGCTGCTGCTAGGGGGATCAGGTGACTAGGTAAAAATAAGTCTAAACTAAAAACTCAGCCTCATCAATTCAAATACACTGTGCCTGCCATCTGCGCTTGCACTGTTGGGAATTTATTGCAAGAGCAGTGTATGTTAATGGAGAAGGCAGACTGATGTGTCTGGTCACAGGACCCTCCATCAGCGGCCATCTTATCGGTAGGACCTCAATGTGGACAGCACAGAAGATCTCTCTAAGGTTAATGGCTTATGAAATATAGAAAATGACATAGAATATCCACAACAGCTATATTATTATGAGCCATATCATCACCCTAGATACACATTGTTCAACGGTGGCCAGAAAGTGATCAACCCCTTTTAATAAACGCTAAACAAAGTATGGGCAGTATAGTTGTGTTCATGAGGCCTTCAAGTAACACTACACACATACAATGCACAAAAGTAAACAAAAAATCCCAGCACTTCTTCCAATCATTTCCTCAGTCATTTTCCTTATTTCTATTCTGTCTCAAAGGTCTTTCTCTTTGTACCAAGAGATCCGCTATGTTCCCCCTTCTCTTCTACACTTTCTAAGACAAACTTTAAGATAAGTGGCTGGAGTAGAAGCCTCTCTGCTGTGTCCTGCCTGCAGTTGGACAAAGGGTTAACTAAACCCTGCCCTCCTGGCTAAGCCCCATACCCTCCGTTGGTGTCCAGCTGAAGATGGTAGAGATCAGCAGGATATTAAAACGTTTGCTTGATGCTTGATTTCTACAACACTGTGTCAGGATTGTGCAGACAATGCTACAGACAATCAGTGACTTGAGGGCAGCTATTTTTCTTTTTTTTAGGATTCATTCCTAGGTTTAGTGTTCCTTTAAAGTACATTTCAGTATCCAAACCTAAAACTAGAGGTTTGGTTGGAACTAAACTCAATATACCACTCAACATACAACATACCTGCACTAATCACACTAACAGGGGTACAAGAATCAGTTCTGAGCTCTTACATTGATTTTAATAAGCTAGGTTTTCATGTACTGTACCTACCTGTGACATAAATACTGTATAAAGAAGTCACAATTAGTAATAAAACCATGGCCCTAGAGTAGTAAGCCTTACATTTTGGATCTGCATTTGTCACTACTTTTGTCCTTTATGCACACTGATCAGCTATTGTCATTGTTAAAATTAAAGAATAAATGAATAGCAGTCTGGGAAAATGATTTGGTAAAGTGTTTCTGGCATGCACTGGTGCAATGGTTAGTATTCCCTAAAAATGCTCTAAGGAAGGACAACTGGTCAACCAGCCACAAAGACTAGCCTGTCTGGTCTGATCCCTCAGAATAGTGACTATTACTGTAGCACAAATAAATGACAAAAGTTAATACTGACTATAATAGAACAGTGCCAGAAAACAGTTCATCAAAGACTGTTACATATGGTGGTACACACAGTAGCTAAAAAGCAGCTAGAGTACCCTTGTGGACAACCTTCTGCCGCAGAAAGTACTTACAATGGTCATGTGAGTACAACTTATGGATGGATGCAATGTCATGAAAGTGGCTTTGTTCAACAAAATATATTATGTTACATTACGTGGACAAGCTGCAGGGGCAGACTTGGAAGTTGAAGTGGCCCTGGAAAAAATAAATAAAAGTGGCGCCATTGAATTGACAGAAGGTAGGGTAACACAAGTAGGTGAAGTCAGCAATATTATAGCGCAAATTACCATCCCAGCAGAACCATATATCATAGTGCAGCACAATGTATTGCCCCAAAAGCTATCCCTTTGTTGTGGCCATCAGTAGATGCTATTTTTTGTCCTCCTCTGGTTGGCTCTGATTAAGACATGGAGCTTAGGAGGTGAGCCACAGAAGTTGATTTTAGAAGGTCGAGTGGGGTTGCTGGCTGGGAACATGAATACTTGATTCTCACAGCGTTAATTACCATTGAGAACTTTTTATGTATTTGGCCAGTGGCAGACAGAAAGGTTTGGGTGACACCCTGGGCATCAGCTAACCTGGGAATATCCCTGTATGGTCAATGGCCAGTCCACCCCTGACAAATTGGGTGTGTGTATGGTTCTTACTCAGGAAAGAGATAGCATCAGAATGCAGGAAGAAGGCAAGTCCGATGCGCTGGGCAGAGCCAGGACAAGGCATCTTGGTGCCCTAGATATATAAAACTAACTTCTTTTGTCATTGAATTTCCCACATTGTGGTTGCTGTCATTTTGACAAAAAAATAATAGAGATGCACGCTGCACTAATATTCTAATGGTTGTACAGAAATTGCATTACTACAGTAATGCACATGCCTGACGTGTCTTTGGTATTTGCTTAATAACATAAGACAGTATACTTAGAATGACATATACAAACATAATACATTTTTTTAAATGTTTTATTGAAAATAAACTTTTGAAGGGGGTTATCCCAGAAATGAAAAAAAAGGTCAAGTACTTTTAACTATATCAGTACAAAAATGCTGTGTTCCATTGTCATTTTCTTCCTTGTTTTCTTTTCTACTCATCTCTTTACAGCTCTTGTCTCTTCACTTTCTGTAGGTGGGTAGTAGCTCATTCTCTTCAGTCATTCAAACACATCCCCAGTGATCCCATTAATAAATAGCACTATAATATACAATGTCCTCCCCCCAATGTCCTTCTCCACTTTCTAAAGAGAGATATAGAAATATCTTTGTATGAATTCAGAAATAGGGATGCACAAATGTAAGGTGTTTAGGTTGATACACTTTGAGATCATAATGTCAGCCACTGAGAGCAGGAAAAAAGCAGGGAGGATAGTTAGGATGTTGGTGAACTACTAAATGTATGTCTGAAGGTTCTCATTCTAAATGTAGTAGAAGATGGACCAAGAAACAGCATTATATTTCCACATGAAATGACAAATATGGAAAAGCCTATGGATAACTCTGACCAAAAAAAATCCAAGGAAAAGGTTTAAAGGGCATCTGTCAGCAGATTTGTACCTATGAAACTCGCATGTGCGCTTGGCAGCTAAAAGCATCTACGTTGGTCCCATGTTCATAAGTGCCCGCACTGTCCGTACTGAGAAAACCTAATGTAATATATGCAAATGAGCCTCTTGGAGCAAGGGGGGAGCATTTCCATTACTCCTAGAGACTAAGCTCTCTTTCTGTAACTGCCTCACCTTCTGACCAGGTGGGTGGGATCACGTTTACAATGCTTGGACCTGTCAATCAAAATGTGGAGGTCATGGCAGTTGCAGAGCAAGAGCTGAGCCTCTAGGTATAACGTAAACACCCCATTGCTCCTAGAGGCTCATTTGCATATATCACAACTTCATACTTCTCAGCAATGCCTGAATGTACGAACATGGGACCAACACAGATGCCTTCAGATGCCAAGCATACATGCAATAAGTCTGCTAGTATCATAGGTACAAAACTGCTGATAGATGCCATTTTAATTTATTTTTCCTTTGATTTGTTTGGTTAGAGTTATTCATAGGCTTTTCCATATTTGTCATTTCAGATGGACATATCATGGTTCAGGTCACAAATTAACTTAGAAATCGCTGCACTGTTCAAAATCTGATAATTTCTGAAAATGAATAATTGATTTGCTGATCTTTTCTCATGTTCTTTGATCAACACTGATAGGCAATTTGGAGAGAATTGCAGATTTTTCTCCTTCTTGATTTTTTTTTTTCTCCCAGTTCTATGCATTATACTTCTATACAGTGCAGAAAAGCACAGTTCCAAGTATATCTAAAGTGCATATAACTGTATATTTTTGTGAAGCAATGTGATTGACAAGAAATGTTTTATCACCGTCATAAATGTAATCTACAGTATTTCAATCATATTTACTTCTATTACAAACAAATGCATATTATGGGGATAGGGTTCAAATCAATAATTCATTTTCGTAGAAAACCTGAAGGCTGACGGCCTGTTAGTAATGCACATTTTCGACATGCTGTGTTATTTTGATCGAATAAAGGAAATCATCTGGAAATTAAAAGCTCTGCACTTTAAAACTGTGAAAGAACTTTTTCACAGCATTTTAACTTTTGCTAGGTAACTATAAAATACAAAATAAACCATGCATCTTAAACAGCATTACCAAAATATCAGATATACAAAGATAGCATTTTTTAAGGTGCTGTCTTCTGCATTTTGCATTAGGATTTGTTCATGATTTAAAAGCCAAAAACCGGAGTGGGTCCAAATACTGTATTTCCATCACATGTCATCTCTGTTTTGGACTCACTCCTGTTTTTGCCTTACAAATGCTGATCTATATTATTACTGACCAAATACTGACTGTGTGAAGGCAGATGCTCAAAAGACAGGATCGTTTTTTTTTTTTTTTTTTTTTTTGGGGGGGGGGGGGGTTGTTCTTCTGAGGGATCAGAAGAAGGGAAAAATAAACTGTGATGTCAGCACTAACAAACTGCTGACACCCTTCCCACTCTGTGACTGGGCCACTACTTGTATCAAAATACAGTAGATATCTATCAAGCTATGTGGAAGCAGTGTAAAATGAGACAGCTCTTTCCTACTTTAGTAGAATCAGTGGCTAACAGAACAGGTTATCAAGCAATCTAACAGTGAAATGAGACAGCTCTTTTCAGCTTTAGTAAAATCAGTGGCTAACAGAGCAATAATATATGTGAAAACAGTAGACAGTGTAAAATAAGACAGCTCTTTCACACTATAGTACAATCTTTGGCCACTTCACTGATAAAGGGGTTGTCTGGGTTCCGAGCTGAACCCACATATACTCCCATTTTTACCCCTCCAGTCCCCCTGATATGAGCATAAATCTAAGTACTACACATTTTCAGTGGAATGTTGTGTACATATCTTCAAGGTTACAGTATCTTTGCAAAGAAGCACAAAGCTCAATAGTATTATGCTCATTTACCTCATTTACAATGGAAGAGGACAACCACAGTCATTTCAATTTCACTCTCTGCTACATTCAATAAACTGATGGTCAAGAACTATCATTTATTTAAGCAGTCGTTAACTATTAGTTAGTGCTAAGTCTACAGCATAACCTTCATTCTTTTTATTGTATTTTCAATAGTTCAGTTAAGAATTTAGAAAGTTGCATATTCAATGTCACACTTCCATATAGTGTAGTAATGAATTGTATTAAATGAGACGCAGGAAATAAAAATGCTTTATTCCTACATCCATTGGAGTTCCAAGTAAGCACAATGCCCTGCATCAAAATGTGGAATTGGTTCTTTACCTGTGATACCACGCAGAGAGTTTATGCATAAATACAAAACTGCAGATAGACACACATAAACATGCATCCACTAGTGCTCACAAATGAGCATACACAGTCACATACAAAGTGTATATATATATATATATATATATGTATATATATACAGTACAGACCAAAAGTTTGGACACACCTTCTCATTCAAAGAGTTTTCTTTATTTTTATGACTATGAAAATTGTAGATTCACACTGAATGCATCAAAAGTATGAATTAACACATGTGGAATTATATACATAACAAAAAAGTGTGAAACAACAGAAAAAATGTAATATTCTAGATTCTTCAAAGTAGCCACCTTTTGCTTTGATTACTGCTTTGCACACTCTTGGCCTCAGAAATCGCAGGTTAACAGCCTCAGAAATCACAGGTTAACATCAGCTCAGATTAGAGACCAGGTCAATGCCACACAGAGTTCTAGCAGCAGACACATCTCTAGAACAATTGTTAAGAGGAGACTGTGTGATCAGGCCTTCATGGTAGAATATCTGCTAGGAAACCACTGCTAAGGACAGGCAACAAGCAGAAGACTTGTTTGGGCTAAAGAACACAAGGAATGGACATTAGACCAGTGGAAATCTGTGCTTTGGTCTGATGAGTCCAAATTTGAGATCTTTGGTTCCAACCACCGTGTCTTTGTGCGACGCAGAAAAGGTGAACGGATGGACTCTACATGCCTGGTTCCCACCGCGAAGCATGGAGGAAGAGGTGTGATGGTGTGGGGGTGCTTTGCTGGTGACACTGTTGGGGATTTATTCAAAATTGAAGGCATACTGAACCAGCATGGCTACCACAGCATCTTGCAGCGGCATGCTATTCCATCCGGTTTACGTTTAGTTGGACCATCATTTATTTTTCAACAAGACAATGACCCCAAACGCACCTCCAGGCTGTGTAAGGGCTATTTGACCATGAAGGAGAGTGATGGTGTGCTGCGCCAGATGACCTGGCCTCCACAGTCACCGGACTTGAACCCAATCGAGATGGTTTGGGGTGAGCTGGACCGCAGAGTGAAGGCAAAAGGGCCAGCAAGTGCTAAGCATCTCTGGGAACTCCTTCAAGACTGTTGGAAGACCATTTCAGGTGACTACCTCTTGAAGCTCATCAAGAGAATGCCAAGAGTGTGCAAAGCAGTAATCAAAGCAAAAGGTGGCTACTTTGAAGAACCTAAAATATGGCATATTTACAGTTGTTTCGCACTTTTGTGTTATGTATATAATTCCATATGTGTTAATTCATAGTTTTGATGCCTTCAGTGTGAATCTACAATTTTCATAGTCATGAAAATAAAGAAAACTCTTTGAATGAGAAGGTTTGTCCAAACTTTTGGTCTGTACTGTATATATATATATATATATATATATATTGTAAGAAGGTACAAGGAATGATAGGTATGTGTCACTGAGGTTCCTGGCCTCGGTGAAGTAAGAGCCAGTTTTCATGTGTCAGCAACAGTTGATGTGTGACACCTTGCTATCTAGTATGGCTGTAAATAGCTGATCCAGAATGGCTCTTACTGGGAGTAGTCAAAGAGCTGGGTGGGTGACTACTCCCCACGGTCCAGGCCGTGTTTTGACAGGCCTATAAAAAACAGCCAGCAGTATCAGGTGGAAGGATTACTACTCTCTGACACTGGAGCTGTGTGAAACTCTGCTGAGATCTGAGGCCTGTGTGTAGTTTGAAAGCTAAAAACAGTGTGTCGGGCGACCAGGCCGCCTAAAGGCTTCAGGTGGACTTTCTGAGGCTGAGCATTCAGCTGGGTGTGGATTAAACACCCAGGATCAAAGGTGAATGTTTTCTGTATGAACTGTTTAGGGTGTGAACTAACACCAATACTGAAAATGGACTGTCATACTGTGAACCTACAACTAGTGTGAATAAACACTGCAGTTTTTGGGTTACAAACGTGTATTTGCCTCTATACGGCACCCGCTTGTCCTGTCTACCAGAGCGAATCACAATTGGTGGAAGATGCAGGCAAGAGCAGTGAGGCTGTTGTGAAGGGCAATATTTTTGGTTTCTGCATTTTTTCAGGCATGGTTGTATTTCGTACATTAAACCAGCTGTATTAAAATCCGTGCCCATGACAACATGGAGGCTGTTGTCAAGGCCCTCATGGAGGCTAATCTGCAGCAGAGGGAGACAAACCTGCACCAATGCGAGGATAATAAGCAGCAGCAAGAGACAAACCAGTTGTTGCTACAACATGTGATGGCTTTGCAGACAGCAGGAGCAACTCCGAGCGTCTACAATGTGCAACTCCGAGCGTCCACGATGCTCGGAAGAAAGCACGTGCAGCAATTCCTAAGATCCCGTCGCTCTGTTCCTGGCCTTCAATTCCAAGCGGGTGTATTTCAACTTGTCGGATGATGAAGCGGCCGACTGCCTAAAAGTAAAGGGTGAGATTTTGGCCAGCCTGGGGTGAAAGTGTTGCTCCGGGCACAGTGAGTACATCAGGGGGGTTTAAGCCGGCTGAGGCCAAGAGACCCCAAAATTATCACTTACTCTACCTCTTGCATAAGTGGCTACAGCCTGATGTGCTGAGTCCCACAGCTATGATGGATAGACTATTGGCTGATATCTTCTGGAGGGCTCTGCCACCCCCTCTCCAGCACTGGATTGGCCAGGTGTCTCCTGGCAATACCCTGGAGATGGTGGATCCGGTGGAGTGCTACAAGTCTACTAAGAATCTTAAGGGGAGTTCTTTTAAGAGGGGGACAGTGAAACCCCATAAATCTCCACCCCAGACCAGGGGACTTGTGCTAACCAAACCCACCTGGGATGTACCCCCAATGGACCTGGCTTTGATAGTCTACTGGAGGTGTTGGGGGCCTGGCCATGTACGAGCTGACTGTCCAGATAAGGTAGAACCCATGGACATGAACTATGGCTTCAGCCGGTTGTTATATTCCAGGAAGCTGTGTGCAGCTGGTACCCCAGAAACTCTAAATCACTTGTGCCAGGTGGAAGGGCACTCCAGCGGAGGCCTTGCTGGACTCAGGCAGTCTGGTGTACCTAGTAAGGGTTTCGCTGGTACGGCACGCTGAGTATACTGGCCGGAAAGTCGGGTCATGTGTATTCATGGGGACTTAAAAGACTATCCCACTGCCCTGGTATCTCTAACCACGGGGGCCGGCAGGTGGACTCACGAAGTGGCAGTTGCCACAAACTTACACTATGAACTTATAATAGGGAGAGACTTCCCGGGCTTCCCGGAACTGTTGCCTGCCTCAAGAGTGACTGAAATACCTGAAACAGGGGTTACCCCAGCAGAGTGGCCTTGCTTCAGGGGGAGGCCAGAACCTGAGGCCGAAGGGCCAGCGGTAGGGGTGACCGCCACTTCGATGGAAGAGGGGGAGAGAACCCCACTTAGTGTAATGGTTGGGAGACGTGGAGGACTTGCCGCTGGGGCCTCAGCTGGCAGACCTCAATGTCTCCGGGGATAATTTTGGTACTGCACAACACCGGGACCCAACCCTGGGAAAATTTATTAATAGTAGATGGTGAACCACAACAAGCTGGGGCAGAGTCAGTGTTTTGTGGTTCATCAGGATATGTTATATTGGGTAAACCAGCTGCGGGGTGAACCCATTGAGCAGTTGGTGGTGCCCCAGGCTTCTAGCAAACTCGTGTTAGAGTTAGCCCACCAACATGTTCTCGGGGGTCATCTGGGAATGCTGAAAACACATGACCGCATATTTCAACAGTTTTACTGGCCTAGTGTGTTTAGAGAGGTGGACTAATTCTGGCCGACCTGCCAGGCAACTAGCCCCCAAGCACCTTTTCTGCAGTCCTTTGGTACCTCTCCTGATCATCGAGGTAGCATTTGAGAGAATCACTATGAACCTCGTACGCCCAATACCGAAGTCCGCTAGAGGACACCAACACATCTTGGTCTTCCTAGACTATGCCACTCGGTACCCGGAGGCGATTCCACTGCGACATACATCAGCTGAACTTATAGCTAAGGAGATAATAGAAATGTTCTCCAGAGTGGGACTACCTAAGGAGGTTCTGACTGACCAAGGGACCCCTTTTATGTCCAAGGTCATGAGGGAACCCTGTAATTTGCTGCATATCAAACAGTTACGGACGTCCATTTACCATCCTGTAAACTGACAGTCTCGTTGAGGTTTAACAAAACAATAAAAACCATGTTAAAAAGGGTGGTGTCTAAAGATGGGAAGGACTGGGACCTTTTTCTGCCCTATCTCATGTTCACTATGTGAGAGGTGCCCCAGGCCTCTACTGGGTTCTCACCCTCTGAATTGCTATATGGCAGACATCCTCGCGGTTTGTTGGATGCAGCAAAGAGGTGTGTGAACAGCAACCCACTCAGCATAAAAGTGTCCTTGAGTACATTACCAAGATGCAACAGCGATAGAGACCATTTTGCCTCTTGTTAGGGAGCATATGGAGGCCGCTTAGTGAGCCCAGAGTCAGATCTATAATCGGCAGGCTTTGGTCCGGATATTTAACCCGGGTGATTGGGTTTTGGCTCTGGTGCCGACCGTCGACAGTAAGTTCCTGGTCATGTGGCAGGGGCCCTATAAGGTACTTGAGAAAATTGGAGAGGTAAACTACAAGGTACACTAGCCAGGGAGGCGAAAGCTGGAGCAGGTGTACCATGTGAATTTACTCAAACCGTGGAAAGATAGGGAAACCTGTACTGAAGACAGCCTGCGGCCAGGTTTTCTAGGGGAAGCTGTTTTCGGCCCCTCTGTCTGAAGCAAGGGAAGCTGCTGCCACAGTAAGAATTGCTGACAGCCTCTCCTCTAAACAGGCTCAGGAGGCCAGGGAGTTTATCAGCCAGAACACAGATGTGTTCTTGGACCTCCCTGGACGCAATACCACAATTCGGCATGACATTGTCACTGAGCCTCAGGTGAAAGTCGGGTTAAAACCATACCGGGTACCCAAGGCTCGGTAAAGTGCAACTAATGCTGCAACTAGACGTCATAGAGGAGTCTAAAAGTGAGTGGGCCAGCCCTATAGTATTGATACCCAAACCAGGCGGAATAAGCAGATATTTTTCAGTTTTGGACCCCACAAAAGGGTATTGGCAGGTACCCTTAACAGAGGCTGCTAAAGAGAAAACTGCATTCATCACACCGGAGGGGCTATATCAGTACAAGGTGTTACCCTTTGGTTTGCATGGCGCCCCCGCCACCTTTCAAAGGCTAATGGATATTGTACTTCGTCCACATCTTTGGTAAGCTTTGGCGTACCTGGACAATATGGTCATCCACAGTACTGACTAGGAAAGTCAGCTACCCAAAGTACAGGCTGTAGTGGAGGCTGGGCTAACCGCTAACCCAAAAAAATGCGTGATAGGTTTAGAGGAGACTAAGTACCTGGGGATGTCATTGGGCACGGAGTTATCAAACCTCAAGTGAACAAAATAGAGGCGATTTGGAATTGGACCCGACCTTTCGCCACTAGGCAAGTAAAGTAATTTTGTGGGTATGGTGGGCTATTATATGAGGTTTGTTCCCCACTTTGCTACAGTGGCCACGCCATTAACAGGGCTCTTGAAGGGACACAGGTCGGTGATGATTTGCTGGGATGATCTCGCAGGAGAGGCCTGTCAGCCCTGTGTGGGTCCCCGGTTTTGGTGACGCCTGACTTCAAGCGGGAATTCATACTACAGACGGACGCCTCCGAAGTAGGCCTCAGTGCTGAACTGTCTCAGGAAGTTAATGGGGAGGAGCATCCCGTTGTTTTCCTAAGCTGCAAGTTTACCCCAGCTGAAACCTATCAAGTGGGCACTCGGGTCTCTCCGCTACTATTTGTTGGGGAGAAAGTTCACCTGGTGACTCACCACTCCCCTCTCAAGAGGATGAGCCAGGCCAAAGAGAGAAATGCCCATCACCAGGTGGAACCTGTCCTTACAGAACTTTAAGGGCAGGCCGCTTGCAGGGTAATGCGAATGCCCTGTCCCGAGTGCACTGTCTGGCATGTGTTCACCCCCCCAGGGTTGAACAAAGGGGGGAGGTATGTAAGAAGGTACAAGGAATCATTGTAGATGATTGGTATGTGTCACAAGGTTCCTGGCCTCGGTGGAGTAAGAGGCAGTTTTCATGTGTCAGCAGCAGTTGCTGTGTGACACCTTGCTATCTAGCCAGCAGTGTCAGGTGGGTGGATTACTCATCTCTGACACTGGAGCTGTGTGAAACTCTGCTGAGATTTGAGGCCTGTGTGTGGGCTGAAAGCTGAAGACAGTGTGTCGGGCGAGCAGGCCGTCTATAGCCTGCAGGTGGACTTTCTGAGGCTGGCTCAGCCAGGTGTGGATTATATACCCAGGATCAAAGGTTTTTCTGTATGAACTTTTTTGGGTGTGAACTAACACCAATACTGAAAATGGACTGTCATACTGTGAACCTGCAACTAGTGTGAATAAACACTGCAGTTTTTTAGTTCCAAATGTGTCTTTGCCTCTATACTGCACTGGTAGACATGTCCCGCTTGTCCTGTCTACCAGAGCAAATCCCCACTATATATATATATATATATATATATATATATATATATATATACATATATATATATATGTATATATATATATATATATATATATATACATATATATATATATATATATATATATATATATGCATCTTATACGATGCAAGTGGCAGGATCTAGAAAATAACATAACTTTTCTTTATCTCCTGAAAGTCCCTGCAAATTAATCAGAGCGTAATTATGTTTCAAACTTTCAAGGTCTTGAGGTGTTGAGCTGGTCTTATAATACCAATGATGGCTGCTACTCGACTACCTACTATGTTTTAATAAATGCTCTGTGTGCATATATCTTTTTATTAATATTAAACATCTTATTTCTTTTTAAGCATTGGGAACTAGGGATGAGCGAACTCGAACTGTATAGTTCGGGTTCGTACCGAATTTTGGGGTGTCCGTGACACGGACCCGAACCCGGACATTTTCGTAAAAGTCTGGGTTCGGGTTCGGTGTTCGTCGCTTTCTTGGCGCTTTTGTGACGCTTTCTTGGCGCTTTTTGAAAGGCTGCAAAGCAGCCAATCAACAAGCGTCATACTACTTGCCCCAAGAGGCCGTCACAGCCATGCCTACTATTGGCATGGCTGTGATTGGCCAGAGCACCATGTGACCCAGCCTCTATTTAAGCTGGAGTCACATAGCGCCGCCCGTCACTCTGCTCTGATTAGCGTAGGGAGAGGTTGCGGCTGCGACAGTAGGGCGAGATTAGGCAGATTAACTCCTCCAAAGGACTTCACTTGATTAATCGATCGATCTGCACCTGTGCATCATTGAGCTGCTGAAATTCAAATGCTCACTCACTGTTTTTAGGCTGCCCAGACCGTTTGTCAGTCACTTTTTTCTGGGGTGATCGGCGGCCATTTTGTGTCTTGTGCGGTGCTGCGACCAAGTGCATCCAAGCTGCGACCAAGTGCATTTAACCCTCAATGGTGTGGTTGTTTTTTGGCTAAAGCCTACATCAGGGTGAAGCTGTCACACCAAGTGCATTTAACCAGCAATAGTCTGTTCATTTTTTGGCCATATACTAAATCAGGGGCAAGCTGCGCCTGTCACCAAGTGCATTTAACCCTCAATGGTGTGGTTGTTTTTTGGCTAAAGCCTACATCAGGGTGAAGCTGTCACACCAAGTGCATTTAACCAGCAATAGTCTGTTTATTTTTTGGCCATATACTACATCAGGGGCAAGCTGCGCCCGTCACCAAGTGCATTTAACCCTCAGTAGTGTGGTTCGTCAAGCTGTGACACCAAGTGCATTTAACCAGCAATAGTCTGTTCATTTTTTGGCCATATACTACATCAGGGGCAAGCTGCGCCCGTCACCAAGTGCATTTAACCCTCAGTAGTGTGGTTGGTCAAGCTATCACACCAAGTGCATTTAACCAGCAATAGTCTGTTCATTTTTTGGCCATATACTAAATCAGGGGCAAGCTGCGCCCGTCACCAAGTGCATTTAACCAGCAATAGTCTGTTCATTTTTTGGCCATATACTACATCAGGGGCAAGCTGCGCCCGTCACCAAGTGCATTTAACCCTCAGTAGTGTGGTTGGTCAAGCTATCACACCAAGTGCATTTAACCAGCAATAGTCTGTTCATTTTTTGGCCATATACTAAATCAGGGGCAAGCTGCGCCCGTCACCAAGTGCATTTAACCAGCAATAGTCTGTTCATTTTTTGGCCATATACTACATCAGGGGCAAGCTGCGCCCGTCACCAAGTGCATTTAACCCTCAGTAGTGTGGTTCGTCAAGCTGTGACACCAAGTGCATTTAACCAGCAATAGTCTGTTCATTTTTTGGCCATATACTAAATCAGGGGCAAGCTGCGCCCGTCACCAAGTGCATTTAACCAGCAATAGTGTGGTTATTTTTTGGCCATATCCCAGTCTAATTCTGTCACTAAATCCATACCGGTCACCCAGCGCCTAAATACTAGGCCTCAAATTTATATCCCGCTAAATCTCTCGTTACCGCTGTCCTGTTGTGGCTGGGAAAGTTATTTAGTGTCCGTCAAAGCACATTTTTTGTTCTGGGTTGAAGTACAATTCCCAATTTAGCAATTTCATAATTTAGTGGTTCCTGCTATATCAGAGCTATTTGAAATCTATCCCTAAAAGGGTATATAATATTCAAGGTGCACATAGGGTCATTCAGAATAACTTCACACACACCCGCTACTGTGCATTTCCAAGTCTTATTCTGTCACTAAACCCATACCTGTCACCCAGCGCCTAAATACTAGGCCTCAAATTTATATCCCGCTAAATCTCTCGTTACCGCTGTCCTGTTGTGGCTGGGAAAGTTATTTAGTGTCCGTCAAAGCACATTTTTTGTTCTGGGTTGAAGTACAATTCCCAATTTAGCAATTTCATAATTTAGTGGTTCCTGCTATATCAGAGCTATTTGAAATCTATCCCTAAAAGGGTATATAATATTCAAGGTGCACATAGGGTCATTCAGAATAACTTCACACACACAGCTACTGTGCATTTCCAAGTCTAATTCTGTCACTAAATCCATACCGGTCACCCAGCGCCTAAATACTAGGCCTCAAATTTATATCCCGCTAAATCTCTCGTTACCGCTGTCCTGTTGTGGCTGGGAAAGTTATTTAGTGTCCGTCAAAGCACATTTTTTGTTCTGGGTTGAAGTACAATTCCCAATTTAGCAATTTCATAATTTAGTGGTTCCTGCTATATCAGAGCTATTTGAAATCTATCCCTAAAAGGGTATATAATATTCAAGGTGCACATAGGGTCATTCAGAATAACTTCACACACACGCTACTGTGCATTTCCAAGTCTAATTCTGTCGCTAAATCCATACCGGTCACCCAGCGCCTAAATACTAGGCCTCAAATTTATATCCCGCTAAATCTCTCGTTACCGCTGTCCTGTTGTGGCTGGGAAAGTTATTTAGTGTCCGTCAAAGCACATTTTTTGTTCTGGGTTGAAGTACAATTCCCAATTTAGCAATTTCATAATTTAGTGGTTCCTGCTATATCAGAGCTATTTGAAATCTATCCCTAAAAGGGTATATAATATTCAAGGTGCACATAGGGTCATTCAGAATAACTTCACACACACGCTACTGTGCATTTCCAAGTCTAATTCTGTCGCTAAATCCATACCGGTCACCCAGCGCCTAAATACTAGGCCTCAAATTTATATCCCGCTAAATCTCTCGTTACCGCTGTACTGTTGTGGCTGGGAAAGTTATTTAGTGTCCGTCAAAGCACATTTTTTGTTCTGGGTTGAAGTACAATTCCCAATTTAGCAATT
The DNA here is from genome assembly GCF_014858855.1 of Bufo gargarizans. NCBI lineage: Eukaryota > Metazoa > Chordata > Amphibia > Anura > Bufonidae > Bufo > Bufo gargarizans. Next base: position 184,003,708 of record NC_058084.1, read on the forward strand.
TCATAATTTAGTGGTTTCTGCTGTATCAGAGCTATTTGAAATCTATCCCTAAAAGGGTAGATCATATTGAAGGTGCACATAGGGTCATTCAGAATAACTTCACACACCCGCTACTGTGCATTTCCAAGTCTAATTCTGTCACTAAACCCATACCTGTCACCCAGCGCCTAAATACTAGGCCTCAAATTTATATCCCGCTAAATCTCTCGTTACCGCTGTCCTGTTGTGGCTGGGAAAGTTATTTAGTGTCCGTCAAAGCACATTTTTTGTTCTGGGTTGAAATACAATTCCCAATTTAGCAATTTAAAAATTTAGTGGTTTCTGCTGTATCAGAGCTATTTGAAATCTATCCCTAAAAGGGTAGATCATATTGAAGGTGCACATAGGGTCATTCAGAATAACTTCACACACCAGCTACTGTGCATTTCCAAGTCTAATTCTGTCACTAAACCCATACCTGTCACCCAGCGCCTAAATACTAGGCCTCAAATTTATATCCCGCTAAATCTCTCGTTACCGCTGTCCTGTTGTGGCTGGGAAAGTTATTTAGTGTCCGTCAAAGCACATTTTTTGTTCTGGGTTGAAAAACAATTCCCAATTTAGCAATTTAAAAATTTAGTGGTTTCTGCTGTATCAGAGCTATTTGAAATCTATCCCTAAAAGGGTAGATCATATTGAAGGTGCACATAGGGTCATTCAGAATAACTTCACACACCCGCTACTGTGCATTTCCAAGTCTAATTCTGTCACTAAACCCATACCTGTCACCCAGCGCCTAAATACTAGGCCTCAAATTTATATCCCGCTAAATCTCTCGTTACCGCTGTCCTGTTGTGGCTGGGAAAGTTATTTAGTGTTCGTCAAAGCACATTTTTTGTTCTGGGTTGAAATACAATTCCCAATTTAGCAATTTCATAATTTAGTGGTTTCTGCTATATCAGAGCTATTTGAAATCTATCCCTAAAAGGGTATATAATATTCAAGGTGCACATAGGGTCATTCAGAAAAACTTCACACACCCGCTACTGTGCATTTCCAAGTCTAATTCTGTCAGTAAATCCATACCGGTCACCCAGCGCCTAAATACTAGGCCTCAAATTTATATCCCGCTGAATTTGAATACAATACATTGGGCCAAATAATATTTTTGTTGTTGTGGTGAACCATAACAATGAGGAAAACATCTAGTAAGGGACGCGGACGTGGACATGGTCGTGGTGGTGTTAGTGGACCCTCTGGTGCTGGGAGAGGACGTGGCCGTTCTGCCACATCCACACGTCCTAGTGTACCAACTACCTCAGGTCCCAGTAGCCGCCAGAATTTACAGCGATATATGGTGGGGCCCAATGCCGTTCTAAGGATGGTAAGGCCTGAGCAAGTACAGGCATTAGTCAATTGGGTGGCCGACAGTGGATCCAGCACGTTCACATTATCTCCCACCCAGTCTTCTGCAGAAAGCGCACAGATGGCGCCTGAAAACCAACCCCATCAGTCTGTCACATCACCCCCATGCATACCAGGGAAACTGTCTCAGCCTCAAGTTATGCAGCAGTCTCTTTTGCTGTTTGAAGACTCCGCTGGCAGGGTTTCCCAAGGGCATCCACCTAGCCCTTCCCCAGCGGTGAAAGATATAGAATGCACTGACGCACAACCACTTATGTTTCCTGATGATGAGGACATGGGAATACCACCTCAGCATGTCTCTGATGATGACGAAACACAGGTGCCAACTGCTGCGTCTTTCTGCAGTGTGCAGACTGAACAGGAGGTCAGGGATCAAGACTGGGTGGAAGACGATGCAGGGGATGATGAGGTCCTAGACCCCACATGGAATGAAGGTCGTGCCACTGAATTTCACAGTTCGGAGGAAGAGGCAGTGGTGAGACCGAGCCAACAGCGTAGCAAAAGAGGGAGCAGTGGGCAAAAGCAGAACACCCGCCGCCAAGAGACTCCGCCTGCTACTGCCCGCCGCCATCTGGGACCGAGCACCCCAAAGGCAGCTTCAAGGAGTTCCCTGGCATGGCACTTCTTCAAACAATGTGCTGACGACAAGACCCGAGTGGTTTGCACGCTGTGCCATCAGAGCCTGAAGCGAGGCATTAACGTTCTGAACCTGAGCACAACCTGCATGACCAGGCACCTGCATGCAAAGCATGAACTGCAGTGGAGTAAACACCTTAAAACCAAGGAAGTCACTCAGGCTCCCCCTGCTACCTCTTCTGCTGCTGCCGCCTCGGCCTCTTCTGCTGCTGCCGCCTCGGCCTCTTCCTCCGCCTCTGGAGGAACGTTGGCACCTGCCGCCCAGCAAACAGGGGATGTACCACCAACACCACCACCACCACCTCCGTCACCAAGCGTCTCAACCATGTCACACGGCAGCGTTCAGCTCTCCATCTCACAAACATTTGAGAGAAAGCGTAAATTCCCACCTAGCCACCCTCGATCCCTGGCCCTGAATGCCAGCATTTCTAAACTACTGGCCTATGAAATGCTGTCATTTAGGCTGGTGGACACAGACAGCTTCAAACAGCTCATGTCGCTTGCTGTCCCACAGTATGTTGTTCCCAGCCGCCACTACTTCTCCAAGAGAGCCGTGCCTTCCCTGCACAACCAAGTATCCGATAAAATCAAGTGTGCACTGCGCAACGCCATCTGTGGCAAGGTCCACCTAACCACAGATACGTGGACCAGTAAGCACGGCCAGGGACGCTATATCTCCCTAACTGCACACTGGGTAAATGTATTGGCAGCTGGGCCCCAGGCGGAGAGCTGTTTGGCGCACGTCCTTCCGCCGCCAAGGATCGCAGGGCAACATTCTTTGCCTCCTGTTGCCACCTCCTCCTTCTCGGCTTCCTCCTCCTCTTCTTCCACCTGCTCATCCAGTCAGCCACACACCTTCACCACCAACTTCAGCACAGCCCGGGGTAAACGTCAGCAGGCCATTCTGAAACTCATATGTTTGGGGGACAGGCCCCACACCGCACAGGAGTTGTGGCGGGGTATTGAACAACAGACCGACGAGTGGTTGCTGCCGGTGAGCCTCAAGCCCGGCCTGGTGGTGTGTGATAATGGGCGAAATCTCGTTGCAGCTCTGGGACTAGCCAATTTGACGCACATCCCTTGCTTGGCGCATGTGCTGAATTTGGTGGTGCAGAAGTTCATTCACAACTACCCCGACATGTCAGAGCTGCTGCATAAAGTGCGGGCCGTCTGTTCGCGCTTCCGGCGTTCACATCCTGCTGCTGCTCGCCTGTCTGCGCTACAGCGTAACTTCGGCCTTCCCGCTCACCAGCCTCATATGCGACGTGCCCACCAGGTGGAACTCCACCTTGCACATGCTGGACAGACTGTGCGAGCAGCAGCAGGCCATAGTGGAGTTTCAGCTGCAGCACGCACGGGTCAGTCGCACTACAGAACAGCACCACTTCACCACCAATGACTGGGCCTCCATGCGAGACCTGTGTGCCCTGTTGCGCTGTTTCGAGTACTCCGCCAACATGGCCAGTGGCGATGACACCGTTATCAGCGTTACAATACCACTTCTATGTCTCCTTGAGAAAACACTTAGGGCGATGATGGAAGAGGAGGTGGCCCAGGAGGAGGAGGAGGAGGAGGAGGAGGAAGAGGGGTCATTTTTAGCACTTTCAGGCCAGTCTCTTCGAAGTGACTCAGAGGGAGGTTTTTGGCAACAGCAGAGGCCAGGTACAAATGTGGCCAGCCAGGGCCCACTACTGGAGGACGAGGAGGACGAGGATGAGGAGGAGGTGGAGGAGGATGAGGATGAAGCATGGTCACAGCGGGGTGGCACCCAACGCAGCTCGGGTCCATCACTGGTGCGTGGCTGGGGGGAAAGGCAGGACGATGACGATACGCCTCCCACAGAGGACAGCTTGTCCTTACCCCTGGGCAGCCTGGCACACATGAGCGACTACATGCTGCAGTGCCTGCGCAACGACAGCAGAGTTGCCCACATTTTAACCTGTGCGGACTACTGGGTTGCCACCCTGCTGGATCCACGCTACAAAGACAATGTGCCCACCTTACTTCCTGCACTGGAGCGTGATAGGAAGATGCGCGAGTACAAGCGCACGTTGGTAGACGCGCTACTGAGAGCATTCCCAAATGTCACAGGGGAACAAGTGGAAGCCCAAGGCCAAGGCAGAGGAGGAGCAAGAGGTCGCCAAGGCAGCTGTGTCACGGCCAGCTCCTCTGAGGGGTTAGCATGGCAGAGATGTGGAAAACTTTTGTCAACACGCCACAGCTAACTGCACCACCACCTGATACGCAACGTGTTAGCAGGAGGCAACATTTCACTAACATGGTGGAACAGTACGTGTGCACACCCCTCCACGTACTGACTGATGGTTCGGCCCCATTCAACTTCTGGGTCTCTAAATTGTCCACGTGGCCAGAGCTAGCCTTTTATGCCTTGGAGGTGCTGGCCTGCCCGGCAGCCAGCGTTTTGTCTGAACGTGTATTCAGCACGGCAGGGGGCGTCATTACAGACAAACGCAGCCGCCTGTCTACAGCCAATGTGGACAAGCTGACATTCATAAAAATGAACCAGGCATGGATCCCACAGGACCTGTCCGTCCCTTGTCCAGATTAGACATTAACTACCTCCCCTTAACCATATATTATTGGACTCCAGGGCACTTCCTCATTCAATCCTATTTTTATTTTCATTTTACCATTATATTGCGAGGCTACCCAAAGTTGAATGAACCTCTCCTCTGTCTGGGTGCCAGGGCCTAAATATATGCCAATGGACTGTTGCAGTGGTGGCTGACGTGAAGCCTCATTCTCTGCTATGACATGCAGACTAATTCTCTGCTGACATGAAGCCAGATTGTCTGTTACGGGACCTCTCTCCTCTGCCTGGGTGCTGGGCCTAAATTTATGAAAATGGACTGTTGCAGTGGTGGGTGACGTGAAGCCTCATTCTCTGCTATGACATGCAGACTGATTCTCTGCTGACATGAAGCCAGATTGTCTGTTACGGGACCTCTCTCCTCTGCCTGGGTGCTGGGCCTAAATATATGCCAATGGACTGTTGCAGTGGTGGCTGACGTGAAGCCTGATTCTCTGCTATGACATGCAGACTGATTCTCTGCTGACATGAAGCCAGATCCTCTGTTACGGGACCTCTCTCCTCTGCCTGGGTGCTGGGCCTAAATTTATGAAAATGGACTGTTGCAGTGGTGGGTGACGGGAAGCCAGATTCTCTGCTATGGGACCTCTCTCCAATTGATTTTGGTTAATTTTTATTTATTTAATTTTTATTTTAATTCATTTCCCTATCCACATTTATTTGCAGGGGATTTACCTACATGTTGCTGCCTTTTGCAGCCCTCTAGCCCTTTCCTGGGCTGTTTTACAGCCGTTTTAGTGCAGAAAAGTTCGGGTCCTGATTGACTTCAATGGGGTTCGGGTTCGGGACGAAGTTCGGATCGGGTTCGGATCCCGAACCCGAACATTTCCGGGAAGTTCGGCCGAACTTCTCGAACCCGAACATCCAGGTGTTCGCTCAACTCTATTGGGAACTAAATTAACTGTTTTCTATGATCCATTTAAAAGCTATAGACTCCTTTGACATTTGTTAGTTATTACTTGTTTCCTTGAGTTAACAAGTTTTATTAATTTTTCAGGATGCAACTCCATTCCTTCATTCATCCCCATACCCTTTGATATGCGATTGCTCATGATTTCAAGTTTGGCATATTTTGGCTTTTCACTTTGTGAGTGCCTTGATTCCAGACTACTGCTGCCTTCACTAGTTCTCATATACTAGCACAAGTCCATTCCTGCACTGATCTCCCATTTGGACATGTCCTTTGGCACAGAGACTGATGCAGCACAATGTGTGATCTCTTGTCCCTCTTTTTCCTACTGCAGATTCTACCATAAGAACTCTCCTCTCTGTCATTCTACAACGCTTGTGTTTGAGATCTTCCCCTAACCCTGTTTATTATGCTGTGGGTTTTCTCCCCTCTTTTTGAGTCTTTATTTAAACTGTACCCTACAGATCTTTAGTCTTCTCTCTCACTAAGGGCACATGTTCAGTTTTTTTATGCAGTTTTTGGAATAAAAAAACAGGAGTTAATTTAAAAAAGAGAAAACGTAGTATCTATTCTTAATACTGTTACTCCTTTTATGATCCACTCCTGTTTTTGGCTTCCAAAACTGCAACAGGAAACCTAACTGTGTCGCCATACCCTAATCCATCTCTCTTTGCTATATACATCCTACCTTTACCTTCCTGCTGATGTCTCTAACAATGAGTGAAGGAACGGGAGAAGGGAGAACAGACAAAATCTACCAGGAGCAGTGCACAACTGTGCTATCGGCATCTATGTCTTAAGCAACAGCATAGCCAGCTATGTACAGGATTTGCACTCAACAGCAACAAAATGGTAGAACCCTTTCAATGAAGACTAGTTATACAGTTACTTTACTTTTTCATTTATTCTTTTCTTTTAACATTAATTGTATTATCTGGTTTGGTTTGCGCCCTAAAGTTATAAATACATATTTTACTATAGTTTGGTTCCTCAATATATGTGCTTCTACTTCTAGTTTTACATTTTGAAACTGTTCATTATAACTTTAAATATTCAGATAAAATATTATAAACAGTCATTTCAGTTAACACATGAAAATCTTCCTGTGGTCTATTTCACCTGTGGTGGGTGTTATACAAAGGTTCCATTACTTTGGTACACCACTGCATCTATACTGAAGGAATGACAGCAATGGTGCATGCTTCTCAGTGGGACATGTACTATTCTTTTTACAATACCTGATTAATTAGAAATTATGTCTTCTAACGGTAGGCTCACACTGTGAAGTGCTCTGGAAAAATGTCAAAAAGATTAGTATTGCTGTAAAGCAGAGCAGACATATATCCTGTATAAAGCGGTTACAAGAGGTGACATTGATAAAAGTTTTCTCTTACCTTTGTACATAGATGCATTGAAAGGAGCATGGTTATATGACCAAAACCCTCTACAAGGTGAAATGAGCACCTATGTTTTAATATATCCTTGTAATAAGGCTCAATGTGAGCAGCTCTAGGGAAATAGGAAAAAAAATGGATCCTCATAAGACAAAAGTAATGATTAATTGTCTCTTGTATATATTCAACAGACTCTATTAATCAAGTGGAGGCTCAGCGCTCATAGACCTTGAAGATATTGCATTACAATTATTTTATACTGTAATCTTCTGTAGTCCTGCTACTGAAAACCTTTAGGGAAGTAACTGTTGCATTTCTTTTATCTTCCTAAGGAGTTGCTCTTCCATTCTCAGTTTATACTGGTGTAGGGTCGCTAAGACTATGATTGTGTTACTACAGAATATAAAGTGTTGGAAAAATACCTGTACAGTAGGTGTTCTGTAGGTTGGGCTATGTCTCCCAACAGGCATAAAACTATTGGAAAACGTTAACTTGAAAGCTTTGACAGTACACTATATAGCAGGTATGCTCATTTAAAAAAAAAATTGGCTTACAACAGAGGCTTAGATGAATCCAAATTATACAGGAGCACTCAACAAGCCTGAATACCTACACCTATTTTGGCAACCTCATCAAATGGAGTTCTACACTAACAGATTTACATTTTTTCAGCCTTGGCCTCAAAAGTAAACTCAAGGCAGGTATGTAGCTAATGTATAAGTGGTGGAAAGATAGCAGTCACACCTGGGTTGTGGTTCCTGATGGCATCTCTAACACATGCTGTAAGAGGATTTTAACTAGTATTTTAACCAGCATATGCTAGGTGAATGATCCACATTAAAGATGAGCCATGCTGGGAGTTAAAGTTTTACAACTTACAGGTTTCCTCTCAGGATTGCCCTGTATTTAGCTTTATCCATCTTCCCTGTCCCTGCTGAAGAAAAGCATACCCACAGCATGTTGCTGCCATCACTGTGTTTCATGGTGGGGATGGTGTGTTCAGGGTGATGTGCAGTATTTGTTTTCCACAACACATAGAGTTTTGTATTTAGGCCAAAATTTGCAATGTTGGTTTCATCTGAGCAGAGCACCCTTTTCCTCATGTTTGCTGTTCTCCTACATGGCTTGTGGCAAACTGCAAATGGGACCTTTTACGGCTTGCTGTCAAAAATGGCTTTCTTTTTGCCACTCTTACATAAAGGCCAGATTTGTGGAGTACAGGGATAATAGATATCCTGTGGACAGATTCTCCCACCTGAACTGTGGATCTCTGCAGCTTCCCCAGAGTGCCTCCATGAGCCTCTTAGCTGCTTCTCTAATTAGTGCTCTACTTGCCTGGGCTGTCAGCTTAAGTGGATGCCCATGTCTTATTAGATTTACAGTTGTCCCATACTCCTTCCATTTTCAGATGATGGATTGAACAGTGCTTCATGAGATATTCAGGGCTTAAGATATTGTTTTATTACCTAATCCTGCTGGACACTTCTCCACAACTTTATCCCTGACATGTCTAGTGTGTTCCTTGGTTTTCATGATGCTGTTTGATCACTAATGTTCTCTGACAAACCTCTGAGGTCTTCATAGAACAGTTGTATACTGAGAATAAATTACACACAGGGGGACTTTATTTATCAATTAGATGACTTCTAAAGACAGTTTGGATGTGGAAAGGGTAGAGTAATAAGAGACACATGGGTGCAATAGTAGCAGACGCAGCAGCATAGCATGGAACATACAAGACAATAGGGCTGCTGTCTATGGGTAGTAGTAGTGATAATAGGTTAATAGTATTAGTGGTAATAGTAGTGGCATTATTGGTAGTAGTGGTCGTAGTGGCAGTAGTGGCAGATGCATAGCGTTAATAGTGGTGGCAGAATGGAATTAGCAGCGAGGAGTAGCAATGGAGGCCATATGGTACTGTACATGTTGGAAGGCTGGCAGCAGCATCATAGAGGCAGCATCAGCCAATCAGCCATACGGAATATGATGGTTGGCATACCGCAGCAATGGCATGATGGTGTCAATTGCATGATGGAGGCACCAGTAAGTTTATGGAACATGATGGTAGGCAGGCAACATGATGGTAGTCATGACCGTAGGCAGGCAGAAAGCAACAGTGGCAAGATGGGATGCCGTCATCAAGGCCAGATCTATTCATCGGCCTCAACAGGAGGAGTGTGAAAATCATCCCATACCCAGGATTGGTTCTTTTTGACAAAAGTGATGTTTTGGACGCTGGCGGAGGACAACTTGGTCCGGTTTGTTTCCTCCATGCCACCAGCAGTGCTGAAAACCCTCTCGGAGATGACACTGGAAGCTGGTCAAGAAAGAAGAAAGAGAGTGTCCGTGGAGAAGGTGCCAGCTGTGGGAGCCACCCTGAAGAATTTGTGGGTAAGGGGGGTTGGGGGGTCAAAAGGTTCTGTTCTGGCCATGATGTTGGGGTGCTACCACTCCATGTGGCTCCTGGTCTCATCCTGCTGTTGGAGATGGGAGAGTATGCATGTGTGGAGGAGGCAGATAAGTGCCTGCTGTGGGAGCCTTCCCAAAGAATTTGTGGGTTAGGGGTTAAAAAGGACCTGGCCATGTTGCTGGGGTGCTGCATTTCCACTACTGAAAAAAAATATTAACGCTGCTCCAGGTGTTTGCCATGGAGTGCAGCTTTTCACACAGCGAGAATCGCAAAGAGCAACCGCGTTCTCCACAACGTGAGAGTACAAGGCACTACTACAATGGTATGTCAGCGACTGCACCACCAGCAATGTAGCCAGGTGAGGGTTCAGCATGTAGACAAGATAATTGCTACATGCTGATAAACATTCCATTATAGATTTCTTATGGAGTGCAGGACAAGGAGAAATCTTAGCAAGAGAAGAAGCATGTAATGATGATCATGATGATGATAATGGCATGATGATGAGGGTTGGCTGCCACAAAGAGGACCATGAGGATCAGGATAGACTTGCTCTAATTGGGAATGATGGGCAGTTGTATTTTCCCAAAGGATCCGGTGATCCAGCCTCATGTGCCGCAATAGAGCTCTGGTACCTATGATTGTGTTGGCATGGCCATGGCTTATTTTCATCCTGCAGATCTTGAAAACAACTGTCCTTTTTTGTGCTTGCCTTGTGGAGAATAAAAAAACTCCATACAGTAGTTGCTCGCATAGGCAGCAGAGTTCTGCTTAGCTCTGGCAGATTTTGGGGCATAACCCACCCACAGTGACAAAGGCATCACCAGTTCCTGAAACAGACATATCCCTGAATGTTATTTGGGAGGTAAGTGGTCTCTGCTCTTTACTGCTATCGCCACCACCACCTTCCTCCACTGATGTTGCCTCTTTCTCAGCACCCTGATCAGTATCCCAGGTCCTGTCCTGCACACAATCGCCATCAGAGTCCTCACCTTCCCAACCACTTTTATCAGACTGTGAGATATCATGGTGGGCTCTTAGGTCCCCTCTCCCTTGCTCTGCATTAGCCCTGACTGCCACTGTCACTGCCCCCAACACCAATGCTGTGGCTACAGGTGCCACTATTAACACCACTAACAAATGTGGTCCCAGCCTCCTCCTGAACCATTCTCCTCAGGGCAGCACAAACCCTCTTGACCGTCTGCCATCAGTTGTGGTTTTTGTTCCACTTCTTAGGAAAAAGGAAGTTGCCCCACTATGAACAGAGAGAACGCCACTGAAAGCCTTCTCTGGGGCTGCAAGGAAAAGAAGCAGGAGGAACACTTTGAACCCTGGCGCCATGGCACGGTGTTAGACTCAGAAGTCACGTCCCCATCATCCTACTTCAACTGAGAGGAGGAGTCAGCCATTCAATCCACAATCTCATCCTCCTTCTCTTCAGCGATAATGTTGCACCTTTCCAAATCCAGCAGAGAGAACTGTGGACTACTACTATTTTTGGCCGGATAGCTGGTGCTTCTACTACTACTTCTGGCTCTGGGTCTTTCATTTAGAATCTGTTCATATTCCTGACATTTTTGGGCCTAAATGTACTCAGTCACAAAAAGTATGGAGTGATTTTCAAATCAGGTTAAAGACAGGCGATGAGCAAGCACATTGAAAACACTGCTACTGACAATTGTCTTTAGAAACAATGCAGTATCTGTGCCATGATAGATTTTGGGCCTAATGTATTTTGTGCATTCAAATATGCAAACTCTCACTATGCAAGCTATAATTGGTGTAAAACATAAGTTGTAAAACTACTATGCTATTATTCTTACCCCTATCACTACACAAACATTCTGTTGCAAACTGTCTAGAGATACACTGGCAAGGATTTGATGTTAAACGTCCGCTACCCTGCGTATTATAAGATACGTATATGCTGTGCTACCAAACTTCGACCCCCACAAAAATATTACATTTCAACTGTGGGAAGATGCACCCACACAAGGATTTTGGCCTGCTATGTCACATTATCACTCAGAGATATTATTGTAAGACACAAATATGCTACTTTCCTAAAGTTAAACAAAAAAAAAAAAAAAAAAACACTATGTGGAGATGCACTGACAAGGAGTTTGGACTAGTATTTCAGGTGTTTTCATTGAGATTTCAACTACTACATCTATCCTCTGAATGGTAAAACATATTTTGTGCAGTTTTAAGGTTATTCCCCTGCACCTCATCCCTGAAAAAAGTATTTCTGTTAAAATGGGGAAAAAAAAATATGTCCTTGCAGATAGCTGCTTTTCATGTTCTGCAGCAGCTGCTCCTGTGTTATAAGGCAGTAAATGCAGCTAGAACATGCTGCCAGGCATACCTAGCCTCAGCTCCTCACTTCCCACTCCCTGGCTGACAGCTTTTCCAACCTTTCCAGGGGCGTAGCTAATGGCTCGTGGGCCCTGGTGCAAGAGTTCAGCTTGGGCCCCCCTTCCCTCAGTGTGTTGTGTGTCTTCTTATGTGGCACAAGGGTCTTTGGGCCCCCCAGGCTCCTGGGCCTGGTAGCGACTGCGACCTCTGCACCCCCTATAGCTACGCCCATGAACCTTTCCTTATTCTACACACGCAATTCTTCTTCTTTCTAATTCTAGCCTTTCCCTGGCAGTAGAACCTTGATTATTAATTTTGACTGTCCCTGTCACTGTTTTTCTGTCATATTAATGATTTGTCTAACTATAAAAGCTAAGTATAGTTCAGATAACTTGAAAAATGTGACAATATCATATTTTTTATTTTTTGCCATAAACTCGACTCCATCTGAAAGAGCTTCAGCCACGTAATGCATTAAATTGGCTGGTACAGCTGATTGCCTAAAATTCCATCTAACAGCAAGGTAAGATAAATGCTATGATCCATTCACTCACCTAAGCTAAAATGACAAGAAAACCATTTGAGTTATGCCTCCCTTTAAATATAAGAACGTCCATTCTATGCTATATAACTTGCATTATGAACACTAAGAGAGCATTTTTTTGGGATCTCTTCAGTACACCAGAGTTCTAAATAACTTTCAGTGAACTTTAAGGCTGTAAGGATGTCATATTTTATAATTTGACAAAGTAGAAATTGTTGTGCTATTAGGTGAAGCATATTTGTCTTTCCATTTGCTATGTCTATGTCATAAAAATGTTTTAACTATTTATATATGTATAACTATAGCATTTAACAGAACATTCTTTTCTTTGTAACTATAGCATTTAGCACATCATTTTTACATAATACAAGTGCACTTAGGCATGTTTTCAATTTAAAACCCACTTATAGCACACCCTAGTGTTGTCTGTGGTAGGCTTAGTACAATCACCAAAAGCAGCATCAGACTGAGGAATGTTGGAGGCCTAGTAGAGGAAAGTATTTTAGTAACCATCCATACAGTACATATGTTTGCTAAATTTTTATACACACACAGGATATACACTATATGGAGAAAAGTATTAGGACACACCACTTCATCACTGAGGTCAGATGTTTCATTCAGCCCCATCACTACAGGGGTATAAAAATCCATCCCCTAGCCATGCAGTCTGCGTTTACATACATTTGTGAAAGAATGGGTCGTTCTAAAGACCTTACTGAATTCCAGCGTGGTACTGGGATGCCTGCATTGTAACAAGTCACTTTGAATTAATACTACTCACAGTTGATTGTGGAATTTTCACACAAAGTAGAAATGTATAGGAACCGCAACAACTTAGCCATGAAGTGTCACCATGTAAGGTTACAGATCAGGGTCACTGAGTGATAAGACACATAGAGGACATGAAGTGTCACCATGTAAGGTTACAGATCAGGGTCTCTGAGTAATAAGACACATAGGGGACATGAAGTGTCACCATGTAAGATTACAGATCAGGGTCACTGAGTGCTAAGACACATAGGGGACATGAAGTGTCACCATGTAAGGTTACAGATCAGGGTATCTGAGTAATAAGACACATAGGGGACATAAAGTGTCACCATGTAAGATTACAGATCAGGGTCACTGAGTGATAAGACACATAGAGGACATTAATTATCACCATGTAAAGTTACAGATCAGGGTCTCTGAGTAATAAGACACATAGAGGACATGAAGTGTCACCATGTAAGATTACAGATCAGGGTCTCTGAGTAATAAGACACATAGGGGACATGAAGTGTCACCATGTAAGGTTACAGATCAGGGTCACTGAGTGATAAGACACATAGGGGACATGAAGTGTCACCATGTAAGGTTACAGATCAGGGTCACTGAGTGCTAAGATACATTGGGGACATGAAGTGTCACCATGTAAGGTTACAGATCAGGGTCACTGAGTGCTAAGACACATAGGGGACATGAAGTGTCACCGTGTAAGGTTACAGATCAGGGTCACTGAGTGATAAGACACATAGGGGACATGAAGTGTCACCATGTAAGGTTACAGATCAGGGTCACTGAGTGCTAAGACACATAGGGGACATGAAGTGTCACCGTGTAAGGTTACAGATCAGGGTCACTGAGTGCTAAGACACATAGGGGACATGAAGTGTCACCATGTAAGGTTACAGATCAGGGTATCTGAGTAATAAGACACATAGGGGACATAAAGTGTCACCATGTAAGATTACAGATCAGGGTCACTGAGTGATAAGACACATAGAGGACATTAATTATCACCATGTAAAGTTACAGATCAGGGTCTCTAAGTAATAAGACACATAGAGGACATGAAGTGTCACCATGTAAGATTACAGATCAGGGTCTCTGAGTAATAAGACACATAGGGGACATGAAGTGTCACCATGTAAGGTTACAGATCAGGGTCACTGAGTGATAAGACACATAGGGGACATGAAGTGTCACCATGTAAGGTTACAGATCAGGGTCACTGAGTGCTAAGATACATTGGGGACATGAAGTGTCACCATGTAAGGTTACAGATCAGGGTCACTGAGTGCTAAGACACATAGGGGACATGAAGTGTCACCGTGTAAGGTTACAGATCAGGGTCACTGAGTGATAAGACACATAGGGGACATGAAGTGTCACCATGTAAGGTTACAGATCAGGGTCACTGAGTGCTAAGACACATAGGGGACATGAAGTGTCACCGTGTAAGGTTACAGATCAGGGTCACTGAGTGATAAGACACATAGGGGACATGAAGTGTCACCATGTAAGGTTACAGATCAGGGTCTCTGAGTGATAAGACACATAGGGGACATAAAGTGTCACCATGTAAGGTTACAGATCAGGGTCTCTGAGTGCTAAGGCACATAGGGGAGATATATTATTTTTAGTTGCTAAATTCTTCTTTTCTGGCTGAAAATTGCATCCATGTTTTGGTGAGGATCTGCCTTGTCGACTAGACCAGTTCTTTTTTATTGAAAACGCCTTTATTACAATCAATCGTCGTACATACATACTGTGGTACTGTGACGCAGCACAGCACTCAATAAATTACAAACAATCGTCTTGGCGAGCATGGCATTGTTATATAAAAAAACAGGCTAACCTACGCTATACATCGCAATGCATGCTACACTATCATACCTATTCACTCACAATAAAACTTATAACAAAGCATACAGACAGTGATGCGGATGGGGGGTGGGAAGGGGGAAATTACATGCCCGAAGTTTTATTGAAAAGACAAAAACACATGAGGGGAGAAGGGGGAAAGGAGAGGGGTTCAGTCCTCTTCTTCGTCGGCGTCCTTGGAGATGTTGTATTCCCGCAGCAGGCTGTGGATAAGTCTGCAGCAGTCAAGGACGGACATGTTCTACCTCCTGAGCACGAGCCGCCCTGAATGGCCATCCAAGATAAGTCCTTGTGCCCGTTGGTCAACCTGTTTGATGACACATTAGTCCAAACTGTCTCTGCGGTGTCGTCATGGGTCCCTGGAATTGACTCCACCACATCCTTTGCTCTGATGAGTTTGTGGATAGTTTTTGGCTTCCACAAGTCAGGTTTGAGGCCCTCCAGCTGATGCTCCCTCACAAACCTGACAATGTCCCCGTAGAACCAGGGAGCGTGCCAGTTGTAAGGGATGGAGCTGTCCCACTTGTTCCAGCCCAGACCCCTCCAGAGGGGCAGGAGGAAAAAGCGAGACATAGCTAGCCTTGCCCGCAGAGCCGTTGGAATTTCTCAGAGTCCGGCGAACGCTGTCACAAACAAAGGAGATCCGCAATAAAGTGGGCAGGTCCGGTATGCCCAGGGGCGTAGCTAAAAGCTCATGGGCCCTGGTGCAAGAGTTCAGCTTGGGCCCCCCTTCCCTCAGTGCTCGTTGACAAGGGGCAGGGGAGCACATAGCCTTCCTGCTGCCTGAGGAAAACATTGAAAGGGCACCCCCTCATGCCAAATTCTTGACCTAACCCCTTCCCTCCAGCCAGAGGTGTAAATTGACCTGCATGCACTTTCTATAATGCCAGTGTCTTATGCACCACAAGGGTCTTTGGGTCCCTCAGGCTCCTGGGCCCTGTAGCGACTGCTACCTCTGCACCCCCAATAGCTACGGGGACAGGTAGTGTCAGTAATAGGGACTGTGGCTACGGGGACAGGTAGTGTCAGTAATAGGGACTGCGGCTACGGGGACAGGTAGTGTCAGTAATAGGGACTGCGGCTACGGGGACAGGTAGTGTCAGTAATAGGGACTGTGGCTACGGGGACAGGTAGTGTCAGTAATAGGGACTGTGGCTACGGGGACAGGTAGTGTCAGTAATAGGGACTGCGGCTACGGGGACAGGTAGTGTCAGTAATAGGAACTGCGGCTACGGGGACAGGTAGTGTCAGTAATAGGGACTGCGGCTACGGGGACAGGTAGTTTCAGTAATAGGGACTGCGGCTACGGGGACAGGTAGTGTCAGTAATAGGGACTGCGGCTACGGGGACAGGTAGTGTCAGTAATAGGGACTGCGGCTACGGGGACAGGTAGTGTCAGTAATAGGGACTGCGGCTACGGGGACAGGTAGTGTCAGTAATAGGGACTACGGCTACGGGGACAGGTAGTGTCAGTAATAGGGACTGCGGCTACGGGGACAGGTAGTGTCAGTAATAGGGACTGCGGCTACGGGGACAGGTAGTGTCAGTAATGGGGACTGCGGCTACGGGGACAGGTAGTGTCAGTAATAGGGACTGCGGCTACGGGGACAGGTAGTGTCAGTAATAGGGACTGCGGCTACGGGGACAGGTAGTGTCAGTAATAGGGACTGCGGCTACGGGGACAGGTAGTGTCAGTAATAGGGACTGCGGCTACGGGGACAGGTAGTGTCAGTAATGGGGACTGCGGCTACGGGGACAGGTAGTGTCAGTAATGGGGACTGCGGCTACGGGGACAGGTAGTGTCAGTAATGGGGACTGCGGCTACGGGGACAGGTAGTGTCAGTACGGACTGTGGATATGGGGACTAGTAATGTACAGCTGGTCCATGGATAAAGGGTACAGCAATATGGACTGTGGATTTGGGGACTGGCAATGTCTGTATGGACTGTGGATCCAGGGACTGTCAGTATGGACTGTGGATTGTGAGCAGCAGGTATGGGGTCCATCTTTGAATTGTATCTGGTAAAATGAACTGCAAACAGCATGGCCCCCTGCCCCTCCCTAAAATAAGGTGCCAGGCAGGTGCCACCATGTCGACCCTGCAGATGCAAACTCCAACAAGAAAACTCCACACACACCAATGCGTGGCCTGAAGTAGAGCCGAGAGCCGAGGCTAGTCAAAACTCACCTTGCGCCGCACGTCCGCACAGTCACTGCCGCTGCCGCCTATTGCTTCTTCTGACAGTATCTGACTGGGAGCCGGAGATGCGCGGAAAACACGCCTCCGGCTCCCAGTTACTCAGACCTCACATGTCTGCTTCTGCTTCCGCGTCCGCCCCCTCTGACACACGTGAGCTGCCTAGTGCCTGCCTACTACAGCCTGCGCTGCGCCGTGCGCACTGCCCCCGACACTATTAGATAACATTTTGAATAGGAGGCGGTGGGGGGCCGTGGGCCCCCCTGGCTCAGGGGTCCGGTCGCAATTGCGACCGCTGCGACCCCTGTAGCTACGCCACTGGGTATGCCCTTTCCACCCTTGCGAGCTCTTTGTACATGATGTCTCGCTTCACTCTGTCTATCTTAGATCCCCAGATGAAGCTGATAGAGTAAGCTATCATGGGTAAGCTACTTATTCCCATTTGACGTGCACCCATGGGTTATTTATTCTGTGCCGCCATTTTTCTCATATGATATATATATATATACTAGCAGAATGACCTGGCTTCCCACTGGTATATTTCATCTATTTCATTCAATGTTTGTGTTAAAAGATATCGACAGTATCCACTATAACAGTGACATCTACAGTACCCCGCTCCCTTAACAGTGACCTCTACAGCCCCCCACCCCTTAACACTGACCCCCCCACAGTACCATGTCTCCTTAAAATAGGACATCCACAGTAGCCCACCCCCTTGATTTGACCTTTACAGGAGCCTGTCCCTTTAACAGTGAGTTCCACAGCACCTCACCCCTTTACAGTGACCTCCACAGGGGCCCGCCCTTAACAGTAACCTCTACAGACCATAGGTTACATTCCCCTTAACTGACCTCCACCCTTCCTAGTCCCCTTAACAGAGACCTTCACAGCGAATGCCCCTTTAGCAGTGACTTCCACAATACTCCCTTAACAGTGACCTCTACTGTACCCCGCTCCCTTTACAGTGACCTCACAGTACCCCGCTGCCCCTTTAATAGTGGCCTCCACAGTCCCCTCATCCCTTAACAGTGACCTCCACAGTGCCCGCCACTTTACCAGTGACCTCTATAGCATCCTGCCCTCTTAACAGTAACATCCATAGCACCCTCCCCTTTAACAGTGACCCCCACAGCAACTGCTGTCTCGTTAACAGTGATTTCCACAATTACACCCCCCCTTAACATTGACCTCCACAGAGCTCCGTTCCCTTAAAAGATGACCTCCACAACACCCGCTCCACTTAACAGTGACCTCTACAGCACCTCGTCCCTTAACACTAACCTCCATAGCGGACCTTCCCCTTAACTGTGACTTCCACCATTCCCTGCCCCCTTAACAGTGACCCCCACAGCGGCCTGCCCCTTTAACAGTGACCACCCCTTTATTAGTGACCTCCACCATACCCCATCACCTTAACAGTGATTTCAACAACACCCCACCCCCTTAACAGTGGCCTCTATATAATCTGCCACTTAACACTGACCTCCATAGCGGACCGTCCCCTTAACTGTGACCTCCATAGCAGCATTCCCCTGGAGTGGCCAGAGCTCCAGTTTTAGGCCGGACAGTATGGCTTTCAGACTCCGGCACAGAACCTGGGCGGACACAGGGATTTCCTTTTGAACAGCTCATTCTCAGACAGCAGCACTGTGCTATCTAAGCATGAGCTGCAGGGAGAAAGTCACCCTCCCTCCCTCCCACCCCTGCATGGCATGGGGGCAGGGTTTTCAAGTCTGTCTTTTGAGGGTGGCTTGAATAGTCACCCTACCTGAATCCTTAACTGTGACCTCCACAGCACTTTGCTTCCTTAACAGTGTCATCCACAGTGCCCTGCCCCTTTAAAGCTGGCCTACATATAGCTGGATAATTAGAAAACAGATCTGTACTCCATCTGTATAGCAGTGAAGAAAATTGTTGGGTTGTTATGGAAACCTGGTGTAAAACTGTGTGTATGTGGAGACTAAGGGCCTGCAAGCTTCTATTGGCTGCCATGTGACCGTGTGTATGGCAGGCATCTATTGGCTAATGCATTTTTGGGGAATATCTCAGGTACGTCCTAGAGAGCTGAGACCCGGTCTAAAACATTACCGGACACCCGATGCACCTGTGTGCCAAATTCCTGATTGTAAATGTGACGGTTCAGATTCCTTTAACGGACATAAACTCAGATTATATATACAATGATCCCTTTAAGATATAATGGCCTCAGGATACAATATTTTCAGCAGTTTACAATGGTAGGGTTGAGTGAACACCTGGAAGTTCGGGTTCCCCGAACCCCATTGATATCAATGGGGACGCGAACATTGGGGCACTAAGATGGCTCTAAAAAAAGTCATAGAAAGGGCTAGAGGGCTGAAAAAAAAGCACAATAGGGGTAAGAGCAGGACAATTGCCCTGCAAACATATGTGGATAGGGAAATGAATTAAAATAACATTGAATAAAAATAATAATAATAATAATGATCTTGAACTAGGAGGCGGAGGTCAAAGTGGAGTAGGAGGTTGAGGAGGCGGTGGACGTGGCGGAGGAGGAGGAGGAGGTAGCCAACACTATTTTTGTAGTTTTTTATTTATTTATTTTTACAAATTTGGGAAGACCCCAAAACATTGTGAAATATAAAAAAGAAAACAAAGAGAAAGTGCGCTAGAGTAAAACAATGGGTGCGGCAGGTATAGTTGTCTATTCTTCACAAGGTACGGACAAGTGCTGTGGGATCCATGCCTGGTTCATTTTAATGAACGTGTGCTTGTCCACATTGGCTGTGGACAGGTGGCTGTGCTTGTCTGTGATCACCCCCCTGCCGCGCTGAACACACATTCGGACAATACGCTGGCTGCAGGGCAGGCCAGCACCTCCAAGGCGTAAAGGGCAAGCTCAGGCCATGTGCCCAATTTGGAGACCCAGAAGTTGAATGGGGCAGACCCATCAGTCAGTACCTGTAGGCATGTGCACACGTACTGTTCCAACATGTTGCTGCTAAGACGTTATATGGCAGCTGGTGGTGCTGGTTGTTGTGGCGTGCTGACAAAGCTTTTCCACATTTCGGCCATGCTAACCCTCCCTTCTGAGGTGTTGACCCAGCTTCGTTAGCTACTTCTTCCTCCTCCTCTGCCTTCTCCTTGTGCTTCCACCTAGTCCCCGGTGTCAGGTGGGAATGCCATCAGCAGCGTGTCTACCAGTGTGCGCTTGTACTCAGGCATCTTTCGATCATGCTCCAGTGACGGAATTAAGGACGGCACGTTGTCCTTGTAGCGGGGATCCAGAAGGGTGGCCACCCAGTAATCAGCAGTGGTTGGAATGTGGGCAACTCGGTGGTCGTTGCACAGGAACTGCAGCATGTAGTTGCTCATGTGTGCCAGGCTGCCCAGAGGCAATGACAAGCTGTCCTCTGTGGGAGGTGTATCATCTGTGTCCTCTGTATCCCCCCAGCCATGCTCCAGTGATGTCGCTGAGCTGCTTTGGGTGCCACCCTTCTGTGAACACGGTTTCTCCTCATCATCATCCTCCAGAACTGTGCCGTGGCTGGACAATTGTGTACCTGGCCTCTGTTAGTGCAGGAACCCACACTCTGAGCCACTTGTGAATGACTGGCCTGATAACTGTGGAAATTATCCCTCTTCCTCCTCCTCTTCCTCCTGTGCCACA
Organism: Bufo gargarizans; assembly: GCF_014858855.1. NCBI lineage: Eukaryota > Metazoa > Chordata > Amphibia > Anura > Bufonidae > Bufo > Bufo gargarizans. The sequence goes on from NC_058084.1 coordinate 184,024,470, forward strand.
TCCTTCTCCATCATCACTCAAGCATTTTTTCAAGGAGACATAGAAGTGGGATAGTAATGCTGAGGACTGTGTCATCGGCACTGGCCATGTTGGTGGAGTACTCGATATAGTGCAATATGGCACACATGTCCCACATGGAGGCCCACTCATTGGTGGTGAAGTGTAGCTGTTCCGCAGAGCGACTCACCCGTGCATGCTGCAGCTTAAACTCCACTATCGCCTGCTGCTGCTCGCACAGTCTCTCCAGCATGTGCAAGGTGGAGTTCCACCTTGTGGGCACGTTGCATATGAGCGAGAAGGCCGAAGTTATGCTTCAGTGCTGACAGGCGAGCAGCAACAGGGTGAGAAAGACGATACTGCGAACAGACGGATCGCACTTTCTGCAGCAGCTGACATATCGGGGCAATTTTTTAGGAACCTATGCACCACCAAATTTAGCACATGCGCCAGGCAAGGGATGTGCGCCAAACCATCTAGGTCCAGAGCTGCTACGAGATTTCGCCCATTATCGTACACCATCAGACCGGGCTTGAGGCTCAGTAGCACCAACCACTCATCGGTCTGTTGTTCCATGCCCGTCCACAGCTCCTTCGCGGTGTGTGGGTTTTTTCCCTTAAACAGATGAGTTTCAAAACAGCCTGCTGTCATTTCCCCCTTGCTGTGCTGAAGTTGGTGGTGAAGATGATAGGCTGACCAGATGAGAAGGTGGTAGACGAAGAAGCAGAGTAGGAGGAGGAGGCAACAGGAGGCAAAGAGAAACGTCCTGCAATCCTCGGTGGTGGAAGGACATACGCCTATGATGGACTAAACCGTCATTGGGGCTGCTGGAGAATAGTGATGGACAAAAATCTGCCAGGACGGTTCGCGAACGCGATAGCGCGAACACGATCAAATGTTCGCAAACTGCAAGTTTTTGGCAGGTCCCGTCCATTTTAATGGCAGTCGAACCTGAAAAGCCTTCAGCTCATATTTGCAGCCAAGAAATAATTACTAGAAGTGCACAAATAGTCCCACAACATTGACAGTGACATACCAGATGTATTATTCAAATTTGCTATCTTTATTAATTATTTTTTAAAATGCTAAATATCGGCAATATAATTTTCGCGTACGCGCATGCGCAAATGCACTATGCAGTACCAAAATGCCCTATACAGTACCACAATGCACTATAAAGATAAATGCACTATATATTGGTATATAACACCCTGCTTCAATCAGTTTTTTTTGGGGGGGCGACTGGTATATCACACCAGTAGAAATTATTTGTTCCAATAACGCTTGTCCCTCTATATACCTGCAGTATCGCAGCAGAACCGCACACAACTGCAGCACAATACAAATACACTATAATATACTTTCTAACATAGGAAGGCAATCCATTAAAATATACATAAAGATAAAACGTAACCTTTAATAATGTTAATATGAGGGTCCATTCACACGTCCGTAAGTGTTTTGCGGATCCGCAAAACACGGACACTGGCAATGTGCATTCCGCAATTTGCGTACCACACATCGCCGGCACTATAATAGAAAATGCCTAATCTTGTCTGCAATTGTGGACAAGAATAGGACATGTTCTATTTTGCGGAAACAGAAGCACGGATGCGTAAGTGCGGATCCACAAATGTGAATGTGGACAGCACATTCCGGTCTGCGCCCGTTCTGCAAAATTGCACAATGGATGCGGACCCATTTTGCAGACGTGTGAATGGAAAAGATATCCCTCAAAATGAAAATAAATTTAATTATTTAAGTTAATAACAAGTGCTCGACCGCACTAATTCAGAAACCATATGTCCTACCACAATCCGGGGGGCTCCAGTGCGCATCAATGAATCCCGGAGGGAAAGCTAAAAATATCTATACCTGGGCTAGATGATGATGTGGTATTGAAGGACAGGGTGGGCAAAGAAGTGTCCCTGATATTGGCCTACAGGGGTGTGCTATTCTGGCCCTGATAGCCTAACCACAGACCACCCGCCCTGATAAGAGCGACCCCGTCCGATAACTTACCCTAAATAAAAATGGCCCTAGTAAGCCCCTAGCCCCTGACTTCCAGGTGATGACCATATAGAGCTATGTGTTTTTGACTCATTATAAAAGTATATTATAAGTATATTACACCCCTCAGTAAGTCACACCTATCGATAGCACACCAATACCAGTCCTTAAAATGACTTTTGTGGCCCTATTAGATAGCGCTTGGTGTCCCTAACAGCCTGTCCCTGCAGCAACCTCTCCCTACACTGGCAAAACACTGAATGTAAAATGGCGGCCACATCAGGTATAGGCCTCATGCACACGACCGTTGTGTGCATCCGTGGCCGTTGTGCCGTTTTCCGTTTTTTTTCACGGACCCATTGACTTTCAATGGGTCCGTGGAAAAATCGGAAAATGCACCGTTTGGCAGCCGCATCCGTGAGCCGTGTTTCCTGGCCGTGAAAAAAATATGACCTGTCCTATTTTTTTCACGGCCAACGGTTCACGGGCCCATTCAAGTCAATGGGTCCGTGAAAGAACACGGATGCACACAAGATTGGCATCCGTGTCCGTGATCCGTGGCCGTAGGTTTTAGTTTCATACAGACGGATCCGAAGATCCGTCTGCATAAAAGCTTTTTCAGAGCTGAGTTTTCACTTCGTGAAAACTCAGATCCGACAGTATATTCTAACACAGAAGCGTTCCCATGGTGATGGGACGCTTCTAGTTAGAATACACTACAAACTGTGTACAAGACTGCCCCCTGCTGCCTGGCAGCACCCGATCTCTTACAGGGGGATATGATAGTGCGGCACCTGAAGGGGTTAATTGTACTATCATATCCCCCTGTAAGAGATCAGGGCTGCCAGGCAGCAGGGGGCAGACCCCCCCCTCCCCAGTTTGAATATCATCGTGCGGCCCCCCTCCCCTGTTGTTAACTCGTTGGTGGCCAGTGTGCGCACCCCCCTCCCTCCCTCCCTCTATTGTTTTAATACATTGGGGCCAGTGTGCGCGCGCCCCCCCAACCCCCCCCTCCCTCCCTCTATTGTTTTAATACATTGGGGCCAGTGTGCGCACACCCCCCCCCCCCCCCCCCGATCATCGGTGGCAGCGGAGTAGAAGATTTTCATACTTACCTGGCTGCTGGCTGCTGCGATGTCTGCGTCCGGCCGGGAGCTCCTCCTACTGGTAAGTGACAGCAATGCGCCGCACAGACCTGTCACTTACCAGTAGGAGGAGCTACTGGCCCCAATGCTATTATTACAATAGAGGGAGGGAGGGAGGGGGGTGCGCACACTGGCCACCAACGAGTTAACAACAGGGGAGGGGGGGCCCACTGGCCACCAATGAGTTAAAAACAGGGGGGGGGGGGTCTGCCCCCTGCTGCCTGGCAGCACCTGCCAGGCAGCAGGGGACAGTCATGTACACAGTTTTTTTGTATATTCTAACCTGAAGCGTCTCCATCACCATGGGAACGCCTCTGTGTTAGAATATACTGTCGGAAATGAGTTTCACGATGTAGCTCATATCCGACAGTATATTCTAACATAGAGGCGTTCCCATGGTGATGGGGACGCTACAAGTTAAAATATACCATCGGATTGGAGAAAACTCCAATCCGATGGTATAACAGAACTCCAGACTTTACATTGAAAGTCAATGGGGACGGATCCGTTTGAAATGGCACCATATTGTGTCAACATCAAACGGATCCGTCCCCATTGACTTGCATTGTAATTCAGGACGGATCCGTTTGGCTCCGCACGGCCAGGCGGACACCAAAATGACTTTTTTTTCATGTCCGTGGATCCTCCAAAAATCAAGGAAGACCCACGGACGGAAAAACGGTCACGGATCACGGACCAACGGAACCCCGTTTTGCGGACCGTGAAAAAAAACGTCCGTGTGCATGAGGCCTTATTTATAAGGTAGGTGGTATGTCCATGTGCTGAAACTTCTCAATTGACTGTCCTGTACCATCTGATGGATGTGCCATGGGTCAAAGTTTTCACAATGTAAAAGAATATGGCAGGCGCAAATATCTCCATATGTTCACATGTTCTGCGAATCGCGAACGCGCAAAGTTCACCGCAAAATGACCGCCGGGCGAACCGCAAGGCCATCTCTACTGGAGAAGCCTGAGGGCTAGCCTCCTTCCTATGGACTATGGACCCAGAACTATGGAGACTCTCTCAGACCTTTTGGGGTTACAAGAAACTATTAACCCTGATTTATGTGTGGAGTTATAGGCCACATCTTTCCTATTGCCCATTAAAGGTGCAGGGTGTGAATCCAGCAATACAAAAAGGGTTAACTCTGCACTGAAACTCCCAAGGAATGTGTTTGTTTATTTGTCCCTTTGTTCTATTTTGTTAGTGATGGGATTAAGATAGCTGACTCTAGAAGTAGCCGACTCCGGTGTACATGATCACCCTATGATACACTTAGGAGATAATCACATGCGTCTCCTTTCTCCCTATTCTTTGATTAAGACACTGGGGAGGGGATGTCTGATACTGAGTTGGTCTTCAATAAAGTCAGTTCCTGTTTTACCCTCAACATAGAGTCTCATCCCATGTGTGGGGGGAACAGCTATATTTACTCTGGGGATTGCTATAGGTATTATACTCCCATGGGATTGGAAGCTGGATCATGGTCTTGGGCCAAGATGTAACACTGGAAGTGGGGACTACAGTGCTGATGGTGTCCGGTGGAGTGCTTGGAAGTACTCAGTGAGCACTAGGAAGCATCGATTCCGCCTCAGGCCCAGCCGCCACTGCATTTACACAGTGTGCAGTTAGGGAGATATAACATCCCTGACCGTGCTTACTGGTCCACGTATCGGTGGTTATATGGACCTTGCCACAGATGGCGTTGCGCAGTGCACACCTAATTTTGTCCACCACTTGGGTGTGCAGGACGGGGATGGTTCACCTGGAAAAGTAGTGGCGGCTGGGAACCACGTACTGTGGGACTATCACCGCCATAAGTTTTTTAAAAGTCTCTGTCTCCACCAGAGGGAATGACAGCATTTCAAAGGCCAGGGATTTTGAAGTGCTGGCATTCAGGGCCAGGGATCGCGAGTGGGTAGGGGAGTACTTCCTCTTTCTCTCCATTGTTTGGGAGATGGACAGCTCAACACTTCCATGGGACAGTGTGGAGATGCTTGGTGACGGACGTGGTGGCGTTGCTGCTGCATCCTCTGTTTGCAGGGTGGCAGGTGCCACTGTCACTCCAGAGGGGGATGAAGAGACCGAGACTGCAGCAGAAGAGGGACCAGGAGGAGCCAGAGATCTCTTGTGGTTTTTGAGGTGTTTACTCCACTGCAGCTTGTGCTTTGCATTTAGATGCCTGGTCATGCAGGTGGTGCTCAGGTTTAGAACATTTATGCCTTCAGACTATGAGTGTACAGCGTGGAAACCACTTGCGTCTTGTCATCAGCACATTGTCTGAAGAACTGCCGCGCCAGGAAACTCCTTGGAGCTGGCTTAGGTGTGCTAAGTCCCTGGGTGAAGAGGGCAGTAGCTGGGGTACTGGCTAGGGGACGGCCACTCTGCTTTTGCACACTGCTCCCTCTTTTGCTGTGCGGCTGTTGCTGTGTGACCACCACCTCTTCCTCCGAACTGCACACATCACTCGCATGACCTTGATTCCATGTGGGGTCTAGGACCTCATCATCCTCCACATTATCTTCCACCCACTCTTCACCCCTGCCCTCCTTGCCGGTCTGCACACTGCAGAAAGCCGCAGCAGTTGGCACCTGTGTTTTGTCATCATCAGAGATGTGCTGTGGTGGTCTTCCTATGTCCACATCCTGAAACATAAGTGGCTGGGCATCAGTGCACTCAATTTCTTCCACTTCTGGAGCAGTGCTATGTGGACAGCCCTCGGAAACCCTGCCAGCAGAGTCATCAAAAAGCATAAGAGACTGCTGCATGACTTGGGGATCAGACTTCTTGGCTGATTTGCAAGAGGGTGAGGTGAATGACAGATGCCCAAATCTGCGCTTTCAGCAGGGGACCAGGTGGGAGAAAATGTAAAGGAACTGGAGGCACTGTCAGCCACCCAATCTACTACCACCTCTACTTGTTATGGCCTGAAAGGATTTGGACCTTTCTGGACCTCTACGACAACCTTGGTTTGAGACACTGACGTCAGGAGAGATGTTTCTCAGTTGGCAATAATAGACACACACATCACTGAGAAACACTCTAATTTTATTATGCTATTGCTTGGCCTCATATAGGCAGCAGAAAAGTTTGTACAACAACAGCGTTAAACCAATCATAAATGATAAACATTGACGCCCATACAGATACCACTGGAACATCCCCTTTATGGGTATGTAATACGTCACATATAAGAACGTACGCAGTTGGGCAGAATGACCCTGAGTGAATTAGAACATTTGTTCTAATTCTGGGAGATTCCCAGAATCTGTCCTGAGACAGATAAGTGAACCTAACTAAAAGTGGGGGAGGATGTGAAGTGCGTGGGTGAGATATTATAACAATTCTGTACATCATAGGGAAGACAACATGGAGTCACATTTGCCTTCAATCCCCTCTTTAGAACCAAATTTCTTAGATAATATGGTTCTTACCCTTGCCCTTTTCCCTGTATACCACCAGATCTTTTCTATATCCTTCATGTGAGTTGTCTTCAGGATTAGGCAGCATAGTTTCATAAAATGACATATTTGCTGCTCCTTTCATTATCAGTTTCCGTACACAGGGTATGATACATGTTGCTACTACTGCTATTACTATAATAATTATCAGGATAATGATTCCCAACTGTACAAGTGCCTGTTTCCAGGTAGTGAACCAGCCAAAATACTGATCCCATGGGTTATTGATACCTGAGTTTCTTTTGAGCTCGATTGATAAATCCTCGAGTTTCTTTATTGCCAGTGTGACCATACCATTAGGGCCGGTGTTGTTGGGTATGAACGTGCAGCAGGATGAGGGGTCTGGCAATACCCTACAGACACCACCTCTTTCTGCAAGTATCATATCGAGCACCATGCAGTTTTGAAATGTCATAATGGAATCTGCCTGTAACTGTTCTACTACACCCTGTAATGCATCCCTGGCGTAGTTTACAAACCTTTGTTGATTATAGTAGATATAGTTGATCCAGTCTACATTTTTGTTGATTGTTATGTGGGGAATTATGGATTCAAATCCTGCTGCCACCTGACCTCTGGCCTTGAATTCATCAGGGACCCCTCTTTGGACCCCGATTGCATCAATATATACGTGTGGGTCGAAGCTACCTTTTGGGAGGGCACGACGGTTGCGTATATGTATGTTGGTGTCTTTTTGATTTTCAGTGAAGATGTGTATGTTCATGATGGCTTTAGCAAGGGAGCATTCTCCTTTCCAGGAACCCTCTAGTCTAGATCTTATCTTTCCATCCCCACAGATCCAATATACATCTCCAATCGAGTATACTTGATTCTGTGTGAGGGAGGTATCTGTTTCACTGTAAGTTGCACAGTATACTTCAGTGAAATTACCCAGGGATCTTCCTTGATCTCCCCCTCTGTGGCAGGTATAGTTACCAGGATAGATATGTATACCTGCACCAGGGTGGAGAGCTTTTATGAGGAGTGGGTATTTTTGCTTCCATTCTTCACATGCAGGCTGGTTACTAGATACATTTGAGAATAATTGCAAAAAACATTCCTCAACACTGGAGGGCAATATTAAGGGCACAGTACCTAGGTGAGGCTTAGCTGTCCCACATAGATAACAATTACTTTTATTTACTGAAGCAGCGCTGTACTTCATCCATTCTAACCATAGGTTGGCATCAGAGAACCCAGTTTCTGCTGCAAGAGCCTCTTCATATGTTGGGTCAGATATTGTTCTCATATTGTTAAAAGTTAAGATATGAGGTTTGAGGGGGTTTGTTTGTTTCTGAGGGTATGTCCATTCCTATAGTGGTTGCAGTATCTCGTGGAAGGACTGCACTTCATTATGCTGCATAAACAGAAGGAGTAAGTTGCAACGTGAGTACTGGAGGAATTGTACCAGAAGGTAGCGATTCCACCTTTCTGAGTTATAGCAACTTCATCTTTGTTATCTTCCGGCAGAGTCATTAGGATCGTCAGTAATCCCACAGTCCAAGTGGACCATCTGTGCCATCTTCCAGAATTGAGGGAGTGGAGGTCAGAGCTGTCTGCTCCCGTTAGCACCTCACTTTGTCCTTTTTCGAGGTCAGAGCTGTCTGCTCCCGTTAGTACCTTACTTTGTCCTTCTTCGAGGTCAGGACTGTCTGTCCCCGTTAGTACCTTACTTTGTCCTTTTTCGAGGTCAGGACTGTCTGTCCCCGTTAGTACCTTACTTTGTCCTTTTTCGAGGTCAGGACTGTCTGTCCCCGTTATCACCTCCTTTTGGGGTGCCTCCTTTACCAGTTTCACTCTGGTGGCGTGGATCCAAGTAGGTGCTTCTTCCGTGAGTACTGCTGTGCAGGTTGCGGCTACCACTGTAGTCGGTGGTCCGTAGGGGAAGTCTCCTGAAAATTTTCCTTTCTTTAATTTCTTTATAATCACAATATCTCCCACTTGGAATGGGTGAGTTGGTTCCTGTGGAAGACAAGGAGATTTACAAGCAACTTTTTCCTCAATTTCACTTAGGGTTTTAAACAATCTGGTTACAATGGTGTTTGGTTTGTTCCTCAAACATGTAATACACCTTCCCACATAATCTGACAATAACTGTTTAATGCCTGTAATATAGAAATTCTGCGCTAGCAGCATGTGTGTTGTTTGAATGCTGTTGTGTCCTACTCCATGAAAACATGCAATGAACAGAGAGGAGCTGTGATGTGGTATGCATATTTCCCCCTCTTTGCAGAATAATCCTGTCCTAGGATTCTTCTGTAAGATTGGATAACACCAATTGGCCATTTCATCGTCAGTAGCTGAGGACTGGAGATCCACAAGCATCTGAGTTAACTCAAGTGAAGGAGGTACTAATTTCACCATCTGCAATGTGGCCGGGGCCATCAGTGCAGCCTTCTTGGCCTCTGCGTCTGCCAGGGCATTGCCTTGGGACACATAATCTTTACCACCAGTATGCACCCTGCAGTGGACAATTGCAATCTGTCAGGGAGATCTTATGGCTTCTAAAAGTTGTCTGACAAGTTGTGAATGTGAGATGTGCTTACGATCAGCTGCAATAAATCATCTCCTTTGCCAAATGACCCCGTGGTCCCAGACCACTTCATGTGTGTACCTGCTGTCAGTGTAAATGGTGACTAGCTTGCCTTCATGTAGTATGCATGCTCTCGTGAGTGCAATTCTGCTGCTTGTGCAGATTGTTATGTGATGGGTCTGGCTCCCAGGACAATATCTGTGTCATGTTGTATGGCGTGTATACAATCATGTGCCTCTGTCAAGTGATCCTCAGGTCCTTTAAGTCCTAATAGGGCATTCAAGATAGGTGCTGGACCTAAGGTGTGTGTTGCATATTTGGAGGGAGGGATTGCTGAGGAGTAGAATCTCCCGTGCAGACATGTGCTGTGTGTGCATGCCTTTAAGAAGGCCTACTACATCATGTGTGGTGTACAGGATAGTCTCATGTCCCATTGTGAGTGGCGTTGCAAGCTCAACCATCATAGCACAGGCTGCAAGAGATCTCAGACAGGCCGGCATTCCTTGGACGGATGCCAGAACCACCTTTGAGAAAAAAGCACAAGGACGTAACTTGCCTCTGTGATACTATGTCAGCACACCCGCCATGGTTTTACAATTTTGTCGAGCATATACGTGGAACGTGAGTTTGTAGTCAGGGAGGCCCAAACCTGGACTTGTCATTAAAGAACATTTCAAATAATCAAATACATTAAACATTTACTCAGACCACCTGATGAGATCTGGCATGCTTGCCAGAGTGGCTTGTCTCATTACATTGTCATAGTAGGAGCAATCAAGAATCCATTGTCTGCAGTAGTTATCATACCAAGGAAAGATAACATTTATTTCTTGGTGTGCGGGGTGACCAGGCCCGCTACCAGACTGGACTCTTTCTGTGCTGATTCTCCTTTCTCCCTTTTGTGAGAACAAAGCCAAAGTATTCAACTTGCTTTTTACATCATTGCATTTTCTTGCGTGACACCTTGTGTCCACATTCAGACAACCATTTCAACAAAGATAAACCATTTGTTACATTGGCCTCCTCTGACATACTGCACAAATAACAAATAATCCACGTATTGCAAGAGCACAGAACCCTGGGGGGGGGGGGGGTGCCAGTGTTTTAAACTGACTTGGAGGACAATGCTGTACACTACAGGTGAATCAGCATATCCCTGGTGCATCCTGCACAAGGTGAGTTTACGTCCCTCAAAGGAAAAAACAAAATGAGTCTGGTCCACTTATCAACCGGAATAGAGAAGAAAGCATTTTTCAAGTCTATCACGCTGAAACAGACAGCTTCTGCAGTGGATGGCTGAGAGCAACTGATGAATGTCTCGGCTGTTTCTGTTACTCACGGTTTTGCTCCTAAACTTTTGTAACTATGTGTGGGGGTCTGAATCTTCCTGATCTCAAAGCATCCCGCTGCCTCCTTCTCATATAAGTGTTTCTCAAAGTCTTGTATTTTGTCTGAGGTCCATGAGAAAACGCGCTGCTTTACAATCAACATGAGATTAGGAGGGAGACTGTCACTATTTGCAGCCTTGCAGTCCCTGGTTGGGAGGGGGAAACTCACACTTAGATTTTCCTCCACCCACAGTAAGAAAAATGCATCAAATGACAGAGTGATAATATTACAGTGAGATATGTTCTTACACTTACCACCAGAACAATAGCTCTCACACAAACAGATTAATCTTAACACTCTATGTATCTTATACTCTAAATATAGGTATGCGTCAAACCAAGGTTGGTCAGTCTCCCGGAGACTGTTCTCTTACATGTACTTCTGGTACAAAAAAAAATCTCTGTCGACAGATAAAGTAAATAGATTCTCCCGGAGAATCTATAGTGTGTCCCTGACACACAACTTACGGAATGGATCATGTGATCCTATGATGTGTCCCTGACACAAAACAAATCTCCCGGAGATTTTTTTCCGTGCGTGGCACTCCAAGTGCCGGCCTTATTCATGAAAGTACTCCAAGTACTCATTATAAACTCCCGGAGTTTATTTTTAAGGCTTAACAATGTATCCCGGATACATAATAAAAACTCACGGGTAGAGATGTGGCCAGTGCCCTCGGACCGAGCAGTGGACAAAAGGGATGTCTCTCTTACCGGACACGAGGATGGCCTTCTCTAACCCGGACGTAGCCCCCAAACTGAAAGGATTTGGACCTTTCTGGACCTCTACGACAACCTTGGTTTGAGACACTGACGTCAGGAGAGATGTTTCTCAGTTGGCAATAATAGACACACACATCACTGAGAAACACTCTAATTTTATTATGCTATTGCTTGGCCTCATATAGGCAGCAGAAAAGTTTGTACAACAACAGCGTTAAACCAATCATAAATGATAAACATTGACGCCCATACAGATACCACTGGAACATCCCCTTTATGGGTATGTAATACGTCACATATAAGAACGTACGCAGTTGGGCAGAATGACCCTGAGTGAATTAGAACATTTGTTCTAATTCTGGGAGATTCCCAGAATCTGTCCTGAGACAGATAAGTGAACCTAACTAAAAGTGGGGGAGGATGTGAAGTGCGTGGGTGAGATATTATAACAATTCTGTACATCATAGGGAAGACAACATGGAGTCACATTTGCCTTCATGGCCTCACTATTTGTACAATGGTATTTGGGCCTACAAAATAAAGCTGAAGGTTCTGTCGCCTATGTGCACCCGAGGAAGGTGTTTTATTTGGGCATGTAGCTGGCACAGATCGACCATATCCTGTTCCTGCAACAGGAGCTCCACCAACCCCAACCGTAACAAGACCAGGGCCACAACCCTTATTTGATGCTCTCCTCATTCTTTGAGGTCACCCACTGAACTAACAGACATATTCTTTATATTATTTTCTCTGTCACGTATGCAATGCAGGTGTACCTCACACCAAAAATGGGTATATGACATGCACCTAACTAAGAGACGTATTAACTCTATCAATTTCCCTGTCACGTATGCAGTGCAGGTGTACTTCACGCAATAAATGGGTATATGACGTGCACCTAGCTAACAGATGGATTAACTATATAAATATTCCTGGCCCGTTTGCAGTGCAGGTGTACTTCACACAATAAATGGGTATATGACGTGCACATAACTAACAGATGGATTAACTAATATATTTGTGTGTCAGGTGCACAAAGTACAATGCGGCAATGCACCCACAAAAAAAAATCGCTGTAGGTCACCCACAGAATTAACAGCCAGATTTATGATTAGCTTTCTGTGTCAGGGGTGCAAAAATTGTGTATTGCACCAACAAAAAAATCGCACTAACACTGTCCCTCACTTCAGCTACCTGCTTTCTGTCCCTTCACTACTGAGATCTGATGGGCTGTTCTACACATGATCCAGCTTATATAGGGGCTGAGTCACATGATGCACCGGCCAATCACAACCTTGCCATTTGTAGGCATGGCTGTGATGGCTTCTAAGGACACACAGCTTAAAAGCTTGTTGATTGGCTGCCCTCCATTTGTCCTCCACTTCGACTTCCAACGTGCCGTCATCACGTTCATCTGATAAAAGGCAGGCTTCCGTGCCCCAAATATTCGAGTGTAAAAAGTGCACTGCGAGCTCTGCCTGCTTCTACTCCTTGTACTCCTATATGCTGCTCTTTCTCTCCCTCTGAACTCCCCTCTTCTTCCTCTTTTGTGGGTATCCATGTGACATCCATTGACACGTCAACATCATCACCTTCACCACCACTGACATTAGAGATCCCGGAGTAGGCAGCAACAGCGGGGACTTCTGTCCTTGGGCTGATCTGGGTACTGTTGTCAGACTGCTGGGTGGCAGCCAATAATGGATGCGCATCGGTAAGGTCTGGAAATTTATGGGAAGATAATTCCTCTGACTCGAGTGGAGGGGCTATGGTGGTGGTGCTGTCTTTGGGGTGCACACAGCAGAGAGTGAGGAGGGTGCAGATAAAGAGGATGAGGATGCAGAAGCGGAAGGCTGACTGAGCCACTCATCCAACTCTCGTGCATCTTTGACATAATTGCACGCACCTACCTCCCCTGCAGAATGGCCTGCCTCTTCCTCTGCCTGTCATTTTCAAAATGACCCTGTGACAAAGTCCCTATACAAGAGCAGTATTTGTGAAAGCAGGTATATCGCAGGCCTCAATCAATATTTGGTGGAAGCCGGTATATCAAACCCGTTAATCAATATTTGGTGTAAGCAGGTGTATCGCAGGCCTCAATCTATATTTGGTGGAAGTCGGTATATCAATCCCCTCTATCATTGTTTTGTGGAAACAGGTATATAGAACCCCTTAATGAGTATTTGCTGGTAGCTGGTATATCAAACCCCTTAATCATTATTTGGTGGAAGCAGGTATATCGCAGGCCTTAATGAATATTTGCTGGAAGCCGGTATATCAATACCCTCTATCAGTATTTTGCAGAAACAGGTATATAGAACCCCTTATGAGTATTTGCTGGAAGCAGGAATATCAAACCCCTTAATCAATATTTGGTGGAAGTCTGTGTATTGCAGTCCTCAAACAATATTTTGTTTAAGCCAGTGTATCACACCCCTCAATCAGTATTTTGTGGAAGCAGGTATATCAAACCCCTTAATCAGTTATTTTGGGGCAGCAAGTTTATCATACCAGTGTCAATTAGTTATTCCAATAGAGTTTGTCCCTCTATATACCTGCGGTATCGCAGCAGAACTGCACACAACTGCTGCACAATACAAATGCACTATATAATACTTTCTATGTTAGAAAGTATATTATAAGTATATCACACCCCTCAGTATATCATACCTATCGATAGTACACCTATACCAGTCTTTAAAAGGACTTTTGTGGCCCTATTAGCTAGTGTTTGATGTCCCTAACATCCTGTCCCTGCTCCACACAGCAACCTCTCCCTACACTGGCAAACACAGAATGTAAAATGGCTGCCAGATTGGGTTTATTTATAGGGCAGGGTGTGTGTCCATGTGCTGAAATGTCTCAATTGGCTGTCCTGTCCCACCTGATGTATGTGTCATGAGTCAAAGTACGGCACAATGCAAAAGAATATGGTGCTGGCTGACATCGCCATATGTTTGAATGCTTGGCGAACCGCGAACGAGAAACATTCGCCACAAAACGACCGCCGGGCGAACCGCATGTCCATTTCTAACTGACATCCCATCCCCCTTATGCCTCAATAAAATTGTTTACATAAAATATAGGGTTTGTTATGAGGCTAAGGCCTGATGGAGTGGGAAAATGCAGCAAACATCCATTGCTTTATTTGGTCATTACTCAATTTCAATCAGATAATTGATTCACTGGAAAGTGCTGCACCGTTTCTTTTCAAGTTGATTATTAGATACATAGAAAGTATAATAATAAGGCCTCATGCACACCACCGTTGTTTGGGTCCGCATCCGAGCCGCCGTTTTGGCGGCTCGGATGCGAACCCATTCATTTCAATGGGGCCGCAAAAGATGCGGACAGCACTCCCTGTGCTGTCCGCATCCGTGGCTCCGTTCCATGGCCCTGCTAAAAAAATATAACCTGTCCTATTCTTGTCTGCGCTTTGCGGAAGGCAACACGGGCGCCTTCCGTTTTTTGCAGATCCGCGGTTTGCAGACCGCAAAAACTGCATGGTTGTGTGCATGAGGCCTAAAATAGGAGGCACTAATTTGTCAGCTCTAACTAGTTGCCTTTAGTTCTATATTGTTTTCAAGGCTAATGCCTTATTCAAACGTCAGTATTTTGGTCAGTGATTTCTATCAGTGATTGTGAGCCAAAATCAGGAATGGAAGCTACACAGAGATAAGGCATAAGGGAAAGATATGCTCATGTCTAGAGCCGCACCTGGTTTTGGCTCACAGTCACTAATGGAAATCACTGATCGAACACTGACATGTGAATGAGGCATAATGAACATTTGCTCTCCATAACATAGTAACATAGTACATAGTATATCATAGTACATAAGGCCGAAAAAAGACATCTGTCCATCCAGTTCGGCCTGTTATCCTGCAAGTTGATCCAGAGGAAGGCAAAAAAAAACTGTGAGGTAGAAGCCAATTTTCCTCACTTTAGGGGAATAAAAAATTCCTTCCCGACTCCAATCAGGCAATCAGAATAACTCCCTGGATCAACGACCCCTCTCTAGTAGCTATAGCCTATAATATTAATACACTCTAGAAATACATCCAGGCCCCTCTTGAATTCCTTTATTGTACTCACCATCACCACCTCCTCAGGCAGAGAGTTCCATAGTCTCACTGCTCTTACCGTAAAGAATCCTTTTCATAACGTTGCATGGAACATTATTGTACCTCTGTTTGCCTTCAGTTTCATAAAAAAGCTTTTTCTTTTGGGTTCTGTACAAATCTGATAACATGGCCATATGAGAATGATGCATTTAGATTTTTTTTATATTTTCAAATTGTAGAAAATTATTTTTAGGGTTAGAATACTCTTTTAATGTGGTGCAACATTCTCTGAGAAGTGTGACTATTTGTAATATTGATATTTTACAATCTTTTGTGCATGTTATGGTTTTATACTTTCCATATACATTTTTATGCATTTTTCTTTTCTTCAGCTTGATTGAAGTTTAATTGCACCATTTTTCTTAAGCGAATTCAGCAGCATTCTGTATTATGAGTTGGTAATCTTTCAACATTTATATTTCTGAATGATCCATATAATTTTATACAAGTGCAAAAAGCAAAGCACAGTATGAACAGTGCGTTCATATAAATATATGGTACAAACAGAAGGTAGTTATGGTAGAAAATAGCTATATTGTCGAATCTTTCCAGTATTTCTTAGATTAAAACGTTATTTTTATTTTTTTCTTGAAGTTAAATTGGTTTGTCCCTATTCTTATTCATTCTTTGTTTCAGCCCAAAAAAATAGCATTTCGAACCTCTGCTGTAATGGAATGTAATTAAACTGAGCATTATGCACTAGGGGAAACAAATTGTTTTAAAATAGACTTAAATTGGATTTATATGTTTGCTCAGAAAGATTCAGCTCTACAATTAAAGAGGCATGCATTATTTGTGTTACACTTGAAATAATAAGGGTGTATTCACATTTGTGTTCAGCCTGTAGGAGTTCACCGTATCCTGCATAGCCAGATAATGGTGTGAACCACCAGATCCACATCATGCAATGGGGATCCAGACGATTTCTGGCATAAATGTCAGCTGGACAAAGGGTGATGCATGCTGGACTTTCTGTCTGGCTGAAAACAAGCAATGATGCACATCCCTATCGGATCTTATTATGGTCAAAGGGGATCCAACAGTTTATAGCATTATCCGGCTATGTTGAATACGGTGAACTCCGGCAGGATGTTCCTCTGCAGGGTTTCAGAACGCAGATGTGAACCTACCATATCCTATCATTTTGAAAAAATTGCATACTGGTCACACAAAGTGATGCTGCCATTAATGGCAGCAAATTGATCCAGTATCACTAATTGATTCTCCTGTTATTATCCCTGTATCTGACAATAAGGCAATCAAACTCTCATTAGGCACCTACAATAATAAACCTTTAATCCTTTAAGGATATGGCAATGTTCTGTTTTTCACTCCCTGCCATACTGGAGCTATAACTTTTTATTTTTTTCATTCACATAGACATATGAGGGCTTAAATTTTTGCAGGAAAAGTTACACTTTGTAATATCACCATTTAATATTATATATGATGAAGTGAGAAGCTGGAAAAAAAAAATCAAATGGGGTGACATTGTTAAAAAGCACAATTAAGCCTTTGTTCTATGTTGTGTTTTTTATGACATTCCATATGGTGTTAAGCTGACCTGTTTCATTCTTGTGTTTTAATTCTGAAAAATAAACTTCACAGCGGTGCATATCATATCTATTTTTTTACTTATTTTTTTTCATCATGAGCAAAGTGTGTGTGTGTGTGGGGGGGGGGGGGGGGGGTGATTAGAATTGTTATATTTGTTTAGTGTTTGCCTCCATGGAAAAATTGTGGGGTTTTAATCCATTGCCATGACAGCTTTGATGTTATGAAGGCTCCTAGTACAGTAAAAAAAAAATATATATATATTTTTTTATATATAAAAAAAATATTTAAAATTCTAATTACCACCTTTTTGCAATTTTTAACATAAAACCACCATGCTCAGTACACACTGTAACTATAAATAGTTTTTGTCCCCTCAAAAATTGTATAAAAAGTGATCAAAGGTATTGGAAAATGGTACCCTCACACAGCTCTGTAGACAGGAATATAAAATTGTTATGGTTGCCAGAATGTAAAGAAAAACATTTTTTCATCATTTTTAATGCACAGTGAACACCATAAACTCATTGAGGAATTACAATTTTTTTTTCAATTTTGACCCACAATTTTTTTTCCCCATTTTGTAATACAAGCTATTGTAAGTTAAAAAGTGCTATTAAAAAATAGTACTTGTCCTGGAAAAAGTAAGCCCTATATGAACAGAAACTCTAAAAAGTTATGGCTCTTAGGAGGTGGGAAGGGAAAATATGAATATGCAAAAACAAAATTGGAGTGTCCTTTAAGAGGATCTTGAGGATAAGTTGGTGGTGTCCTGTAGATAGCTTGTTGGAGTTGGGTGTCCTGTAGCTTATAGATAGGTTAAAGAGAACCTGTGTCCACAAAATACAGTGCGATCTAGAGGCAGTATCTTATAGTTGATATATAGTTTTTTGGAAAAAGATTCAGTAAAATCTGTATTTTATAGATTTTTATCTCTGCTTTTTCCCCCTAATGTAAACAGCTATCAGTACAGGGTGGAGGTGTTTCAGTGACTAACAACTATCTCTGTATACAGACTTTTGAAGCTCATATATGAGCCTATAAATAATGTTTATTTTTTATTTTTTATTTAGTTCTATCAGGGATTTTTAAATTCACATTTAAACCCTAATTTGCTCATTTCTGCCATCTGGTGGCCAAAATAAGAATTGTAGCATGAATACTTTCGATGCCCGAATTGGCCACACGGGGCAATGGTAGCAATGGTTTTTGTGCATTTAGATGCTGTGATCTCACTTGATCACGGCATCTAAAGCCTTTAATCACAGCAATCTGCATTATTTCTCTTTTGCATGTGGGCTGCACCTTGTAATGTATTTTGTAACGACAAGCCCTCTTTCAGGGGAAAAATGGAATTTGTCAGCAAATCTAACTACATATAACCCAGTTCAGGGCTACATAGTGTTGCCTAACACAATGCAAAACTGTCTTAATATTATTTGTATTTCCGAAGTTCAGAAAATTTACTTTTATTCATATGCAAATGCGGTCTCAAGGTTTCCTCTTTACTTGTTCCCTGTACCTCCCCCTGTTCCATCCAGCTCATCCCCTTCATTTCAACGCCACGATCCTCCTTCAGCTCTTACCGGATTGTGAGCATTGTCCTTCACCAAAATCAACTGCAGCACTTGCACATTGAATGCCCATCGATTGGCATTGGCCTCACCATACTTAGTGCAGATGCGCTGAGCCAGCCAGAGCTGAAGGAGAATCGGTACATCATAGTGGAGGGGGTGGGCTGGATGGAGCAAGGGGAGGTACAGTGAACAGGGAAGGAAGTGAAGAGGCGGGCTTGGGTTCCAGCAGAAGGCATGTCTTGGGTCCTATATAGTCATGCAAGCCCCACTGGGCACCTTGAGACCACATTTGCATATGAATACGAATGAATGTTAAAGTTCCTTTGGGGGGATAAAAATATAGTAAAAAGTCATGTCCTCTTAGATGGTCCCCACTTACTTATGCCTTCTTAAGTGCCTCCAGTTTAAATAACGACATATCCCACATTCCACTGATGAACAGAAATGAGCATGTCTGCTCTGCTCTGTGCCCTGCTGTCTGTCGCTCCGCCCAGCAAGCATGATGACATCACTACATGGCGCTTGCCAGCTGATGCCTCCCTGCTTCACCATTGTATTCAACTTTATCTGCATCCTGAAGGCTTAGATGACGTCTGTACCGCTGGCAATCACACTCCGGATTCGGACTACAGTCCACCAGTTAAGTACTCCTTAGATAGAAGTACATACACCTCCAAACCAAAGTTATTAATATATTATTATTATTATTATTAATATATGTAAATTATGTTTTACATTTTACAGTTTACAGGCCATTTAGAAATATTTGCATTTGCATTTGAAATTAATTTCTATTTTAATTTGATAATTTTCAATGTGGAATTCTTCATGCCCAGCCTCTAATGGCAGTCCTTTTAATGGTATCTTAGTTAGATTATCCAGATTATCCAGCAAAACCACACTTTTTACCTTTCATTTTAATAAAAATTTGACAAGTACGCCTCCTACTGACATTTTCCGAACCTAGTACAAGAATGTTACATGCAGCTAAGAACTTTTTAAATTGACATAAACTAGAAATCATGACACTTACTTTACCAATGGATGACATTATTTCAAGCATTTCAAAAGAAATTTAAGAAATAAAATCATAGCTTCTGTCCTTTTTCATCTATTAAATAAGGCATGTCATGTATTTTTTTTCCCTGTGCAATTAGCCTATTATATTTAAGCATTGTTTTACCACATATATTTTTTTATGTAATAAAAAAAATTGCTTTTAAAATGTTTTCCATATTTCATGCACTGTTTGAATGGTGTTCATATGCCAGCAATACATATTCTTTTTCACTTTTACTCAAATGAGACCTGTCACCTGATTTTCAATGTTAGATTTAACAGTTTGTTTGGACAGATATTTCTGTAGCGATAGTACACTGACATATATTTTGTGTGATGAAATATTGAAACAATGGGGGCAGTACAACCAAGATTAATTCTGGGTCGCTATGAAGCAGGCACAAATCTTTATATACAGAAAAAAACTTGCATACTATCTCTTAGGCCTCTTGCACATGAAACGTTGTGTGATCGTGGCTGAATTGCGGCCCGCATATGTCAGGTCTTCAATCCACGCGCACCGGCCCGTGTGCACTCTGCATCACGGATGCGGACCCATTCACTTGAATGAGTAGGCAATCATGGAGATGCAGAATGGAAGTATGGATCGGAACCCCACGGAAGCACTACGAAGTGGTTTTGTGGTGTTTCGGTCCGTGCCTCGACACCGCAAAAAAATAGAACTTGTTCTATTTTTTTGCGTTGCGGACGGATCACGGACCCATTCAAGTTGCGGTCCCCAATGCACGGAACAGATGCACAATGTTCGTGTGCAAGAGGCCTTACTGTGACCGGTGCTAGGCCTTTGTGAAGCGGGTTTAATTCACATTAGGCAAGTAAAACAAAGTTATAGGACTGCGCTACTGTCCTAGAATCCACAAACAGGGAGGCTTAGTCGGATGCCAGATCATTCCTCCAATTCTCCATCTTTATGCCAGCAAACACTGCTAATATGTCCCGATGCTGTGCTGCTCCACAGCTTTTCCACGTCCAATCAACCTATAATGTCAGGAATTAAGAAGCAAAATAGCGAAGTATCTTAGGCACTTTCAGGCTAAAAGACAAATGTATTCTACTCACAAGAATTGATTAAAAGAAGGAATGATACGCCCCTGAAGAAGGAGGGACCAGAATTTCATATGCTTTTTTTAATCATCATGGTAGTATCCTGTCAGGGGTAAGAAAGATCAGGTTGCTAGAAGCCCATGTCTTTGGTTCTCAGGGGAAACAAACCACAACCAAAGGTGCCTGGCAGCCGCTAAGTATTCTCTCTCCATTCAGAGTATTTGCTTGCGGGGTAGGGGTGGCAGGAATAATTGTCAGACAAATGGACATTCGGTTTTCGGAAGTGTGTGGTCAGCTTGAAAAAACACTCAGAGATTATTTTGTCTACCTATATGGTTCACTGCTCTGAGGCCTGTGTGAGGGCAGCCATAACAGATCAGTAACAAAGAGCTGTTGTATGCTCACACTACACTATGTTTCCTATGTGAAGCAGCTTGAACTATTCTGCCATCATCTCTCTTCCCTTTCAGCTCTTACATGAAGGAGGCATGTAGACCAGTGTAAAGCTGTGTCTTATAGAACGACACTGGGGAGTCAGCACACACAGATAGTACAGACAGGCAATGTGAGTAGGGAGGTTTATATAACTGCAGTTAATCACTGTATACACTCACCTATTATATATCTGCACTTCTGGAGACATTATATCTTCAACAGAATACAGGGATCTACACAGGGGTGGGATTCCATTTTTTAACAACAGATTTCCTACTCAATGGCGGACACGTGGCATCACGACACATGCTTACATATACATACACCATATATATGTAACACACATACACATAAATACACCATATATATCCAACACATTACATATACCATATACATGGTACACATATATAAATATATATATATATATATATATATATATATACACTACACACACATACCACCCAACTAAGGAGCTAAACTATCAGCTGCGAGCAAAGCAATGGAAGTGAACATCTCTAGCTGCAATGCTGCCGCCAGAGCACCTGATCGAGACTCTGTCGGTAACATGGTTCTCTGATCCAGTTATAATTTTAACAACTGGATCTGAAAAACTGGAGGGAACTAGCTGAATCCCATACCTGGATATACAGATAATGATGGTGAGTGGGGAGGGCCTGAGAGCCGCCAGGATAGATTTAATTGGTGATAATGTCATCCAGTAGTTCACATAACGTTAGCCACATGGGAGTGACCAATCTTCTACATGTGGTCAGACTTGAGATCACATGACCAGGTTCCCACATTGAAAAGGTTCAATTGAGCTAGGGTGTAACAACTGCTAGAACTTTGGTGATGAGGTAGTAATGTATGTAAAGTTAAAATAAAAAAATCTGGAGTGTTTCTTTACGAAAATAAACTATACTTAATGATGTGTGTTATGTTACTGGCTGCATGAGAGAGACTAAAGGACATGTTACAAGTGCCATTTGTGCTATTTCCATTGTTTGTCAGTAACATATCCCAGTTTACAAAGGAAATTGTGCTGTCAACAAACAACAATTTTAGCTGCTACATGTTTGTTAAATTTGGCATATTTAAACCTAACACTTTTGTGTACAAAACATGGTGGCTGGAGAGACTTTGGGACTTTTTCTTAAGTCCTAGTCATAAATCTGGAATGAAACTAAATAACATAGCTAACCTGGCCCCTTTTTCCATTTACTTTTTTGAAACTGGAGTGGGCGGTGTAAAAATGCAAAAAGTAGCAAAAATGTTGTGTAAGTGACCTCAAAAAGTCTCAAAATCCCTATTGTATACTCAATGGTTAAAATAGGGAACATCATATACATTTTTACAAATATATTAAAAACTTAATTCTGCTAATACATGTTACATGTATAGTACCAAGGTTGTCAACACAAAGTCTTAGATTGTATATTCTGATGCAACCTTTGGAACATAGGTTTTATGTAGCATCCACACTGAAAGAAATTACACGAGGAAATGTACAATTTTTTTGAAATGTATAAATCTTTCTTCCGGAAAGTTTACTTGTGGTGTGCTGTCCTAAAAATCTCAAGAGATATCACTACGGGAAGTTTCACTACAAAGCATTGGGTGTTATTTTCCTGAGGCTACATGGATCCATTATTTATGATAAACCATTCATATACAGTAGACATAACATGCAGCACATCCATTTGTCATCCCACCCAGGTATGGTTTGACACATTGAAGAAATGAACCAGTATATGTCATTTAAAAGAAAAGCAATCTGAAAAGTCTGTTTCTACTGATGTGAGCCCTTGGAATTGTTATGAATCTCAAACCTGGCAAACTGATTATTCTGTCTCTAAAGACAAGCAAATCTAAAAGTTCTCTTTCCTATTTATTTATTTTTTCAAAAGGCAAATCACTCTTATTTGCAGTAAATCTTGAACCTTGATTTCTCCATCTCCAGTCATTTACCATACGTGGTGCAGAGTAGAAATGTATTTTGACCACTAGCTACTGTGTGCAAGCTTTGTGACTCAATGAAAAAATCCCTATGACAGCGCACCATAAGGCTTGGCATGAAATTGCAACCTATGGAGAGATCATGCATGTTTTTTATTAAACCTTGGACAACCCTTTAAAAGAGAATCTTCCACATGCTGCTCTATTTTTAAGAAGAGATTAGGTTGAATAATGGTTTTATTGGAAAATATTTGGTATACTGTTTAATTATCTTTATTTTATCCCATGCCTACTCTAAGCTTATAATTCCTGAAGTCGATCCTACTGACAGCATATCTGTATGCATGCTCACACTAGAAGGCTGGCAATCATTCAGTGAGGCTGCCCTCCGGCTTCATAGTCCCAATGTGAGCAGGATTTTGCAGCTCATTGCGCTATATTTCATACTTTCATTAGACAGTTAACATGCCACCATAAGACAGAGTGACATGCTTAATACAACACATTAAAGAAGTTATATTAAGGTTAAATTTGCTAAATAAAAGACTTCTGTATGTATGTATTTTTAAAGCTTATACAGTATAGAAAATATAAAATTATCATTTTGTTAACAGTTAGAATGCAGTACTATTCACTATGCATTTTTGCCTTTTACTGCCTGCCCTCCCATAGCCATATTTATTTTTTATTTTTCCATTCACAAAGCTGAATGAGGTTTCATTTTTCTCAAAACAAGTACTTTTTAATGGAGCTGAAAAAATAAATACAAATGGGTTGGAATTGAAATAAATTGCAGTTCCACCATAGTTTGTGTTTTGTTTTTTAACTTTGATTTTGTTTATTTCTATGGATCAATGTAGAGCTCATTTTTGTGGTGGGGGGGGGGGATCTGCAGTTTTTTATTAATACCATTTTGGAGTGTGTATGCCTTTTTCATCATTTTTTATAAAAAAAAATAAATTTGGCAGTTGAAGCACCAAAAAATTGGGAATCAGCCATTTTGATTTAGTTATGACGTTCACCATATAGGATAAATTAATTTATATTGGAATAGTTCAGGCATTTGGGCAATTCCCGTGATCTTTATTTTTTTATATTTATTTTTATTTTGTGATAGTTGGATGAACAGAATTTTTATTTTGTTTTTATTTTTATATAAAAAATAAATACATTTTATTTTACAATTAAACCCCCTTTGTGTACTTTAACGTACAATCGTCTGATCGCTTCTCCCATAGACGGCAATGATCTAACATTATAGCCTATATTTGATTCACTGTGTTCCTATGAGGCTCCAAGGCAGCCTTAGAAACCAAATAACTCTGCATAAGGGACCCAGTTGTGCCCCAAAAACACAGTGCTCCCTAGATTTCACAATCACAAACCGTAGTTGCAATTGACCACAACATCTAAAGGTCTAAATCTCCATGATCAGCATTATTGTCAATCACAAACAATGCCTCTTGGTGTCTGAACGGGCACAATCTTTAAAGTCTGGACATCCACTGTACGTGTACAGCGGATGTCCTATAAAACATTCATAAATATTAATCAGCCAAATACAAAGCTACTGTCAAAGGCTTCGTAAAATATATGTTTTGTAGTGTTCTCTCCCGTCCCATCTCCTGTCAACAGTGTAGCATTGTCAAAACTGCTGACAGACTTCCTTTATTAGGTTATTGCATGTAATGAAGTTCATACTAATAAGATAAAATAGTTGATAAACTGAGAAAAAAAAAGATCCTATTGTTTCTGCTAGAAAACGAGATAGCATTTATTGGCCGCAACAGTCATGCATCATCATTAGAGATAAGCAAATCGAATCCCACAAAGTGGAATTTGATCCGAATTTCAGGATAAATTTGATTCACCTAGAAGCCGAATTTCTTTGCGCTTCGTGTCAGCGAATCGATTTAACCTGAAATAGTATAAAAAAACTAAAAAAATCGAACTTACCGCCTCTATTTGCTTGTGACGGGCTGCCAGCCTCCATCTTGCTTGAAGAGCTCGGCCAAAATCCCATGTGGCGCAAGATTACATCATCACGCCAGCCAGCGTGATGACGTAATCTCGCTTCGCACAGGATTTTGGCCGAGATCTTCAAGCAAGATGGCGGCGGCTGGCCCATCGTGAGCAAATGGAGGCTGTAAGTTTGAATTATTGTTAATTTTACACTCAGATGCCACGATCATGTATGAATGCGGCATCTGAGGAGTACAATGGCAGGGGCGGAGCTATCGCAGCTACCTGTCATTGCACCCGCTACTTACAAAAAAATGACAAAGTAATTCGTCACAAAGCGAATTTTTTTTTAAAATTCGTCGAAGCAGCAGAATCGAATTTTCTATAAATTTGCTCATCTCTAATCATCATCAGAAAAAATAATCTTGTGGGCTGTTTGTTAATGCTAGGCAAGAGAATGCCTTTTACTACACTTTACATTATTTAAGCAACCCATAAAAAGACTAATGAACTTGTGTGTCATTAACTTCTATAATACCTAAAAAGGATTTTTCTGAGATGTTTTTTTTATAGATGACCTATCCTCAGAGTAGGTCATCAGTATCTGATTGGTGGGTCACCAGCTCCTGACTCACCACTTTAGCTGAGTTTGTCATCTATGGTAAAAGGTGTAACAAATTAGAGTGACATAGAGAATCATAATTATCAGAACCCCCCTTGGTGACCATCTTAAATGTTCAAGATTCTTGTTAATTCTTCTGTAAAAATTGTTTACCTAAATTTTACCATGTTTTTACTGAAATATCACAAATATTTTTTAACTCTGCTATAGGCAAGGCATTTTTATGCCAGGGAAGCCCATTGTAGCCCATTATTCCATGTATTTTATGGATTTATTGTGAATGTAAACATAATTGGGCTATACACTGTGGGAGGGAAATTCTTTGCCCTTACATAAATTATTTCCCTCACTTATTCTCATTGCTGGTAAGCTCCTGGCTCTACCTTTTATGATGAAATATTTAGCAGATCACACAGATTTTTGCTTAGAAACTCCCATTACTCTCAAGAAAAGTTAAAGAAAATACAGAGAATAGTTTTGCTCCTCATTTAAAATGAAGTTGTGTTTTCATGTGGCGCTTCAGGATTGTGTGCACTGAACTGATACAGATATTATCTACTGCCAGTGGCAAATGAAGCTTACAAAGTAATGAGAAACTATT